>NC_064619.1:5899615-6208654 GCF_023898315.1 Schistocerca nitens | reverse complement strand
GATTCCTTTTAAAAAGTTTTTTAGTAAATTTAACTTATCGAGAATTTTAAGAATTTTTTAACAATATTTTTATACATCCTATCTAAAGTACTGAAACAGGCAAAAAAACCTAAATTAAAACGTACTTTCAACAGTGTCACATTGCGCACAAAGACACACCCAACTTTCTTTATTGTTGTTGTTGTGGTCTTCAGTCCTGAGACTGCTCTGATGCAGCTCTCCATGCTACTCTATCCTATGCAAGCTTCTTCATCTCCCAGTACATACTGCAGCCTACATCTTTCTGAATCTGCTTAGTGTATTCATCTCTTGGTCTCCCTTTACGATTTTTACCCTCCACGCTGCCCTCCAGTACCAAATTGGTGATCCCTTGATGCCTCAGAACATGTCCTACCAACCGATCCCTTCTTCTAGTCAAGTTGTGCCACAAACTCCTATTCTCCCCAGTTCTGTTCAAAACCTCCTCTTTAGTTTTGTGATCTACCCATCTAATCTTCAGCATTCTTCTGTAGCATCGCATTTCGAAAGCTTCTATTCTCTTCTTGTCCAAACTATTTATCGTCCACGTTTCACTTCCATACATGGCTACACTCCATACAAATACTTTCAGAAACGACTTCCTGACACTTAAATCTATACTCGATGTTAACAAATTCCTCTTCTTCCGTAACGGTTTCCTTGCCATTGCCAGTCTACATTTTCTATCCTCCCTACTTCGACCATCATCTAATATCCTAATCTAATTCCCTCAGCATCGCCCGATTTAATTTGACTACATTCCATTATCCTCGTTTTGATTTTGTTGATGTTCATCTTATATCCTCCTTTCAAGACACTATCCATTCCGTTCAACTGCTCATCCAAGTCCTTTGCTGTCTCTGACAGAATTACAATGTCATCGCCGAACCTCAAAATTTTTATTTCTTCTCCATGGATTTTAATACGTACTCCGAACTTTTCTTTTGTTTCCTTTACTACTTGCTCAATATACAGATTGAATAACATCGGGGACAGGCTACAACCCTGCCTCACTCCCTTCCCAACCACTGTTTCCCCTTCATGTCCCTCGACTCTTATAACAGCCATCTGGTTTCTGTACAAATTCTAAATAACCTTTCGCTCCCTGTATTTTACCCCTGCCACCTTTAGAATTTGAAAGAGAGTATTCCAGTCAACATTGTCAAAAGCTTTCTCTAAGACCACAAATGCTAGAAACGTAGGTTTGCCTTTCCTTAATCTTTCTTCTAAGATAAGTCGTAAGGTCAATATTGCCTCACATGTTCCAGTATTTCTACGGAATCCAAACTGATCTTCCCCGAGGTCGGCTTCTACTAGTTTTTCCATTCGTCTGTAAAGAATTCGTGTTAGTATTTTGCAGCTGTGGCTTATTAAACTGATAGTTCGGTAATTCTTACATCTGTCAACACCTGCTTTCTTTGGGATTGGAATTATTATATTCTTCTTGAAGTCTGAGGGTATTTCGCCTGTTTCATACATCTTGCTCACCAGATGGTAGAGTTTTGTCAGGACTGGCTCTCCCAAGGCCGTCAGTAGTTCCAATGGAATGTTGTCTACTCCCGGGGCCTTGTTTCGACTCAGGTCTTTCAGTGCTCTGTCAAACTCTTCACGCAGTATCGTATCTCCCATTTCATCTTCATCTACATCCTCTTCCATTTCCATAATATTGTCCTCAAGTACATCGCCCTTGAATAGACCCTCTATATACTCCCTCCACCTTTCTGCCTTCCCTTCTTTGCTTAGAACTGGGTTTCCATCTGAACTCTTGATGTTCATACAAGTGGTTCTCTTCTCTCCAAAGGTCTCTTTAATTTTCCTGTAGGCAGTATCTATCTTACCCCTAGTGAGATAAGCCTCTACATCCTTACATTTGTCCTCTAGCCATCCCTGCTTAGCCATTTTGCACTTCCTGTCGATCTCATTTTTCAGACATTTGTATTCCTTTTTGCCTGCTTCATTTACTGCATTTTTATATTTTCTCCTTTCATCAATTAAATTCAATATTTCTTCTGTTACCCAAGGATTTCTACTAGCCCTCGTCTTTTTACCTACTTGATCCTCTGCTGCCTTCACTACTTCATCCCTCAAAGCTACCCATTCATCTTCTACTGTATTTCTTTCCCCATTCCTGTCAATTGTTCCCTTATGCTCTCCCTGAAACTCTGTACAACCTCTGGTTCTTTCAGTTTATCCAGATCCCATCTTCTTAAATTCCCACCTTTTTGCACTTTCTTCAGTTTTAATCTACAGCTCATAACCAATAGATTGTGGTCAGAGTCCACATCTGCCCCTGGAAATGTCTTACAATTTAAAACCTGGTTCCTAAATCTCTGTCTTACCATTATATAATCTATCTGATACCTTTTAGTATCTCCAGGATTCTTCCATGTATACAACCTTCTATCATGATTCTTAAACCAATTGTTAGCTATGATTAAGTTGTGCTCTGTGCAAAATTCTACAAGGCGGCTTCCTCTTTCATTTCTTAGCCCCAATCCATATTCACCTACTACGTTTCCTTGTCTCCCTTTTCCTACTGACGAATTCCAGTCACCCATGACTATTAAATTTTCGTCTCCCTTCACTATCTGAATAATTTCTTTTATTTCCTCATACATTTCTTCAATTTCTTCGTCATCTGCAGAGCTAGTTGGCATATAAACTTGTACTACTGTAGTAGGTGTGGGCTTCGTATCTATCTTGGCCACAATAATGCGTTCACTATGCTGTTTGTAGTAGCTTACCCGCATTCCTGTTTTCCTATTCATTATTAAACCTACTCCTGCATTACCCCTATTTGACTTTGTGTTTATAACCCTGTAGTCACCTGACCAGAAGTCTTGTTCCTCCTGCCACCGAACTTCACTAATTCCCACTATATCTAACTTTAACCTATCCATTTCCCTTTTTAAATTTTCTAACCTACCTGCCCGATTAAGGGACCTGACATTCCACGCTCCGATCCGTAGAACGCCAGTTTTCTTTCTCCTGATAACGACATCCTGTTGAGTAGTCCCCGCCCGGAGATCCGAATGGGGGACTATTTTACCTCCGGACTATTTTACCCAAGAGGACGCCATCATCATTTAATCATACAGTAAAGCTGCATGCCCTCGGGAAAAATTACGGCCGTAGTTTCCCCTTGCTTTCAGCCGTTCGCAGTACCAGCACAGCAAGCCCGTTTTGGTTATTGTTACAAGGCCAGATCAGTCAATCATCCAGACTGTTGCCCTTGCAACTACTGAAAAGGCTGCTGCCTCTCTTCAGGAACCACACGTTTGTCTGGCCTCTCAACAGCTAGCCCTCCGTTGTTGTACGTACGGTACGGCTATCTGTATCGCTGAGGCCCTCAAGCCTCCCCACCAACGGCAAGGTCCATGGTTCATGGGGGGGTAAAGCTCCATACGTAGATGATATAGCCTTAGTCAGTGAAACAGAAGAAGAGCTGAAGGAATGTACAAATCTCTCAGGCACAGTGCCAGCAAAGTGGAACTTTTGATAAACCAAGAGAAAACAGAATATATGGAAGTAGGTCGAGTCATAAACCCAAATACACACTTTGAAATTGATCACCATTCCAAATTCAGAATAGTTCATCAGTTTGAATACATTGGATCGCACTTCGGTAGTAAAAATATAATAACACTGAATATAAATGAGAGAATAGCCTCAGGATCAAGACGTATGTACGGTCTGAGAAGCCCACTCAAAAGTAAAGCTTTGTCAATCACCACAAAGATGAAGATGCATAACAACTGATCGATTGTACTGCACGGTTCGGGAAGTTGGATGTTTACCAAGAAAGAAAGGAAGAGAAAAACTGAATGTTTTCAAAAGAATGATAACAATCTGGGGACCTCTGTTGGAGGATGAGAGCCGGAGAGCTCGAAAGAACACTGAAATTTTGTCAGTTAATGAAGCAACCCACTATCGCCCAGAAATTAAAAGCTGGGAGAATTCCTATGAAGGCATCTGAGGGAACTCTCGAAGTGACAAGACCATTGGACCTACCTCGCACACGGTGGAAGGATGACAGAGAGCTCCGGTCGCAGGTTCGAATCCTGCCTCGGGCATGGATGTGTGTGATGTCCTTAGGTTAGTTAGGTTTAAGTAGTTCTAAGTTCTAGGGGACTTATGACCACAGCAGTTGAGTCCCATAGTGCTCAGAGCCATTTGAACCATTTTTGATGACAGGGAGAAGGACGTCACACCACCAGAGATCTTCGCGCAGGATGGAAAGAGATAGCGAGAGATAGAAGAAGATGCAAGCAGATCGTTGACGCAATGCGTGGACTACAGGACCTGTGATCGCTGAAAAGGAGGAGAAGAGGTCCGAAGACTGGTTTGATGCAGCTCTCCATGTTAGTGTATCTTCCGTAGGCCTCCACATCTGTGTATAGCTACTGCAACTTACATCCATCGAAACCTCCTTCCAGTATTGATGACTTGGTCTCTCCCTCCCCCCCCCTTTCCTCCATTACCAAACTGAAGTTTTCTTAATGCCTCAGAATGTTTCCCATCAAATGATGGCTTCTTTTAGTCACGTAGTGCTACAAATTTCTTATTTCCTCAATTCGATTCAGTACTTTCTCATTAGTTATTGGATGTGTCCATCTAATCTTCACCATTCTTTTGCAGCAGCACATTTCAAAACTTCGAGGGTGAACATTTGACGTTAGGCTTTGCCATGACTGTTACTGGTGTTAGTTGGGACTACAAGGCATAATTTCGTCAGTCGCAATTTATTTTATTTTAAGTATGCGTTTCGGATGTTTAAAACTCCATTACTAGGTTAATTTATGTGAATGAATAAGACACCTGCACTAGACTCCTGCACTGAGCAGCCAGAACATTATGACCGCCGACTGTCGATAAAAACCCATCCAAGTGATAGCAGCGTCACCTGGCGAGGGATGACTGCTAGTCAGACTCATGCGCGGTGCATGTAGTATGAGTGAGCGTGCAGTCTGTGTGTGGAATGGGGAAGGCGAGCGATCTGTCTGAGTTTGAGCGAGGGCAGATTGTCAGGGCCCGGAGGCTCGGCACGACTATTTCCAAAACCGCACCACTTGTCGGGTATTCGAGAAGTGCTGTGGTGAGTTTCTCCACCACGTGGCGAAAGCAAGCCGGGCGGGCACCCCTCGTTACAGGTGTCGGACGTCACAGGCTGGGCAGACTGGTAAGATAGGACAGGCGGAGAACTGTGGCGGAACTAACATCAGATTTTAGTGTTGGTCAGAGTAGAAGTGCACCGAAAGCTTCTAACGGGGGGCCTCCGCAGCCGACGACCTATAGTTGCCAATGGTAATACCACGACATCGGCAACTGCGACTGAAGTAGGCAGGTGACCTTTCGCACAGGGCTTTGGCGCAGTGGTAGAGCGTTGCATGGTCAGAGGAATCCCGATACCCTCTCCATCATACCTGTGGGAGGGCGCGAATCTGTCGCCTTCCAGGGGAACAGCTCCTCGACACCTGTACTGCGGGACGGAGACGAGCTGGCGGCGGCTCCATTATGCTCTGCGGAACATTCACGTGGGTATGCATGGGTTCAATGGAGCTCGTGCAAGGCACAGTGACAACCAAAGGAGTATCGTACGCCGGTTGCAGACCATGTACACCCCTTCATGACGATCTTGTTTTTTCGATGGCAGTGGCATTTTTCAAAAAGATGTGCCATGTCACAAGGCCAAGAGCTTGATGTAGTGGTTCGAGGAACTCAGTGGCGAGTTCTGATTGACGTGCTGGCCTCCCAACTTGTCAGATCTGAACCCGATCGAACACGTCTGGGATGTGATTGAACGTGGTGACAGAGGTCATCGCCCCCCTCCCTGGAATTTACGGGAATTAGGTGACTTGTGTGTGCAGATGTGGAGCCAACCCCCTCCAGCGACTTACCAGGTCTCATTGCTTCCATACCACGAAGCGTCGCCGCTGTTGTCCGTGCCAAACGTAGACACACTGGCTATTAAGTAGGTGGTCATATGTTCTGGCTTATCAGTGTATGTGTTACGTGTACGTTATGGGTAACCAGTCACGATCTCCGTTTCTTCTCGGTTTTAAACACCTTTAAAATCATCAGTTTACGAGGTGCATTCAAGTTCTAAGGCCTCTGATATTTTTTCTCCGGACTGGAAACAGAGAGAAACATGCGCATTGTTTTAAAATTAGGCCGCGTTCATTGTCAATACGTCCCAGAGACGGCAGCACCGTACGGCATATGGAATTTTACCGCCAACGGCGAGAATGAGAACTCTTTTAAATACTTAAAATGGCGACGTTTTCCTTACTTGAACAGCGTGCAATCATTTTCTGAATTTGCATGGTGTGAAACCAATTGAAATTCATCAACAGTTGAAGGAGACATGTGGTGATGGAGTTATGGATGTGTCGAAAGTACGTTCGTGGGTGCGACAGTTTAATGAAGGCAGAACATCGTGTGACAACAAACCGAAACGACCTCGGGCTCGCACAAGCCGGTCTGACGACACGATCGAGAAAGTGGAGAGAATTGTTTTGGGGGATCGCCGAATGACTGTTGAACAGATCGCCTCCAGAGTTGGCATTTCAGTGGGTTCTGTGCACACAATCCTGCATGACGACCTGAAAATGCGAAAAGTGTCATCCAGGTGGGTGCCACGAATGCTGACGGACGACCAGATGGCTGCCCGTGTGGCATGTTGCCGAGCAATGTTGACGCGCAACGATAGCATGAATGGGACTTTCTTTTTGTCGGTTGTGACAATGGATGAGACGTGGATGCCATTTTTCAATCCAGAAACAAAGCGCCAGTCAGCTCAATGGAAGCATGCAGATTCACCGCCACCAAAAAAAATTCGGGTAATCGCCCGTGCTGAAAAAATGATGGTGTCCATGTTCTGGGACAGCGAGGGCGTAATCCTTACCCAAAGGGCACTACGGTAACAGGTGCATCCTACGAAAATGTTTTGAAGAACAAATTCCTTCCTGCACTGCAACAAAAACGTCCGGGAAGGGCTGCGCGTGTGCTGTTTCACCAAGACAACGCACCTGCACATCGAGCTAACGTTACGCAACAGTTTCTTCGTGATAACAACTTTGAAGTGATTCCTCATGCTCCCTACTCACCTGACCTGGCTCCTAGTGACTTTTGGCTTTTTCCAACAATGAAAGACACTCTCCGTGGCCGCACATTCACCAGCCGTGCTGCTATTGCCTCAGCGATTTTCCAGTGGTCAAAACAGACTCCTAAAGAAGCCTTCGCCGCTGCCATGGAATCATGGCGTCAGCGTTGTGAAAAATGTGTACGTCTGCAGGGCGATTACGTCGAGAAGTAACGCCAGTTTCATCGATTTCGGGTGAGTAGTTAATTAGAAAAAAAAAATCGGAGGCCTTAGAACTTGAATGCACCTCGTACAAAGTACATGTTATGGAAACACGTCAGGAGAAGGAACCTGTGAGCACATGGGACAGTGTCACAAATCGTACACACATCTAATACGTACGTTATTAAATTGCATATATTTACCTGATAGTGGAGGTTTAAACCACTGAAACGCTTAGTGGAAATAAAATAAATTGTGATTGGTAAGCGTAAACTGGTAGTTTCAATTCCCATTTCGAATGCTTCTACTCTCTTTCTGTCTGAACTCTTCATCCTCGAAGTCAGACTTCCCTTCAAGGTTAAACTCCAATCAGATATCTTCATAAAACACTTCCAAGCACTTGAATACTCTGTGTTGAAAAACCTTTTTTTTCAGATATGCTTTTAGTGATGTTGCTTATGTGCATCTTATGTCCTCTCTACTTCAGCCAAATAGTACTGTCCAAATAGTACAAAACATCTACTAATTTGAGTGCCTCATTTCCGAAGCCTTTTGTTTAATTCGAGTACAATCCAGTAACCTTGTTTGATAATTTTGTTTTTACTGATGACGACATCCTCCTTAACAATTCCCGTCTGGAGATCTAAACTGGAGACTATTTTGTCCACGAGACTTTTTAGCCAAGAGGGTGCAATACAAACGAGGTGCATGCGCTCAGGAAAAGCAACGGCTATAGTTTACCCTGGATCTGCACCAGCACAGCAGGAACGAATGTTACAGTGTCAGATCAACCAATCGTTCAGAATGTTCCCCCTCTTCAGGAACCACGGGTTAGTCTGGTCTCTCCACAGATACCCTTGCGTTTTGGCTATCTGTATCGTTGAGGCACGCAAGCCACCTCACCTGCGCTAGGGGTACAGAGTTCATGAGGGAAGAGGGGGGGGTGGGTTGTGGGGGCTGTAGGCTGTAGTCTCTAGGATAGGTTATGATTACTGTAGTAACGTGCTCGTAAAAACCTCATACATAAGGAATTTTCTTGTCTCAATCTATTGTGATATTTTTTTTACACATAGGCGACAGAATTTCCTGTAGTGACAGCTTTTTGTTGTGCTGTTTGGTACCCAAACACTGAAAGTGAGGTCCTGAGGAAACATACTGTTTCAAAACTATCTAAATGTGTAACCATATTAAGAAACTAGCAACAAGGGTAGGGTTTATTAATGATCAAACCAAAATTAACGGTCAGTGTTCTTGAAAGAATCCTTATGATAAAACCTTCACATTGCTAACAACTGAAAGAGTAGGAAAATTGTCCTCCAAACATTTGAAAATATCAGCATTTATTTGCTCGACAAAATATATACATAGAAACATTTTAAACAATATTTAGAGGGAAATAAATAGGACATATGTCCTTTCTCCTTTCTAATTTTCTTTTAAAGAGTAAAATAACAGTGAAAATCACTTTCCTTGTTCACTAGGTCTGACTTTTTCGCTGTTGAATCATTTTTCATTATAGAACCTTTTCACATTTGTATTTATACACAGTGTAAGCTTTTTCTTTGTTTAGGCATTGTGAAACCAAAATAGCTCTTTGCTTTCACATATCTGCCGTCACTTGTTGGAGAACACTAATAGTCTCAGTAATAGGTTTTCATCCGATCTTTTTAGTGTGTCATGAAAACAAAACAAACAACAAAATAAAAATTAAGAAAACAGGGAAGGACAGTATCGATCACTGTTTTACAAGTGACCACGGCCAGAATCGGATAATTTCCGGTGTTACAAGACGAAGCTAAGTTCCCTGTTTTTGCGCATGCACAGTCCACAGCCTACTCGGGATTCAAATGTTCAAATGTGTGTGAAATCTTATGGGACTTAACTGCTAAGGTCATCAGTCCCTAAGCTTACACACTACTTAACCTAAATTATCCTAAGGACAAACACACACACCCATGCCCGAGGGAGGATTCGAACAATCCGCCGGGACCAGCCGCACAGTCCACGACTGCAGCGCCCAAGACCGCTCGGCTAATCCCGTACTCGTGATTGCAGAACTCGGCACCCTCAGTCGATCATTGACGTCACTGGCCCATTCGAGACGTGGTCGGCTGCAGGCAGGTGCGGCGCACCCACGACAAGTGGTCGATTCTGACCAGAAAGTCGCTCGTGCGAAACGGTCTTAAGAAGGCGGCTGTTGCGCCGACACGCAGTGGCTAGGCAGTACAGCACGCGACGTACCAGCCAATAGCGTATAACTCTGCCGTGCACCAGCGTTCGTGTAGAATATTTGACGTTGATTTTTACGTTTTTAAGATTGGTGAAAGTACTTAGCCACTCTTGGATTCATTGTGGATGCCATAAAGCAGATACGTTAAGTATCACGGTACAAAGTGACAGCTGTAGTTTTCTGCGCATATAAATTAATCTAGGGAGAGTCATAAGCAGAAACTGGTCAAATGTGGCGCTCGTCCCAGGGTCGTGAGTTCCTGGGTATTAAACGACTGTGGCTAATCGTGTGGGCCGGAGGTATAGAGCACAATGGCGACGCCGCCGACTCTTCTGCGCTTCCGTCTGCACAGAACACATCACGTACAGGTCGTCTTATTTACACACGCCGCTATCAGCCACAATTTTTTTGAAGTAGTTCAACGTGTATTGGTGCCAAAATCGCATTTTCAAGGACTACACGGACGTTTCTGGGAGTTACACAAGCGTCAGTTAATCAGCTATCGGTAAATGAACAACCTATACTCCGTATGCGACCATACGGTGCTCGGTGGAGGGGATTTCTGGGACCACTACCTGTCACTTCTTTCCTTGTTCCATTCATAGATCCTGCGTGGGAAGAACGACCGACGACAAACCTTTGAATGAGCTCATCTTTCCTGATTCTCTCGCCCTGGTAATTTCGAGGGGCCTACGGCCTTGCCGCAGTGGTAACACCGGTTCCCGTCAGATCACCGAAATTAAGCGCTGTCGGGCTGGGCTAGCACTTGGATGGGTGACCATCCGGTCTGACGAGCGCTGTTGGCAAGCGGGGTGCACTTAGCCCTTGTGAGGCAAACTGAGGAGCTACTTGACTGAGAAGTAGCGGTTCCGGTCTCGTAAACTGACATACGGCTGGGAGAGCGGTGTGCTGACCACAAGCCCCTCCATATCCGCATCCAGTGACGCCTGTGGGCTGAGGATGACACGGCGATCGGTCGGCGCCTTTTGGCCCTCATGGCGTGCTCGGGAGAAGTTTAGTTTTCTTTTAGGTCTTTTCGTGAGAAGTACATAGGAGGAATTAGTATGTTGCCCCACTCACTGTGGACTGTACACTCTGGGAATTTCAGCGGTAAATCTCTCCGTGATGCTCAACGTCTCTCTCGTAACGCCTGCAATTGGACTTTGTTGAACATCTCCTGACTACTAAACGATTGCGTAACGAAATACACCGCCCTTCTTTGGAGCTTCGCTAATATTTCTAACACTCCCCCTTGGTCAGACTCATGAGGAACATTAAATAATCAGTCGAATAAGTGTTTCGCGAGATTTTCTTAAGATTCCTTCGACGAATCTCAGCCTGGCATCCTATTTTCGTACGATTAATGATACTCATATGTAATTGTTCCACTTAACATCACTCCATACTGCTACTCCTAGATATTTTACGATTGACACACACTTTCGATTACTTGCCTGGGATATTCGACAACATTATCCCGGGATTAATTAAAAGTAGTTCCAGTCTCCCAATTCCGACCACAGTTTTCGGGAGAGGTTACCCTTCGTTGTAAGGTAAACCTCGTAACTAGCCATCCCCTCCCACTTATTCCTAATTTGGGAACCCTTCTACCACTCTACCTGTTCTAGTGATATATTGTCAATAACCTAATCAAAAAGTACTGGATCCTTCCGCTTTTCACGCACAATACGTTACATTTATTTTCGTTTAGGGACAACTGACAGTTTCTGCATCAACTGTAGATCCCCAGTAGTCTTATTTTTGCACTTCAGAGCAGTCTTCCCAAGTGCAGTCTTCCTATAGAAAACAGCATAGTCAGCGAACTGCCTACGAGTTGTCCAACGTTATCGACTAAATCATTTATATATACTCCAAACAGTAACCCCAACACCCCGTTAGGGGTTCTCTCAAAATTACCTTCACATTTGTCGATTTTATCACATTAAGGACAATGTGTTGAGTTGCGTCTGGTAGAAATTCCTGAATCCAGCCACAAATCCGATGCGATACGCAGAAAAGCTCATATTTTCTTCACTAAAAGACAGTGTGCCACTATACTGCGTAACACGGTGGACCATTTTACGAGAAAAAGATTTCATAAAAATTAGCGAATAAGTGAAGCGTTATATTATTTAGTCCTTAACTTCTGTTCTCTACTGAAGGCTCGTCTTCTGCACTAGTGTGGATGGTCACAAAAAAGGGCAGTTACGGATACTTTTCAACCGTGTAGAGCACGAATATTTTGTGGTCAAACGAAGGAGCCTGTATTAATACTTTATTTCTTCGTTAATCTTATATAAGGCGCTTTCTTCTACAGCTAACTGCCGTGTCGTTCCCTTATTGATACGTGATAAACTGAAGCAGAGGTAACGCCCCGTAACGTCAGCGTAGCCCTTGATAACAGATTTGTAACTCCGAAACTTGTAGACTTAAACAGAAAGAGTAAATTTTGTGACTGATGAAGGTGTATTAGATGTACAAAATTTCCCAACCTCACACCCAATTCTTTAAGTGTCCCTCGAGCGCCGCCCAATGGAAGCATTTCTGTGGGACGCTGTGCAACGCAATAAGACGCGCGTCTAATCTTATCTGTTATTTTATGTGCAAGTAAACAATATTCCTTACAGTAGATTGATCGCTAGGGCATAGTTCACGTTCTACATGGATAGCTTACCATATCGCTCTGGTAGTAGCCTACACTGCGACTCGTAAAAGGAAATACAGAAAAGGCTGGCTTAGCGTTTTAACCACGGTGCTTCACTTGCAGTTTTGACATCTTTAGACTGGCTCAACGCCTCTTATCTCAATATGGTGGATGTCTCATATATCGTAGACACTCCTAAGGTTTCACTGAATTTTCGACAACCGAAGGTGAAAGTACGGGAAAATCTAACACTGTTTATGGTCGTAAGCGTGAGACTGATAATAGTATAGAACATCATTTTAAAAGTAAAATCAGATAGTGTTTTAACCACGGTATCTCGCTTGCAAGTTTGACAACCTTACCCTACTGCAGCATTCTCGATAAATCTTCTCGTTCTTCCCATCACCATAAATAGGATGTCTCATATAATGTAGACACTCCTAATATTTCATTAACTATTCGTCAAGTGCAAGTATGGAAAAGGCAAGCGTTTGTTCTTGTAACCTTTTTTTTTTCATCGAGAGACTGAAACAGCTATGTTGTATTTTTCCTACTGATCCCGTGTATATTTTTATCGTTTTCCGATATACTGTCGCAGAAGGAGTACAAATATGTATCAGGCAATTTTTTACAGTCGATATTTTCTCAAAAATACTGAGAAAACTAAACTGAACATTTCACTGAACACTGCTCGTCCAGCATGGTTTACCACCGTTATGCTATGTTAACATAGAAAGGAGAGAAAACGGCTCGTGTTGGTCCGCTTCAGTCTCACATTTAGTATGTTACCTTACCCTTTGGAAACGAGCAAAGAAACAGACTGTATCTTTGACATTACCAAATAAAAGGATCGCAAAATACCTCTCCACACTGACATCAAGCGACCATGGACGCCCCACGTTTAACAGATGATACAAAAATGGGGAGTGCAACGAACATATATGAGTACCTAAACCAGCAGAAAAATGCTCCTGCCGAACACAAAAAAGGCGAGTGTGTTCCTCTTCAAAAGACTCTTGCAGAAAAGTGGGGAAGCAGCTCCCTCAGCCCTCATTCCGCCTTTCTCACCAAAAATGTTTGCATGCCAACATATTCGCAAACTTTTAACAAAGAACATTCTACATTCTTTTAGCCAGTCTCTATTTGTAGTTAAGTCTCCCTCTCACTGCCACTTCTCATGTACAGAGTGTCCCAGTCTTGCGACGGACTTCTAGGGGAGTTGGGGCACATGGTAAGGATTGAGACTTACATAGGCATGACAGCAAATGTCAGGGGTAAGTTGTAGCAGAAGTCGAGGATCGGAAAGGAAACAACAGAGTGGTTCATTTGAAACATTTGTCTGACATAATGAGCGCACATGGTGTACGACACGAATGCAACTCTAATGTTGTAACACACTCTCGAAGCCTGCACCGTCAGACGCCACGCTGGCCTGGCACCGACCGAGCACTGACTGCCGGACTCGCTTTCTTTGGTTGCAGCAGCTGCGCGGACAATTCTTGCGAAAAGATCCATTGCGGACCCCACAGGATCGTGATGCATGAGAGATTTCACGGCCGTAGAAAGACATCAAGGCTCGATAAATCCAGTGAGCGTGGGGGCCAGGGAACCGGTACACCACGCCCAGTTCACCTATGCAGGTGTGACCTTTTCAAGTGCTGACGAACAGCCAGTACAAAATGAGCAGGCGTCCCATCAAGTTTTGGAACCACATGTTGCGCCTCATAATAGCTGGAGCATCTTCAAGCGAGCCGGGAAGAAACTGTTCCAGAAAGCTCTGATAATTCGCGGTGCTTAAGCGCGATGGTAAAAGTTACGGCCCGACTAAGCTCATTATTGTGGTTGAATACGCCATCCCTAGTTAATTGGACCTGGCCAGTGATCAACAAATAAGCTGAGAAGTGCAAACCTCATCCACTTCGTTTCAGAACAAACTGTGCGAAACGCACACGTTGAAGACGGTCACCGTGATGCAGTAACTGCAACCTTTGGAGATGAAAGACGTGCAGAGACCCGGCGTTCAAAACGCGCTGCTACACGACGTTCTTACGCCCGGCGCAACGGGACATGTACTGGTGCCTGTGTCAGCCTCCACGGCAGCCAACACAGTATCTTTGCTGACGACCGAACGCGGGGATGGTGTCCCACGCGGTCTAGTCTTGCCAGTTCTTAGTGACCCAGAGTCGTACGAATTTCGATGCAGACGTCCAAAACCACTGTGGTGTCGTTGACCTCTGTCTGGGAAGCGTTCTCATTAGATGTGTCCAGCGGGTCGTACACTGCACTCAGTTATTCCACGATTAAGTGCCTGTCTGCAAGCTCACTGTTCATATACCGTTAAGTGCTCTTCGTATGTTGGAAAGCGGTCGAATGAGAAAATCCTCAAGTTCCCCTCCAGTATTCTCGTGTACAGCATCACCTACTACGTTTGCGGTCACGGATTGTTCTGTAATTCTTAATCCTTGTAATGCGTCCCATCTCCCCTAGACGTTGGTCGCAACATTTCTGGTACACCAACTTCTCTCACGCTGTCTCCTATTTCAGCCGTTTATTTGCAGTATATTCCACTGTCACTGTCTGATATCACGTTTAGACTGTCTCCTGCTCTCTTTCTTTCCCGCTGCCACTATTTCGACCACACATCGGCAGCTCAAAAATTCTGAGGAATCTAACTTATTTTTCCCCTTATACCTATCTGCCTAAAATTTCAGTTCAAAATTTTCCCTCCTCTATAACTACATACTAAAGTTCGACGGTCTGGGAGGATCCAGACACTCCCAAGCCTATGTATGGTCTCGACTCACCTACATTTCTCATTTCCACTGTAACTTCTCTCTTTCGTTCGCAGTGATTCTGTCTCCAAACATCTCTCTTTCACTTTTACTGCCACTGGCCCTCACTGGTCGTCGACATCTCCTCTCTCTCTCAGGTTCCAACTGTTCATCCATCTCTCTTTCTCTTTCATGACACTTTATGTCTCCCACCATTACTGTCTCCTCTCTCTTCCTCTCTCGCTGTCTGTGTCACGCCTCTCTTCCATCGTCACTGTTTATCTGCTATTCTCTTTTAGCACAAATAGCGTGATTATGTTCTCATGAAAAAACTGATGGTGAGGAAGACGAAATGAGGACTAAGGCACCTGGTTCACATCTTTAATGACAGAGTCTGTAGCAGAGGAACATCTTCGCCTTTTTTCTGCTTGTTCCCTTCTTTTTCTTGTTAGAGCAGGGTGTGCTGGTTGTATAAAACGAATTCTGTTGGTCAGCAGAGTACTGACAGTTTACAAAATTGTTGAGGCTTTCGTGGCCACTTGTTGACAAACTGCCTATTGGCTTCTGTCTCGGGTTCTTCGGCCGACGTTCATCTAATGATATTTCTGACGTTTATTTAATACTTGGACACGTTTATATACTTTGGCGCATATAAACAACAAATAAGAACACATAATGTATCGTTAACACAAGGTCGTTTGGTTTATATTTTATATGGATACTTTACTGAATAGAAACGCCCGGATTGTGATTTGTATCTTAAAAGAGTGAAAATGTTATTAGAAATATTTTACTGAATTTGCAGTCTTTCCAGTTTCATTTTATAAGTTCTTTTCAGGCATGTTAAGACCCTTCTTAGGCCGTTTTTCGTCACTTCAGTACCACTTTGGGCATATTTGTATGGTCCCATTCTACAGAGACAGTGCGTCATAGAGTCTTACTGGTGAATAAATGCTCACTAAAAACATAGTTTTGCGATCTCAGAGCCCTTGTGATGACACTAGGATCCTTGTTACGTGTTCACCACGTCAGTTAAAGCAGCATTTACGATTCAGACCGGATATAAAGTGCATATGCTACGTGCGTAAGTACGGCTACTTTGAACCTCTGGGTAATGATATCGACATAGGTTTTGCTGTTCCCAGAGAACGTCATTTTATAAATATCTGATAAAAATTTCGACGATTTGCCATGAATAGAAAGTGGCCATCTCCCCCCCTCCCCCTCCCCGCGCATGGAACCGATCCACCACGCCCAACGCATCTATGCAGGAATGACCTGTTCAAGTGGATACGAATAGCTAGTACAAAGAGAGCAGGCGCCCCATCAACTTGGAACCACATGCTGCACCTCGCGTTTTTGGAACATCTTCAAGCAAGCTTGGAAGAATCTGTTGCAGACAGCTCTGATAATTCCCGGTGGTCAAGCAGAACGGTAAAAGGTACAGCCCGACTAAGGAGTCGCTGACCAAATCCGCCCACTCATTAACTGTGAAGCGTACAAAAATCATGGTATTTTGATGTCTTCTCAGAAACCGCCCATGATCAAATGGTGCTTTTGTAGCCCGCCTAGGGTGCACCCTACACCAGACTTAATGGAAAAGAAACAACCGATTTGCTCAATTTGCCTGTGCTGTAGGAAGTGTGTAACGTTTAATTTTTTATCTCATACAGAAGGGTAATTACAGTATGCATGTTCTTCCTATAGGAATACCCATGGTTACTACGCCAAGGGCTATCCATAACGCTAAATCCCTTTGTGATCGATAGAACCAGCGATATGCTCCCCTGAAAAAACCACACTTTTGCGCGCGCCTTTTTGGAAGACACTGGTGCCGTGCTCCACTGTACATGGATCGATTACTGACAAGTGTTGTGTCGAGTACAGTCCGTCTGTATGGAATTCCGACTGGGTGGTATGTGGATTAACATAATCTTTATTTGGTTCAAAAACAAATGTTGCTTTAGATAGGCTACCAGTAAACCCCTCGTCCTCTGTTCTTTAAAGAATCCAACTGCCATATACGCAGCCGGAAAATATGCAACATCCTCAAAAATTATGTGGCGTATATGAGCTCGTTGAGTGGTTATAGTGTTAGTGATGCATTTGTCACGGTCATCGGCGATTAGACTGCGCTCTGGAGACCTGTCTGTGCACCCTCTGTTTTGACTCTGCAGGAAGTAAATGTGATGAATTTAGAGGCGAGCAGTGTTTACAGAATTTATTCTGTGTAGAGCCACGCCTCATCGGCAAGTACGTACGCCTGTTTAACAGCTTCATCCATTTGAAGGGTGTCGCATTGTGAGCCTGCAGGCAGCTATATGACTCATCGGCGGATGCTGTACATGTTGGGCACAACGTAGCCAAGCATGGCTGGCTACTCTGGTGTCGTGAAAGAGCTGCTTGGAGAGTGGTACGGCGCTCTGTTGCCTTCAGTGATGAGAGTGCGTTCCATCTGCATGCGAGAGATGGACTTAACACGAGTATGGCGAGGGCGTGGGGAGCTGCCGGTTCCAGAGTACATTCGCCCACGACAGACAGCTCATGCCAGATTTCATGCTGCGAGGAGCTATCTGTTTCAGCTCGCGGACGCATTTGGTGTCTCTGCAGGGTACAGTAACCAGCACCCGCTGGAATACAGCGGCTGACCAGCACGACACCACATATCTCGCCAGTGGAACATGTGTGAGACGTGATGAAGTGGGGGCCTGCAAGAATACATGCCGTAGTGCACGGTATGACATTAGGTACTTTTATGATCGTTCGCATGAGAGAATACAAGACAGAGAGGGCCAATTGTGTGTTGATACGACTTTTTGGGCACCCTTTACTCTGACGTGCGTTCCATTTTGTCTGAATTTGTTATCATATACTCCAACAACGATGAATACATTTTTTTTCAAACGTCTGATTTCTATAAAAATGAGTAAATATGTTAAACATTTGGCGTTGCTGGGTCTGTGCGCCCGATTTCCTATTTCAGTCGCTTACCAGTTAGTATATGTGTATATACTGTCTAGTACAGTGTTAGCAGGTCTGTTTGGTGAGACTGAAGTCAGCCAAGTCAGTCAAGACGATCTATTTGCAATTTGCAAAGATTCGGTAGCTCTTGAATAAGTGTTGAACCAAAAGCAATCGACATTACGAGAAATTTACGCTTCCTCTGCGGATGTTTGTTAAGATGCACTAACACTTTCTCGCAGTACTGCTACTTCGCTACGTTGTACGCAAATAGTGATTCGGCAAGATCGATTTATAGACGCCTCTAAGAACTCACACAGGATAAATTGTGCGCTCGTATTTACTCTGACGAATTCAGGGGATAGATTTAAACTTTCATCTTCACAGCTAAAATCTTCTCAAGAGACTTAATTAGACAAAAGTATTCATGGAGAACTCTATTAAAATGTTGTCAGACTAACGGTTGTGTCATTGGCAACGAATTAACAACGAGCGCGCTTCTGTAAGAACAAGGACATGCAATAAGTTTCAGTAGCGAAATCCAACAGATGACAATCACGTGTAAAATTAATCTCACCTACGTGTGACGTTAAACGTGTAACGTATCTTGCAAAAACTTGAAACATATTTCATGTTAAATGTTCTGCATCATAGCATTTTGTTTGTTTCAATAATACCACTTTGTACCTCCAGATACCCTTTTCGATTACGTATGGGTAGAGTACTTGAGAGCTGGCTAGATGGCGTAAT
The DNA here is from genome assembly GCF_023898315.1 of Schistocerca nitens. Classification (NCBI taxonomy): domain Eukaryota; kingdom Metazoa; phylum Arthropoda; class Insecta; order Orthoptera; family Acrididae; genus Schistocerca; species Schistocerca nitens. Next base: position 6,189,977 of record NC_064619.1, on the reverse strand, counting down.
GTCTAGAGATCAGTAAAATAAAATTAAGCTATTCTGTGAGAAATTTGGCTGTGAACATCGTCGTGTGTTACGCTTTCCTAGAGCTGTCGAATATCTTTAAAAAGGCACCTCATTTCATAAAAATAACAGAAATGGTCAGTATCATGGTGAATAAGAAGATTCACGAGCATCAAGAAAACAGCGGATGACTTCGACTTCGCCTGTCAAAAGCTTTATTTGGATACCTCTAACCGTTTGAGATATATTAGAGTAGTCAGTGTTACGTGGAAGGTAAGAAATATCGAGAAAGTTGATGCAGTAAGTCATTGGTTATAGCTGTTTATGTATTTCAGCTGATGTAAGGACGTAAGCCTGTAAGCGAAAGTAAGTCGTTAAATGCTCACTGGCTGTTCTAATCTTCTTTTGATTATCTGAGGTAGGTTGCTATGAGCAGTGATAAAAAGAGACATTGGGTCTTGCGTGTTTTAAATGTAGAATGTGTGGTGCGGACTCGCCAGTGACATTGTAAACATACAATGTATTCGTTCGCCCTTTACGGAACTGCCTCATTACGTGAAACTCTTGAGTACGAAGAAAATGCACGACTGACGAAAGAACAATGCGCTAGATGTGGACTCGACGGATTAAAGCACCCTGCATCTACGAAATCTTTCCTTCACTACGAACCTAGGACATTTAACTATCAACACTTTGAATCCTTGTACCCCCCCTAACCTCACTCTAGAAGCCACACCAGGCATATTCCACCAGTCACTCATAAAAAATGTAGAAAAAAATGAGATTCTTCTATTCGTACCCTTGAATTTGCTACTTCTCTAGTAAAACTATGTCTAACTACCACTCTAACTTACATACTAATCTATTTAGAAGACTGCAACTTGAACCACACCCACCGGCCAATAATCCGGTTGTTAGCTCCTCGTGGCTGCGCAAACGACTCAGCGTGTCCAGTGGCTTTCCCCGATCTACTCCCGTCGGGTTGGGCTCTGTACAGAGGAACCACAAGTAAGATCCTTCTGGCCAGGCTCACCAGAAGGCACAGCTCCGAGAGCTACCTGACATTAAGCCCCTTCCAGACTGCTGACCTGGTGGGACTGGACCAGTTGATTTTCCGGAGGACAGCTAGATGTGTTTATATTGTGCCGTCGCTACAGTCCGATGAGATGTCTTCAGACGCAGCCTCATCACCGTCCACGATGTGAACTTCCTGTCGCCTTTGCATATAGGCTTTCCTTCCGTGCTGTGTTGTCATCAAGTATTCTGTGTGTCCGGTTTTGGAGATATCATCTGTTAGTTTATTAATAGTTGACCATTGTTCATCGTTGTAAATCATGTCTTTGATTGTTTGTTCAATGTTTGATTTATCTGTGTGTAGTGTGTGTCTTATGTTTGTGTATTGTCCGCAGAAAAAGGCGATATATTCAGGAGAACCTTCTTCCCCACATGTGCACCTAGGTGTCTGCCACAGACTCACGCGGTTCACGTGGGTATGATAAGGGCCGTGTCCCGTTAGGAAGTGTACCATACCGCGGCTGGGATCAATATGTCTAAGTTTTAGTCCTTCCATCATGTCGGGGAAGGAGTTGTATAGCCTCCGGCCCTTATCACTATTGTCCCACTCACGCTGCCAGGTATCCAGTCGCCACGTCTTCAGCTGGCGTATTGTTTGTATTGGTACACCAGTGATCTTCCGAACCTGATCTTATCTTCCCATGTTTAGACAGTACGTCGCCGTTCTGTATCTTACTGTGAGATCTATCGGGAATACTCCAAGTGCCACACACAGTGTTTCAGCTGAGGTGGTACTGAAAGCCCCAGATAGTCTCAATAATATACTTCTCTGCCCACGTCTGACAATTGTCTTGTGGGTTTATAGCCTTAGTTTGTGTGCCCATGTGCTTGCGGCGAAGCTTAGTATTGACTCGAAGAGAGCACAATGGTATCTTCTCATGACTGACAAGGGGAGTCTGAAGTGGTCCGAGCTTAGCCTTGCCAGTTTGTAGAGTATTTTTTCTGCTTTGTCGGTCGTGATTTTTATGTGTTGTTGGAAGCTCAATTTTTCGTCGATGTGAACACTAAGATAGCACGTGACCTGTGGTCGTTTAATGTTGGTGTTTCTGATTTTGACTGTCGGGTTCCTCTGCAGGAGACCCTTCAGCAGAGTATAAGTTGTTTTGTTTTCCGTCATCTCGAGTTCATTGTTGTTGCGCCATTGTATGATGGTGCGTAGCGTGGAATTGGCTCTTTCTTCTAGCTGGGGCCTATTGTTCTCAGCTATGACCACCATTATATCATCTGCTTAAACGACAACTCCATCTGTCATTTCATGTCCCTCCAGTATCTGTAGAAGGCGTTCCAATGTGATGTCCCAGAAGATAGGGTCACAGATCGACACTCACTTTTGGACAACCTATCGTGACACGTTTGATCACTTTCTGGCTGTCCGTTTGCCAAACGACAGTTCTATCCCTGCCGTAGTCTAATAGAGTGTTTCTGGTACCTCTAGATGTCTTAACCTCTGGAACATTGCACACCACCATAGATTGTCAAATGTGCCTGCAATGTCGATCATGATTGCCATAGCATATTTGGAGCGGGTTGTGTGTATTATCTCGAGAGCTCTGTTTATTGCATCATCGATTGATTTACCAGATCGAAATCCAAACTGGTGTGGGGTAAGGCCGTAAAGGATTCTGTGTCCCTGTAATCATTTACAGAGCGGTTTCTCTTGGATCTTGGCTAAGATATTTATTAGGCAAATTGGTCTACATGACTTTGGATCTGAGGGATATCTGTCTAATGATTTCTTGATTATGACTGCTTTTGAGGTTTTCCATACTAGAGGTACTCTGCCCAGCCTTAATTCGTCGTTTAGCAGCGATCTGTGGTGTTATTTGTTTCAGTACCTCTGAGTGGACACCGTCTGGCCAGGGTGCTTTCTTATTTTTGAGTTCTTGGCACTGTCAAACCTTCACCCTCCATTGCTGATTGTGGACTGGACTCCACCAATGGTGGACTCCACCGATGGAGAATGAAGCTTTGACAGTGCCAGCCACTCGTGCTGGTGAAACGTGAGAAAAATCATCAAACAAACGTCGGCCGAAGAACCCGATACAGAAGCCAACAGACAATTTTTCAACAAATGACCACGAAAGCCTTGAATGTTTTGCGCTGTTGGGAGTGTAGTGTTTAGTCTACATTGAGATCGTTACAGTGGGAGATTTGCTTCATTGGACAAAGATTGGGGAGGGAATCGACTGTGGTCCTGAAATGCCGCCGATCACCTACTTGAGATGACGAAAGGAATTTGCGAAATCTAAGTCAAGGTGGTAAGAGAGTAATTTCAACTCTGCTTCCTATACATCTACGTATATATTCTGCAAACCACTGTGAAATGCATGGCAGATGGTAATTCCCATTTTACCACTTATTGAGACTTTTTGCTGTTCCATTCACGTATGGAGCGGGGGAAAAAGAATATTTGAATGCCTCTTTGCACGCTTTAGTTACTCTAATCCCACCTCCGCGACCACTAAGGAAGCCATACGTAGGGATTTTCAGAGTGTTCCTACACTACTGGCCATTAAAATTGCTACACCAAGAAGAAATGCAGATGATAAATGGGTATTCATTGGAAAAATATATTATTCTAGAACTGACATGCGATTACATTTTCACGCAATTTGCGTGCATAGATCCTGAGAAATCGGTACCCAGAACAACCACCTCTGGCCGTAATAACGGCCTTGACACGCCTGGGCAATGAGTCAAACAAAGCTTGGATGGCGCGTACAGGTATAGCTGCCCATGCAGCTTCAACACGATACCACAGTTCATCAGGAGTAGTGACTGGCGTATTGTGACGAGCCAGTTGCTCGGCCACCATTGACCAGACGTTTTCAATTGGTGAGAGATCTGGAGAATGTGCTGGCCAGGGCAGCAGTCGAACATGTTCTGTATCCAGAAAGGCCCGTACAGGACCTGCTACATGCCGTCGTGCATTATCCTGCTGAAATGTAGGGTTTCGCAGGGATCGAATGAAGGGTAGAGCCACGGGTGGTAACACATCTGAAATGTAACGTCCACTGTTCAAAGTGCCGTCAATGCGAACAAGAGGTGACCGAGACGTGTAACCAATGGCACCCCATACCATGACACCGGGTAATACGCCAGTATGGCGATGACGATTACACGCTCCCAATGTGCGTTCACCGCGATGTCGCCAAACACGGATGCGACCACCATGATGCTGTAAACAGAACCTGGATTCATCCGAAAAAATGACGTTTTGCCATTCGTGCACCCAGGTTCGTCGTTGAGTACACCATCGCAGGCGCTCCTATCTGAGATGCAGCGTCAAGGGTAACCGTAGTCATGGTCTCCGAGCTGATAGTCCATGCTGCTGCAAACGTCGTCGAACTATTCGTGCAGATGGTTGTTGTCTTGCAAACGTCCCCGTGTGTTGCCTCAGGGATCGAGACGTGGCTGCACGATCCGTTACAGCCATGCGGATAAGATGGCTGTCATCGCGACTGCTAGTGATACGAGGCCATTGGGATCCAGCACGGCGTTCCGTATTATCCTCCTGAGCCCACCGATTCCATATTATGCTAACAGTAATTGGATCTCGACCAAGGCGAGCAGCAATGTCGCGATACGATAAACCGCAATCGCAATAGGCTACAATCCGACCTTTATCAAAGTGGGAAACGTGATGGTACGCATTTCTCCTTCTTACACGAGGCATCACAACAACGTTTAACCAGGCAATGCCGGTCAACTGGGGTTTGTGTATGAGAAATCGGTTGGAAACTTTCCTCGTGTCAGCACGTTGTAAGTGTCGCCACCGGCACCAACCTTGTGTGAATGCTCTGAAAAGCTAATCATTTGCATATCACAGCAGCTTCTTCATGTCGGTTAAAACTCGCATCTGTAGCACGTCATCTTCGCGGTGTAGCAATTTTAATGGCCAGTAGTGTAGATACATTACTTAAAGTGGGTTGTAGAAACTTTCTGAGTAGTCTTTCTCGGGGTAGTTCCAGTCGCCTGCTAGTTCAGGTGTGCACGACACTCTCCCATTGGGCGAACTAGCATATCACCATTCTGTTACCCTTCTTTGTATCCGTTCAATATCTCGTGTCAGTCCTGTTTGGTGGGGGTCCCATTCACTCGAGCAACATTACAGGATGGCTCATCCGAATATTTTGTAGGTTACTACACTAGATTCGTTGCATTCATTTCCCTAGTGTCACAGGTTGCCCAGTTGTCGAACATACACAACATCTGAACTTTATTAGCTGACGAAAATCTACCTGATGAAGGAGGTTTAATTCTTCATAACGAGTAGTGTAAATCGAAATTAGTTGTTACTGGTTACAGTAGCTTGTAGTGTCAGTTGACATTAATATCTGTCTTGAGGACCATAAGCCGTTATTCAGTACCAGAGGGTGGTACTTTTGGTGCTTACTGAGTGGATGGAGACCGCTAGTAAGACACTGAGCCCTCGAGGCCGGCAGCTGCGAAATGCCGCGGCTTTGGCGCGCCTCCCCTGCCGTACAACCCTGGCGGTTTTTTGCTGCCGCCGACGGTATGTTGGCCCCTCCAGAGGCAGCGGCGGCGGTGGCGGCGGCGGCGGCAGCGGCAGCGGTGTGGTGCGGCACCCCGCCGCGAGGCGGCAGCACCGGCCGAACACAATGGCCGCCGCTACCGTAATTGAGAAGCGCCGGGCGGCCGACGGACTGCAGTCTCTGGGTCGGCCACCCTGCAATTGCGGAGCGGGCGGACCGGCGAAACTCTATTATGTCTTTCAATTAGATTCCGTAATTGTATTCTTGTTATGTAGTTGAAGTAATTGCTCAATTATGCATTCAGGCAGCTTTCGCGACCGCCTCGTGCCGAGGTTTCGGCAGGGGGTGCAATGCTGCGCAACCGGCAGCTGTGCGCGCTACAAACAGCGGCTGTGGCGACGCGGCCGCTAATCGCGTCCTTGTTTATCCGGTGCGATCGACAAACACCGTGAGAGAGAGAGAGAGAGACAGAGAGAGAGAGAGAGAGAGAGAGTCTCTGAACGGGAGACTTCACTGCTGACGGAGAAAAACTGTAACTCGTCGTACGGATAGCGACATATTAAGCGCATTTTCGAAATGAAATCCGACAGAATGCAATACTACAAGCTAGAGGTCACCGGTTGCTTTAATTTTGTAATAACACTGTCTCGGAGGTTTCACCTTTCCGCAATAAGCATAAATTATAGTATTGTCTCGCACTTGCGGAAAGATTATTGTTTACCGAAGAACAGTAATTACTCGCAAAAGGAATCAAATCCATGGGTGTTGATTAAATGTGGAGAAACACTGAATGTGATTTTTTAAAATTAAGCAACTACCTAACCAATTAATCGGGACGTTGACGTAGTCAACATGCGTATTCGGCATCATAATGGTCGTCAGTGGCGAGCAATATCGAATTGGCGTCGGCGATAATACATTTCACCGGAGATTCCACTTATTACATTTGTACAGTTCCATGATCTGTAGGACATAAAAAACTTTTATATAGGTTTACACAGATAAAACAGATTCGTACGCTGGCTGAGCGACACTTCTACATTACCAACTCAACCATGTACTGTAATTAGAGGGATTTTTCTCACGACGTCTACTTATAATATCATTAGCGACTGATACCAAACAGGCCTAAAAGGGGATATTGAATATAAACGCAGAAGGGCACCGCGAATGGTCACAAGCTTATTTGATTCACGGGAGAGTGTCACGGATATGCTGAAAAAACCTCAAGGCGCAGACGCTTAAAGATAGACGTAAAAAATCAGGAGAGAGCCTACTTGCAGCATTTTGAGTACCAGTATTAAGTGAAGTATTTATGAATACTGGGTATCCCAGGAAGAATGGCCGCTCAAGTACTCTAAAATGTATGCCTTAAGGACTATGAGCACTTTTTCATTTTCGATACTGTTAAACATATACCTTCTACTGTTACCTCTCTGCTTTGCGTGTTTTGTCACGAGGTGGTATGGGCCAAAACACGAGAAAAACGTCAAGTAAACATTCATAGTTTAAAAGCTATGAGCACTTGTTCATCTTCGCTACTGTGAAACACACCGCTTTCACTAAACAGGCCTTTTTACTTCGAATGATCGTTTCTGTCATATCCCTGAATATTGACCGATCCTCCTGGGACACCCTATATAGCCTATCTGCTACTCCATATGTACCGCTCCTCCAGGAACCATGAAGACCAGTTGCAGTGCACGTGGAGACAAGTGAGCACTTTTCTCCCTCTCCATACTGGAAATGAAAGGGAAAAAGCTCTAATACATGGTGCAATGGACAGTACCCTCTCTCGTATACGTCACACTCGTTTGCAGAGCATGGACGCGGATAAAATGTAGCATCTAGAGCAAATGATGCTCTAATTATTTAGCCTTCATTTTCATTTCAAGACAGGAGTTTTAGTTTATCGAGAATTTCTCGAACTAATTTCCGACTTCAATAAAAACGGGGCTGAGAAGTTGGGCACAAATGTTTTCTTTAGTTTTTTACAGAAGTCGGTTCCAAAGTATTGATTGTATTTCATGTATTGAAAGTTACCGTTTCATATGTTTATAGTATATCGGTGCGAAGCTGCATGTATTTCATACGCGAGTGAAATGTGAAGAGAATGTAACACATGACACAACGCTTAGTAGCGTCTGGTACGCAGTTCACAGTGGTCTTCGGAGTATGTTTGTAAATATAAAATTGTGGAGCAAAGGACGTTTCTCAATCACTGCTCTCAGTTCCATGAAATATTTAATCTCCTTTGATAAGTTCTATGAAGTGCGTTCTGTTGTAACAATAACACACCAGAGCTGCTTTTTTTATATATTTTTTATATTTTTTTACGATTACCGCTTGAGATGAGCCATTGCTCGAAACCGCCAACGATAAATTAAATGTAATAAAATATTAAAAATGCTGCTTTGGTGAATATTGTTTTGCAACAATATACATTTCGTACAATTTGTTGGGCATGCACAACAGCGTACCCAAGAAATATTCTTGGTAAGTTAGTTCTGATTCTTCGTCTTTCCAGTGCAGACATTATAAAACATTTTCTGTACTAACAAACCTGCATTTTATGTGTGTCCAGCATCTCATCTGATGTAAACTTCTCATTCGTAAACAATACATCAAACAATAAATACAAAACCCAGCCTCACTTTATGGGCCAGTCATGTCTGTGTCAGCAATACAAGCTCTGTGAGTATGGGCGCTGTGGTTCTACTGAAGGAAACATGCCGTACTGGAGAATTCGGTGGCAGAATGTAAAGATAATGACAACACATGAAACACGTAACATTCTAATTGATTGCCCTTACATTAATGTGTTGGTCGTCTTATTGTGCACAGTTCCATTTTTGCGAATTTTCTATACTTGGCAGGCAGCGCGGGAGAGCCGAGGTTTGCAGTCCTGCCGCATTTTGGGCACCCCTGGACAAAGGACCAGCAGAGATTTTTGGCGGTTAGCGGTTCAAGGACAGACCCCAGCCTCCTCCGCAGCTTCGGCGACAGCGCTCACACACACACACACACACACACACGAGTAAGCACCACAAGAAGTAGGCGGGAGAGGGGTGGAAGACGCCACACAACGCCCCACCGCTTCATCCCCGAGGCAAACGCGTGCGAACTGCGGAGCCACTGACCCTTCTAATTAGGCAACCCGCAAGATCACTGGCACCTGCCGTGATAGGCTTTGCTAGGGGTTGGCGGACCTGCGGACGTTGGACTCCGGAACGCAGAGGGGAACCTTGTCTCCTGCTGTGCGACAGTTGGACCCACTGTGTCGATAGTGACTTTCACGTTACCTTCCTCCACTAGGCCTGTCCTTTGTTCTCGTCGCCTACTCGTTTTCACTGCGCGCTCTCCCGTGCGTTGCCCCGGCAGCAAAAATAGTTGGCGTTGGAGAAAAATGGCTTCTCACCAAAAAGAATTGCAGCCGGCCATACACTGGGTGTCCCGTCACGATCTTGATCGTGTGGCACAGAAGTCAAGCCGATAACTAATTTTATCTGCCGGCTGTGTAATCTAAATTTTCGATGCATATCATTCAGTTTCGCCGAAGCCAATGCAGAGATCGCAGAAAAACGTACTAGTGAAATGTATAACAAGGAAAGGCAGAAACTGGCCGTATAGCAAGAGTAAACTGCTATAATCTTTTTTAAAAGTCTTCTGTAAATTATGTAATTCGGTAGAATTTCTCATTGTATGAAAGCCAGTCACCAATTGCAAAACAAACTGTGTACTTAGCCTAAGGCAGTAACCGCTGTAAGAGAAACTATGCAATATTTAAAATATATGTTTTATGTCAGTCAAAAAGGTGACAATTTGAAACGTCCCCTTTTGAAAAGTTATACACGACTGTCCTTAAACTGACACACAATATTTTTAGCGCAACGCAATCTGACTTTCAAAATTCCCTACAAAGGAATGGCCCTGACTAACATTAAACTATACCTTTCACAAATCACTTACCTCACAAAAATCTTCGCTGCTCAAGCTACTGCAATACAGCGAGCGCCACTACTGCCAGCTAAATAAAAGATTCAAACTATGGAAGGCACTAACTACTGATAGGGATAGTTAGCAAATGAAAGATATTAATAGAGAACAAAGAATGTATTTACCTTGATATCATCATATATATATATAGCAGTTCATGACAAATTACAAAACTCCGCCATCTCTCTCCCCACATCCACCACTGCTGGCGGCTCACCTCCAACTGCCCAACGCTACGCGCTGTTCACAGCCAGCTGCCTAACACTACAATGGCGAGTATTACAACAATGCAAAGCAGCCACAGACTGCACACGGCACAGCCAGTGATTTTCATACTGAGGTGGCGTTACCAATAAAAAAACCTAAACAGCCTACTTACAAATTGAATAAACGAACACATGTAGTACAACTTTCAGTGATGCAGCGTAGTAAAAAAAAAATTACACTGCCCATCAGGTATCTTTTACCTCAGCGATAAAACTTCCGATGAGAAAGGCTTTAACTTTTAGTAGATGCACTGTTCAACAGAATCATCTCTATTCCAAATGAATTTTACTGAGTATTATTATGCTAAACCCAGAAAATGAGCACATCAGATTATACTCGTGTTTCATATTGGGAACTTCCATTGCACTGCAAAAAAACTAGCATTTTCATTTGACAGAAAGCCAAGTAGATCCCTTGACTCCTGTATTTGACAGGGTCACTGTGAGGCCTACGTGACTTTTCGCGCAATGAAGAAGCAGTTCAGTAACATTCGTAACATAGAAAACGATGTATTAGATGAATGAGTGGAACGTTCTATAAACTGTGGCCTTTCACGAAATTTTGGAAACAATTTGGCGACGAAATGACGCTGTTGTACATGGCTAGGTGAACCGACCCACTACCATATCCGAGGTCATTATGTTCTGTCTAATCAACAGATGGCAATGATGGAAATTACTTGGAAACAGAGAGAGTTACTTCCATTTATTCGAGGAATGCCTGTAAGATTGACAGTCATGCGTGAGAAAATATTTATTACCATAAAAAATTAATTAGGTTATCTGACATAATGGACAACTACTTAGTGCTAGAAACACTGCTCTGGATCATTTATATACATACATATAAAAAGCTCCGGGTTCCGGTCTCGAGGACCGTACGGTATCCACAGTGACTCGAATGTCCGCCGCCTGACGTCATGTGCCAGTGGTTCCCACGTACTTCCTACAGTTCCACGATGAGGCGTTTTACGAATACGTCATAAGACACTTCGTTGTCATACCGAAGACATTTCTGTTCAGCGTGATATGGTAGTCCATCCTGTATTTGGCTTACGCTTCTGTAGCCACATGTCGGCAGGTTTTTTAGGGTGAAAACAAAACAGGAAAAAAAAATGCGCACCTTTACAGTCTTTATAGTACAGGAGGTACGACAGAGGTTAATATATAGTGAAAAATAGTGCAAGAAAGCTTTTTCCTCTACGTGTTTTGCACTTTTCATACACTAAGCTGCACATATTTATACATAGAATAGAAATCTTTGTCTTATGATTTCGGTAACTGCATAAAATAAAAATGAAAACAGTCATCTACTTAAAAAATGATTCAAATGGCTCTGAGCACTATGGGACTTAACAGCTATGGTCACCAGTCCCCTAGAACTTAGAACTACTTAAACCTAACTAACCTAAGGACATCACACAACACCCAGTCATCACGAGGCAGACATCTACTTAAAAGTTGTGTTGAATAACACAGTGCTGTTATTTGGCATGGTACTATTGAAAATGACTTCCTTACATTCTTCCCCTACCCCATGAATATACTACTCACAAAGTTTCAAGAAACAGCTTTAAGTGATGAATCTAGGAATATACTACAACCGCCTGCGTATCGCCACGTAGGTATCGCGAAGACAAGATTACGCACTAGTTAGATCCTTTCCGCGTTCTGTACGTGAATCGAACGGGAATAAACCGTAATAACCGGTACCCCGGGAAGTAAGCGGTTTTCAGCGTATGAATGTAGACGTAGATACAGTTCTGCACTGTTCTTGACTGAACAAAATACGTGCTTCGCAGTTGTCGGATTAGAGTGGCGACTGGATTAAGAACCTAAGCCCATGGCCTTCGTATCGCATAAAAGTAACGCCACTGCCACAGGATGACTCGGCGATAGATCAGCACCGTACGTTCCTCAAGACCGGAACCTTGAGCTTTTGTGTATGTGATCTAGAGCAGTGGTTCCCAACCTTTCTCAGATCATTACCCCTGAGTTCACTCAGACATTACCCAGTACCCCCACCTACCACCCACACCTGCTGTCTGTTAGCTCATCCCCCCCCCCTCTCCCACGTTATCACCAACCAACTTTAGCTCCTAACTGTAGAATGAAAGGGTTTTCTTCGGACACTTTTATCTTTCAAATGATGAAAGATGATTTATACGTAATTTGTGTGTTTTGTGATAGAATGAATGGCGAAGGTATTTGTGGTGCATCACAAGTGCTACTCACAACTCCTTCATAGATAAGAAAGCTGACTACACACAGTGAAAGTAGACACTTGTTACAAAACATACTTCCCCTGCATTACTCTTCTCCACTGCGGCACTTACTGGATCTGAACACTGCAACATGGTTTAAAATCAACCAAGTTAAAATCTGCGCACTATACTAACTGTTCGTAATTCACTTGACTACTGCGCTCCTTACTTCTGAAATGGCAGAAATTGGAAGACTTCTGACTGTTAATGCTTTGTGTCTGATCACAGCTATTTATAGTAATAGTAATAATAACAATACTGTGTACAGCACTTATGTAGCTACTGCTGTGTCGTACTGTCAATTAATTCATTCATCTGTTTCGAAGCGAGTAATGAAGCAATATCTGGACTACTACAGGTACTATCTACATCTTCGGGAAGACACTGCCTTGAGATATTTAGCATTTGTTACGTATATGTCTCACTTATCATCAGCGATGTATGGGACAAAGCACAACATACGCATGTAGCGGGTGGACTAAAGAACCTGTAATCTCCATCGCATTAATGCTATTAATTGAGGAAAAGTAATCAATGACAACTTATATAATCAACATTAGAGTCTTACAAAATTGTGATAATAGTAATGATATTTTGAAAATGATTTAGTTTCGCAACGGAAACAGAATCGAATCGTTTAGTTTTTACCCATCAGAAAATTTCATTTGACCCCTCAGGCGGTAATTACCCCCCAGGATAGGAAAACCCCTTATCTAGAGAATAACGTCGTCAGTTTAATGAGATTGTTGGCGTACGATGCCATTGTATACAGGACAGTTACGAAGTCAGAAATCTGGACGGAACGCAGAAGGAGCTGTAGAGAGGGTCAACTATTGGTGAAGGACTGGCAGTTGACCGTCGACATGAATGAATATAATGAAGCGTGCGTGAATGAGTGAAAAGATTACGCTATTCGCGACAAATCGTTACAAACAGCAATAACTGCAAAATATGTATGTGAATTCGCCCATGTCGGTCAAAAGAGGAACAGTGGAACAAACACATAAAACTACTTGTAGGAAATGTAGATAACCAGCCTGAGATTCGTCTGAAGAATGCCGGCAGCTGTGGCCGAGCGGTTCTAGGCACTTCAGTCCGGAACAGCGCTGCTCCTACGGTCGTAGTTTCGAATCCTGTCTCGGGTATGGATGTGTCTGATGTCCTTAGGTTAATTAGGTTTAAGTAGTTCTAAGTCTATGGGGTGTTGACCTCAGATGTTAAGTCCCATAGTGCTTAGAGCCATTTGAACCATCTACAGAAAACAAATGAAATGAAATTCATCTATTAAAGAAATTGTGTGTAAAATACTCCATCGGCAAATACTTGAGAATCACTCGTTACTGTGTGAACCTTAACGGATAGGATTAATAGGCGAGGTAGAGAAGATCCAAAGAAGAACAGCACGTCTCTTCATTGTGTCGTTTGGAATGAACAAGAGCATTGCGGCGATGATCATAATACGCAAGTGGCAGAAGCGCCGTAAAATGGCTTGCGGATGTTCTTTATAATCACATTCGCTGAATATTTTATCACGGACAAAAATCTACTCGCTACATAGGAATTGTGCATATCACGAGTTTAAATTCTCTCGATAGTGGCTTTTGTTCCTTATTTCCAACAGGTAGCAAACAGGTAGGGAGGTGCGATTTGTTGCAACATTGACGCAGGACTGAAGAATGGTGAGTGGGGGCTTTTGTGGCGCCATTGTGTGCGTAGGCGTCGCGGCCGACCAGCGGGGGCAGGGGGGGCGACAGTGGGACCTGCAGCGGCAGGTAGCGAGCGCGCATCTGCCGGCACGTGGGAGGCGCCGCACGCGAGCTCACAACACGTGCCGCGGCGGCAAGCTGGCACAGGCCGCGGATCGACGTCTCCTTATTAATGCAGCCGCTCACATCCACACTTAACAGTTACTCTCAACGAAGCGGCGAGACACGGCCGAGATACTACACTGCAGGCAATTAAAACTGCGACTCTAGAAAGCCTAGCAAGTAACGAAAATTATCTTCTTGTGTGTATGTGATTAATACACTACTGGCCATTAAAATTGCTACACCACGAAGATGACGTGCTACAGACGCGAAATTTAACCGACAGGAAGAAGATGCTGTGATATGCAAATGATTAGCTTTTCAGAGCATTCACACAAGGTCAACACCTACAACGTGCTGACATGAGGAAAGTTTCCAACCGATTTCTCACACACAAACAGCAGTTCACCTGCGTTGCCTGGTGAAACGTTGTTGTGATGCCTCGTGTAAGGAGGAGAAATGCATACCACCACGGTTCCGACTTTGATAAAGGTCGGATTGTAGCCTATCGCGATTGGGGTTTATCGTATCGCGACATTGCTGCTCGCTTTGGTCGAGATCCAATGACTGTTAGCAGAATATGGAATCGGTGGGTTCAGGAGGGTAATACGGAACGCCGTGCTGGATCCAAATGGCCTCGTATCACTAGCAGTCGAGATGACAGGCATCTTATCCGCATGGCTGTAACGGCGCGTGCAGCCAAGTCTCGATCCCTGAGTCAACAGATGGGGACGTTTGCAAGACAACAACCATCTGCACGAACAGTTCGACGACGTTTGCAGCAGCCTGGAATATCAGATCGGAGACCATTGCTGCGGTTACCCTTGACGCTGCATGACAGACAGGAGCGCTTGCGATGGTGTACTCAACGACGAACCTTGGTGCACGAATGGCAAAACGTCAAATTTTCGGGTGAATCCAGGTTCTGTTTCCAGCATCATGGTCGCATCCGTGTTTGGCTCTGCTTCATGGCAGACGCTCTATCCAACTCAACCATGAGGACACCCGTGTTTGGCGACGTCGCGGTGAACGCACATTGGAAGTGTGTATTCGTCATCGTCATTCTGGTGTATCACCCGGCGTGATGGTATGGGGTGCCACCGGTTACACGTCTCGGTCACCTCTTGTTCGCATTGACGGCACTTTGAACAGTGAACGTTACATTTCAGATGTGTTACGACCCGTGGCTCTACCCTTCGATCCCTGCGAAACCCTGCATTTCAGCAGGATAATGCACGACCGCATGCTGAATGTCCTGTACGGGCCTTTCTGGATACAGAAAATGTTCGACTGCTGCCCTGGCCAGCACATTCTCCAGATCTCTCATCAATTGATAATGTCTGGTCAGTGGTGGCCGATCAACTGGTTCGTCACAATACGCCAGTCACTACTCTTGGTGAACTGTGGTATCGTGTTGAAGCTGCATGGGCAGCTGTACCTGTACACGCCATCCAAGCTTTGTTTGAATGTATGCGCAGGCGTATCAAGGCCGTTATTACGGCCAGAGGTGGTTGTTCTGGGTACTGATTTCTCAGGATCTATGCACCCAAATTGCGTGAAAATGTAATCACATCTCGGCTCTAGTATAATGTATTCGTCCAATGAATACCCGTTTATCATCTGCATTTCTTCTTGGTGTAGCAATTTCAATGGCCAGTAGTGTAGTAGGAAAAGTGATTAAACTAGGAGGTGATATGGAGGTATACAAGCTGCGAAATTTAGTACACAGAGTTCCACCTCTGCCAGCAACAACAGATCCAACCCCGCTGGGCATCGACTCGAGCTGAGCTAGAGAGACAGGTAGGGGTACGTTAATCCGTACTGTTTCCACTCTATGGTGGTGTTCACCAATTGTAGTGGGTAGCGAGTGGTGGCGTGATGGTCTCTCGACAACCCATGGCCGGGTTTTATAAATGTGTGGGTGGTCTGGGGAACGCGCTAGGCGTGGCAACAGTCGAGCTCGGGACAGCAGGGCGACGTTCGGTTTTGCGTTATCTTATCGGAAGTAAACCACATGAATTCCTAATAAGAGCGTACAGCCACCCGTCTTAACACGTCATAATATATGAAAATCATAATATATGAAAACTAGAGATGACTGTGTTGCGGAGCCAGTGGCATGTCATATCATCATGCCACGTTCTGAACACTCATGACGATGATGAAAGCAATTTATATACTAGAACAATGTATCAGAAACGCTTCAGAACCTTGTTACTAACCCATCATCCAAGGGTTCACTAATACAGTATTTTGTAAGAAGTATTTCCTTCGTACTTGATATTATAATTTTCACTTATTTTTACATATAATATTGACACTTATTATGCAGCCTAAATATATAACATTGTTTTCCCTGTTTACCAATTTTCGTATTTATCCTTTTTTGACTGAAGTTCCTCAAAACGAGAAATGAGAAGGAGCGACCTGTATGTACTTTACAGAAAGTTTTGACGGCCAAGATCGCGTTCAAAACTGTTTTTTTATTGACGAGTTTCGACATGTTAGCCGGTCATCTTCAGATCTTCCAAACCTTCTCTGGTTGTATGTAATGTATCATCGTGCGTTCATTATTCATAATTATTCATACAATGTTAATATTTTAGTGGAGAGTATATTGCGCATTCCACACAGGTTTGTAAAAATATTGTATCGGATATATTGTTTATATTTTTTACTTACGACAAACCTGTTTGTAATTTTATTTTCGATAAACTTGGGTGGAGTGTGCAAGACACTCTCCTCTAAAATGTTAACATGGCATGAGTAATGAAAGCACGTGAAACATGACGTACAACCAAAAATGGTTTCAAAGATCTGAAGATGACAGACTTATCTGTCAAAACCCGTCAATTACAAATGTTATCTACGTACGTAGCAAATCCAGTTTCTGATAACATATTACAACCTCAGAAATAAATTTGCAAGCGGTTAATCACACGTGCGTGGCCACAACTACATAATTCTTGTTCGCTCATTACTGGACGAACAAGATGAGAATATTTTGCGACCTACTATCGCAATAAAGTTTATAGACAGTCGCCATACTGTAAATTAACATTGTTCTACACAAGAGCCACAATTGAGTCCGGTAGTCTTACGGAAGATTCTTAGTAGTACAGTCACAAATTTATCAATAACAATTCATTATCGCGTGCACATGACTTATTGGTGCATATAGCTCTCTGCTATGTAATACCCCCATCCGGTTCCTCACCACTTTCGAGCTACATTCCTGCAAAACGTGTAACATTAGAGGTAGCATTCCTACGTTCCACATAACGCTGTTTACATTCCGAAACCACACTGTCTCTCTGCGGACGCGGGTCCTCTCCACGCACTGCCTCACCCCTGACTGTGGTGGCGACAGTGCCTCACTCCACATTACTAGCGCTGTCGCGCTGCCTGAATGTTTAAATACTTGAGTGGTAAGGTGGGGCTGCAGTACGCTCACATGGACACCCCCGGGAGAGCATGTCTCGCCGATTGCACGTGGTGCGCTTCGTGACGTGCGTAAGGACCGCACAGTCATGTGACACCCTTTCAAAGCGATATTACCAGCATCGAATCAACATTAAATATGTGAGTAGTTTCCTGCAAACGCTCGGTTGAAAATTTATGCGACTGTATCACCAATCTCGAACCAATGCCAAAGAGGGTAGAACTTTTTGGATCAGGCAGTCGTTGTGGCGATATATTTCACCAAATATGCACCAGAATGGAAGTGTCTATGTTTTCTGCAGCCACAGTACATCACGTACTCAGGTCGCAACATACAACTGATGACTCATTTGAAGACGTTTGTTTGATGAGTCGGACCAAAGCAAGTAACAATTTTTTTCTCGTGGTTGGTTACCTATAATACAATTTTAGAGTAAAAATGTATCATACTCTGAGCTGAATCCTGTCATGATAATAAAAGACAATGTTTAACATAACGTATCGGGGAGAATGGGAAGATATTGAATTTCAACTGTATACAGTCACATGCAAACAGAGGTAACAATTGGAATTGCTACCACGAGAGGTTGCCGTCACACTGGCAGAACCACTCACCTGGCGACTCCCGGTTCCGTGAAGCAATCTCCAGGTGGCACTCGAAAACCCACACCTCTTTCTGCTTCCGCTCCACGTTCTTCAACATCTCGCCGATAGTGTGGACAGACGCCAAAGAAAGCGCTGTGAACCGTGGACCACATTGCTTCTTCTCTGTACCGGCGGACACGGAAATGCATCCGCCGACGGACTCAAAACACGACGCACCGCGGGCACTACCACAGTTCCGAACCAGAACTTAGACAGTTCAGTTCACTTTTATTTTTAAGTATATCCATAATGGAAGACGAACTACAAGTGTGATTTGACCTGACGATTTATCTGGGTATAAATATGCAACTAGTCGCTTTTATGGGTTTTGACACGATTTAACTAGTTTTGGAGTCACCGGAGGCTCATCATCAGAAAGATGGAGGTGTTACAGGAACATGTCGTGGATCGAGTGTAGCCAGAAGCTGTGGTGATGGTTTGTCCTGTTTGCAACTAGCTACAAAGAACGTATGGATGCCCTTCGACTCAAAACCTTAAGTAAATACAGCTTTACATCACGTGTTGTAACGCACTCTTAACAAATGTTATTGGTTATTTCTTATTTTGTTGCCTTCGTCTCTGTTCTCGTACCGTCCTCTTAAGGAAATGTTTAGTTACCAAGTGTGCTATGAGCCACCTTTACAAATTATAGTGGCAGAGCCACTTTTTCTGCTACCAGAGATGTTTTGGGCCGAGTTAATAGTAATATTCAGTTACAAAATTCCTAATGGTATCATTGTATGCTTTTGGTCAGTTAAAAGCGTTTCTTTTACGAAGCTCACTCTCTTCCGGCCACCAGTTTCAGTTCTCCTCCTGATTCGCTAAATCCCTCGAGGTAAATGCCGGGACGATTCCTTTTAAAAGAAGAAGACTGATTTCCTTCTCTAAGGTTCCTCACTTCGTGCGTGTGCGCAGTCTCTAACGACGTTAACCTGGTCTTCCCCCCTTCCTCCGTCGTACATAAACGAGTTAAAGAATGTTCACTCAGTGTTTGATGGCACGGTAGTTCATTTATAAGACAGCAGGCACAGTATTATTTACAAAGACGCCAGCACATATTTAATTGGAATACAGACCTAAATTCCTCTACATTATATCTACATTCAGCATGGTTGGCAGCAGCCCCTTAAAATTAGCTATGTGGGCAAAACTGTTCTTATGGGAATAGCTGGCGAAAGATTTTCGTGTTAGTGTTTTTCTGTTACTCCCTGTTCAGTCGTTCTAGTGATCATGATTTGATGTCATTTGTCGGAGTATAGCCTCTCACTTTGCCTTTAGAAATAGTCGGTTATATGTCATTATGAAACATTCCCACAGAAGAGCAGCCTAACACAGGAAACAAGAATACAAGGTATGTCAAAAATATTGGCACTGGTTACGGACTTTATTTACGCTGTAAACTATAGTGATGTGAGACTGGTGCCGGAGGAGTGTAGTGTAAGTATCCAAGTTTACCGCACTGGAGAAAGAAAAACAACCTCAATAACTCTCCACAGGAGCTCTCTCGGTAAAATGAAGGCCATATAGTATTTTTTGCCATTTTCAGAATTTTCATAGTCTTTTCCCCTTAAATCACTCCACAGGGGAAAAAACTGCGTGATTTCGGAGAATTTGGAGATGTCATCTCAATAAAGTCCGTCAAACTTAAACTCCTCAAAAAGGCAATGTCGTATCTTGTTGAAAAGTAACGTCAGAGTGATAGTCAGGCAAGCTTAGAACGCCAAACAACTGCTACATGTCAAGATGCACTGGTGTTGTTGTGCTGTTCTCACATCATCGACGATAGTTTCATCCACATGGTGGGCAGTAGGGAAGTGGAAAGCGCGGTGGGGGCATGTCCTCAACCCCGAATTTACATGTTATGTAGCCTCACTAAGTTAAAAGGTTATTCATAGAGTTTGTGTATTAATTATCACTTCTTTCACTTCTGGCAACATTTGTTAATGTGAAAAATTAGTGAGACGCAATGTGGTTCTGAATCCACATTAAACTGTTAAGCCCCCCTACTACTGGTTGGGAAGAGCAGCTCAGAGGTTGGAGGAAGGAAACTGTTTGGCACCTCCAACACGACCCTCGCCTAGTAGAGCAATGTGTGTTCAGATCGACGTTCACAATTACTTAAATACGAGGGCTATTCGGAAAGTAAGGAACGACAGGTCGCGAAACCGAAACCACAGTGAAAATCAAAACTGTTTTATTTGCAACAGTTAGCTACAACTCCCAGCTACTTATCTCCATAGTCGCAGATCCGACTTAGACTTTTGTCGTAGCGTTGTACCAACTTTCCAATACCCTCGTTATAGAAGGCAGCCGCCAGTGCTTTCCGCCAATTCTCTACACTGGTCTACAGCTCGTTGTCTGTGCTAAAATGTTGTCGTCATAGCCAGTGGTTCATGTGAGCACAGATGAAACTCAGAGGGAGACAAATAGGGGCTGTATTGTTGGCAATCAAACATTTCCGATTGAAAACGATGCAGGAGCATCTTCATTGCCCCTGCAGAATGCGGCTGAGAATTGTCTTGAAGAAGAAACCGCACGACAGTTGTGTAATGTTGGCTGCATAGCTTCAGGCGAAATTTCTGACCAGGCCTACGTACTTGGCGGGAGACACTACTGTTCTGGGTGTCTTGATGTCCTCCCTTTGTGCTCAGAACTAAAAAGAACGACGTAACGCGATCAACGGGCTTACTAGAGACATTGCCCAACACACCTGTCCAAAACTTCATCGGATTTTCACTGTGGTTTACATTTCGCGACCGATGGTTCCTTACTTTCCGAATAACCCTCGTACTATCACGAAAGACAACTACTGTATCCGCGCACTCCGCCCACTAGCAATACAGGTGTGTCCGTGGGGTTGCCGAAGCTCGGGCCCCGCGGGCGATGCTGCCTCGGGAGTTCACATGTAAACATTCGACCGACATCAACACAGGTTTGTTTTTGTGTGAAACTATAGCAGACGCCACGAAGACAAGAGTCTCCCGCTTCGCCACGGGCGGTGCTTTTATCAGCACTAGAGACGTGATGGGCACAGTATCACTTTCTTGTGCCTGTCACGTGCCTGCAAGAAAGCTCAGCAATATTCGGTACGATATTTCAGAGCCTGTATTGTTCAGAAGTACGATGCCAAGTTCCTTCGGACATCCACGCGTGTCTGAAGAGACTTCGCATTGTACTTCTGAACAATATAGGCTCTAGTGCTGTATATCTCCTATGTGCGGGAATATGTATAATGGATGTACGAGTGCACGTTGTAGATACATGGTTAACGACAACTGGATGTTCGGTTCTGGCCGTGAGTCATGCTCGGATAGGCTGATAATAAGATGACAGCTCTCGATAAGCGAGAAATCCGGGTTCGAGACCTGGTTCGGCACAAATTTTCATTGTCGTCATTTCATTATACAGCCTAATGTTCTCCATATGCGCAACTGCGAATACATTTTATCGTGAGCAATATTCATCCGCCTAAGCAGTACTTAGGCGGCCATGCAATCAAGGATCCAGAAATTTCTGCTGCAGCACCAACCTCAGAGACGCATCGCAGCAGCCACAACGAGCAGCAGGGAGTCGCCGCCAGAGCCTTCGTCTCATTCAGCATTGGCCTCCAGTGGACTCTATGCTCCGGGACTGGTTTGCTCTGGTTGGCTTAACTAGTGTGGTTTTGCTCAGGAACTATTATCAGTGATACCCATCTGACTGGACTTGGAAATTGTAGTGATAACCTCGCAGTAGTGACTGAAGCCCAACCCAGATATATCTACTTCAAGTGTCGTCTTTATCTGTCAACGAACTAAAAAAGACTATTATTCATCATTTATATCATATCGAGACTATTGTAAATTTGTGTGTGGCCAGTCTTACTATTTTTGTGTCCCAGTGGACACTGGCTGTGAATCATTTCATTTTCGAGTATTTGAATAAAGAGACTTTGTTTTATCACTACCTGTGAGTCTTGTCTAGAGTCGACAACAACGACTTTGTTAGAAATTCAACATTTGGAGATAGCCTATAACGTCTTCAACATACAACAACACTTTAATGTTGGGTCAGGTTTTGCTTTACTCCAACTTCTCACACCGCGAGCTATTGCTCTTTACATAGGACTGACTGCTAATTTTATACGTTGCCAGAACCTTAAAATAAACTGTTTTCTGATACCTAATTACGCAGCGAAGCTTTTCCTATCTTGTAAATATTTATGGTTTCTTAGATAGCGCAGCAGTGGCGTTTCAGCCATGTTTGTGAAACATGCAACATTGTGGTTACTCTATCAACATTTTAGTGTGTTTCAAATTTTTAAATGTAGAATGCAGTAAGTAAGAAAAAATCGTTTGCGCCACGCTGTATTTAGATGTAATTATTTACATTTCTTGTATTGTTCAGTGTTCGATTTACGCTCTATAGCAGGGCTCTAGGTTTACATCGAGGGTGGGCACTACGACTGTTTCTGGATGAACGTGCTGTAAGGCACCAGACAGCCAAGATTATCGTCAGTGTTTAATGAAGCAACATTCCTGTTGGTGTGAGTCACTGTGTGACACGTTTACATTCTAACGTCGTATTTGATGCCACCTTCGGCTATGACAGGCTAGTGATATTGATTTAAATACAGTCATTTAGATACGTGTTTCCACAGGTCGCATAGTCACCAGCTCAAAATTTTCGATATGCTGTAATCTTGTTCCAAAAGGTAGTCGTTACATACGTTGTAGAAATGAAACAAAGCGATGTCTGAACTTTGCGATGTAAATCGAACTCTGGACTGTTCAAGCGGCAGTCAAATCCAAACACGTAGAATATTTAATCAGGTACGCTCAATTTGCGGTATTGATTTCAGTACTTTCGTCCTTAAGTAGACAGAATGATTTGTATAAATATTTCGTCAGCATTACGTCGAACTAAAAATTGGGAATTTGTGGTAAGTTCTTATGGGACCACGGAGGTCATCGGTCCCTAAGCTTACACACTACTTAATCTAACTTAAACTAATTTACACTAAGGACAACACACACTCACACACCCATGCCCAAGGGAGGACTCGAACCTCCGTCGCGGGGAGCCGTGGACGTCAAACTGGTTAGCTAAATGCTATGCATGGTGGTGATAGGTACTGGTCTCATTTGTTTCGAGGAGTTGTATGGGTATGGGAAAGCCAGTATCGCCATTCGGCATAAAACGATTCATATTACTGTCTACCGCAAACTCAAGAGCTATTCTTGCGTTTCTGTTGTAAAGAGCATAAGTAAGTCGTTTGTAAATGAATGGCACTATAGTAAATTCGCAGTCCAAATTCTGCAGTGAAAGTTATTTCGTCCACTCAAATGGCTCACAGAAGGCCAAAAGGGGATCAGTGCGAAATTTAGTTTTTATTTTAGCTTCGTTTATGATGCTACGGGAACGAAGACAAGACAGATATTTATTTTGATGATTAATGCCTGTGAGCATTCGCTCCAATAGTGAGTATCGACATTTTGGAAACAGTCGAATGTCTTTACTGCCATTATTTATGCATCGAATAAAATTTTACTTGTACGGAGAAAAGACAGAAGGCGATTCTAAGTATAAGTGTAAAAACACGTGCGTATTCGGAACACTTCGCGATTCCCACCAGTAGCGACAATGTAATGTCGATTGTTTGTGCTTTTTGCTCGTCTTTCAGTGAGCAGTTGAACTCTTTAGAGGAATTTTACTGTCAGTTATACAACACTGATACTACTGAAATAACACAATTGTTTGCTAAATCATAATGATGTAAACAACGCATTTTACCTCGATGAGGCGCAGATATAATATAAGGGGGTATCAGAAAGTTTCCCTCTGAGCGTGTTGCTGCAGTGTGTATGCAACGTTGCCGACTCAGATGCAGTTCTTAGGGATTAACGTGGCATTCGTGTCTTTCCGACGTTCGTACGGTAAATGCGGAAACGCGAACTACGGAAACGTTACTACCAAATGCGCCAAACAGGACCAATGTGTTGTTATTTTGTTCTTGACTATCGAAGAACAAACACCGGTACACATTCATCGGAGTGTGAAGAATGTGTATGGGGCAGATGTCTGTCAAAAAGCACCGTTGTGGAATGGTGGTGGTGCTGCATTCACGATAGTGCACTTCACCGTATCGCACATTCCTTAATGCATAAGTTATGCCAACTCAAGCAGGAGACATTCGCGCACCCACCCTATAGGCCCGACCTCTCTCCATGCCATTATCACGCCTTCGGTCCATTAAGAAAGGCCTTGAATAGTCTACAGCTCTCGCTGGACGAAGATGTGCAGCTGGCACTTACGGACTTCTTCACGCAGCAGGACACGGTTTTTCACCAAAGGGCATCTTCAACCAAGTGCGTCGGTGGGATTGTTACCTCAACCCTCAAGGCGATTTTGCTTAATTGGCATACCGATTCTTTACGGCCTTTTTGAACGTCCCTTATGTTTAGCGAATATTTTACCACCAATATCAGGAACAGTACGGCAACTGAACAAAAATATAGAACACTATAACTGGGGCCGGCCGGTGTGGCCATGCGGTTGTAGGCGCTTCAGTCTGGAACTGCGTGACCGCTACGGTCGCAGGTTCGAATCCTGCCTCGGGCATGGATGTGTGTGATGTCCTTAGGTTAGTTAGGTTTAAGTAGTTCTAAGTTCTAGGGGACTGATGACCACAGATGTTAAGTCCCATAGTGCTCAGAGCCATTTGAACTAGAACTGGATCTCCGAATGGTGAATAGGACAGAAGAGCCGATTAAAGGAAAAGAAGGATCAAGAATTATTACTCGAGTTATTCTGACGAGCAAAAGGCTGTCGTCGTCAGAGCAAGAATAAATTTGCCTCGGATTGCAATTGGAGTAAGAATGAATTTAAACATCTCCAATTTTATTTTAAACTGATCAGTTTCATGGGTTCAAGTCTCATCGTTGTATGTACCTGAAACATGTCCACCAAATTAATGGATAGTATGTTTTTCTTCGAACCATGTCTTGTTGTCGCCACAGTCTTGCAGTAACGTGCACTGTCAAACCAGGGACCCGCAGCATCGCCTATGAAGTAACACCCTCAGAGGCTGACTGTAGACCGTTACTGACATCCTCGTGCTGCCTGTTGTGGACCATGAACTTGCCTGTCGCAGCTCCATTACCTTTTAACAGAAATGCTACGCTGTGGACTTCGCTCAATGTTTCCGCGTGTCAGTACAGAGACAGGGAATTTTATTTGAAGAAAACTGTACTTTTTTCTTTTAATCAAGGAAGTTTGGAAGCCGGTAACTGGCCGGTAATGTATTCACAAACATTGCCGAGATCAATACTGCGCTGCACCAGTTTACTTCTCGTGCGCCGTGGTAGTAAATCAGTGGTTCCCCTTCTGGAAAATATATCAGTGAGAAGTTGATTGAAATTGGATTTAAATTGTATGCAAGCGGAGCGGAGAAAGCTCATTTTGGTCTCACTGCGCCGCTCTGAACGGAATTCATTTACATTTTCAACTTATGAATGTTATAATTACGGTAGAAACAATGAGAGATGTATCATTCACAGTCCTGCGCATGACGTACTCGCAGGATAAGCAATTTATTACGACTCAAACAAAGAAGCGGGGGATAAATCGGCGGCTCCCCTTGCTCAGATTATTTTCCACTCGCTCCCTCCTTTCTCATCACTTCGAGACTGTCGCCATGACGCTTATTCGTACCCCCTGCTAGCTGTCGGCAACTGTCCTGGAGGGGATAACGTGACCGTAGCGTACTCCTAAAATTCACTCGAGAATCAGTTAATCGGAAAAGCGAAAACACAGGCTTCATATGCGTCGCTGATTAATTTTCACACATTTCTTGCACTTAAACGGAAACAGAGGCTACAATACGGAACCAGTCGCTTTGTTTAATAAGTCATTATTGACGTTTCTACACACAGATGTACGCTTGTTTCTATAAACTAAGGAAAAACCACAAGCAAGTTACGGAATATCCGACAGGTTTGGGCTTCTAGACAGAATGAACTCAGCATGTCGCTCGGAATAGAACGATATCGGCGACAGAGTGGCCAAGCGGTTCTAGGCGCTACAGTCTGGAACCGCGAGACCGCTACGGTCGCAGGTTCGAGTCCTGCCTCGGGCATAGATGTGTGTGATGTCCTTAGGTTAGTTAGGTTTGAGTAGTTCTAAGTTCTGGGGGACTGATGACCTCAGAAGTTACGTCCCATAGTGCTCAGAGCCATTTGATATCGTCGGATGTAAAAGTAACTTCAGACGCAGCCGAAGGGGGACCGTTACTGTTCACGATAAACGATGTCT
Organism: Schistocerca nitens; assembly: GCF_023898315.1. Classification (NCBI taxonomy): domain Eukaryota; kingdom Metazoa; phylum Arthropoda; class Insecta; order Orthoptera; family Acrididae; genus Schistocerca; species Schistocerca nitens. Next base: position 6,163,698 of record NC_064619.1, on the reverse strand, counting down.
TTGACATCCTTTTGTTGTAGAATCTCACAAATCATTCTGAGATAAAATGTAATAAGGTACATCCAACAGAGTGACCTCCTCCATACCAAGCACCACGGATTCCGAAGATATCGGTTAAGTGAAACCCAACTCGCGCTTTTCTCAAATGGCATCTTGAAAGCCGTGAGCAAGGCAGTCAGATAAATGTTGTGTTCCTTGATTTCCAAAAGACATTTGACTCAGTATGCCACGTACACTTGTTATCGAAAGTACATTCGTATATGGTATCAAGCGAAATTTGTGGCTAGGTCGTGGATTTCTTGGTAGGATGGACAAAGTACGTTACCTTGAATGGAAACTCATCGACAGATGCAGAACTAACTTCAGGCGTGTTCCAGGGAAATGTGTTGCGACACTTGCAGTTCATCCTCGTTAATGACCGTGCAGAAAATATTTATAGTAACCGCAGCCCTTTCGCAGCCGATGCAGTTATCTGTAATGAAGTACTGTCTTAGAAAACCTGCACAGATATTCAGTCTGATCTTGATAAGGAATAAAAGTGTTGCAAGCATTGGTGACTCACTTTAAATGATCAGAAATGTAAAATTGTGTACTTCATAGGACGAGAAAGGAAGTTCACTATCAGTGAACAACAGTTGGAAGCTATCAGCTCATACAAAAACTTGGATGTAAAAGTTTGTAGGGATATGAAATAGAACGATCATATATTTATTTATTTGTTTGTTTGTTTAACCTGCTCTGACGAGGGCTATCAGACCCTCTCTTACACCAGACGAGGTTTTCAGACATACAGTACATTTCTTACGTCATAGTTACCTAAGAAACAACAATTTTAACATCACAGCTTGTATTAAAATGATCTGAGTGTCTGAAGTGGAGAGTGAGTAAATTACACTGACTATGAGCTAACAAAGTTAACACTGGCATTACTTACACTACTACAACTGCTGCCAGTAATAGTGATAGTAGTAATAATGAAATAATAATAATAATAATAATAATAATAATAATAATAATAATAATAATAATAAACCCCGTGGAGGCACAGATACAAATATTACAAATATACAAATATTAAAGAAGAACTAAAAGAAAACTATAGACAAAGACTAACAAAAATACTGAAAACAGAATTGACAGCAAGAAACAAGACCAAAGCTATAAATACTTATGCCATACCAATATTGACCTACTCATTTGGAGTAGTGAAATGGAGTAACACAGACCTAGAAGCACTCAATACACTTACACGATCACAATGCCATAAATATAGAATACATCACATACATTCAGCAACAGAAAGATTCACATTAAGCAGAAAGGAAGGAGGAAGGGGATTTATCGATATAAAAAACCTACATTATGGACAGGTAGACAATTTAAGAAAATTCTTTATAGAACGAGCAGAAACTAGCAAAATACACAAAGCAATCACTCATATAACTACATCGGCTACACCACTACAATTTCATAACCACCTCTACAACCCTTTAGACCACATAACATCAACAGATACGAAGAAAGTAAATTGGAAAAAGAAAACACTTCATGGCAAGCACCCGTATCATCTAACACAGCCACACATCGATCAAGACGCATCCAACACGTGGCTAAGAAAAGGCAATATATACAGTGAGACAGAAGGATTCATGATTGCAATACAGGATCAAACAATAAACACCAGGTATTACAGCAAGCATATTATTAAAGATCCCAATACCACAACAGATAAATGCAGACTTTGTAAACAACAAATAGAAACAGTAGATCACATCACAAGCGGATGTACAATACTAGCAAATACAGAATACCCCAGAAGACATGACAATGTTGCAAAAATAATACATCAACAGCTTGCCTTACAACATAAACTTTTAAAACAACAAGTTCCTACATACAAGTATGCACCACAAAATGTACTGGAGAATGATGAATACAAATTATACTGGAACAGAACCATTATAACAGATAAAACAACGCCACATAACAAACCTGACATCATACTCACCAATAAAAAGAAATTAACACAACTAATCGAAATATCCATACCCAATACAACAAATATACAAATGAAAACAGGAGAAAAAATTGAAAAATACATCCAACTGGCTGAGGAAGTCAAAGACATGTGGCATCAGGATAAAGTTGACATCATACCAATTATAGTATCAACTACAGGAGTCATACCACACAATATCCACCAGTACATCAATGCAATACAGCTACATCCAAACACATATATACAACTACAGAAATCCGTAATTATTGATACATGTTCAATTACCCGAAAGTTCCTAAATGCAATATAACACATACCGTACAGTTAAAAGGAAGTGACGCTTGATCAAGGTCCGCGTCACTTTCCATTCTCAACCAGACTTAACGTCTGAGAAAGTAAAGAAATAATAATAATAAACCCCGTGGAGGCCCGGGAAAAGAATAGGCCTCCGGTATGTTCTGCCAGTCGTAAAAGGCGACGAAAAGAACAAACCACTAATAGGGCTAACCCCCTTTTAGTGTGATTACTTGGTTCAGGACAGAACTAAAGAAGCCTCGGACAAGCGCCGTCATGGTCGGGGACGGCGCTTGAACCCTATGCCCGCCCACAATGGTAATGACACTGCTAGCCAACTGGAAAATGATTTAAATCCAAATAGAGGTGTTTTGCAGGATATGCTTCCTGCAACCACCCTAGAAGGAAAACAAAGACAGAGGATGAGATGGTCAGATGAAGTTAATCGACACCTCATGTTCTGTTATTACCAAGCAACAAACCTAGGAACCAACACAACTGGATACAGATCACAAGTATACACAACATTTATTACCAGATACCCAGAATTAAAATTTTTAACAGAACAACGACTAGCTGATCAGATTCGTGTAATAATAAAAAATAACAGGATACCCCAGTCAGAATTAGAAAACATCAAACAACAAGTACAACAAATACTGGAACAAGATAATGTGCAATTAGAAGAAGAAGAAAATACAGTAATGGACTCAAACATCCCAGAGCAAACAAACAAAGAACAACACGCATCAATTAAACAATCAGAGGAAAATGAAATTTTAAGACAGCCACCAGCACAAGCACAAATAGAACACCAAGTGACACACATGTTAGATATAGAAGAAAAATTTCAGTTGACATATATAGAATACAAAGACACAAATACAGACATTAGACCATTCTTGCATAGACCACCAAATAACCCACAAGTCGAAACAACAATAAAAACTATCAACACAATCATACACAACAAAATAAATGAATACACAACTATGGAAGAGTTACAACTACTGGTTTATGTAGGAGCACTCACTACACTAAATATACACACTAGGCAGATATCAGAACCAACCAACACACAGAAGAAACCCACAAAACCAGCATGGCAACACAGGCTACAGATCAGAATAGAAAAACTGAGAAAAGACATCGGACAGTTAACACAATTTATAAGAAATGAAATATCAGACAAAAAACGAAAAAGGTTAGGTAAAATCTCACAACAAGAAGCAATAGAGCAATTAGATGAAAAGAAGCAAAAATTACAAGCTTTGGCGAAACGACTTAGAAGATACAAAAAAAGTGAAAATAGAAGGAAACAAAACCAAACATTCAACACAAACCAAAAGAAATTTTACCAAACAATAGATAACACACACATAAAAATAGACAATCCACCAAACATAAGAGACATGGAACACTTCTGGAGCAGCATATGGTCAAACCCGGTACAACATAACAGGCATGCACGGTGGATACAAGCAGAAACAGATACATACAAGATGATACCACAAATGCCTGAAGTGATAATTTTGCAACATGAAGTCACCCGAGCAATTAATTCTACGCACAATTGGAAAGCCCCTGGAAATGATAAAATAGCAAATTTCTGGCTAAAGAAGTTCACCTCAACACATTCACATCTAACTAAATTATTTAACAGTTACATTGCAGACCCATACATATTCCCTGATACACTTACACAAGGAATAACTTATCTGAAACCTAAAGATCAAGCAGACACAGCAAACCCAGCTAAATATCGCCCCATAACATGCCTACCAACAATCTACAAAATATTAACTTCAGTCATTACACAGAAATTAATGACACATACAACACAGAACTAAATTATAAATGAAGAACAAAAAGGCTGCTGCAAAGGAGCACGAGGATGTAAAGAGCAACTGATAATAGATGCAGAGGTGACATATCAAGCTAAAACTAAACAAAGGTCTCTACACTACGCATACATTGATTACCAAAAAGCTTTTGATAGTGTACCCCATTCATGGTTACTACAAATATTGGAAATATACAAAGTAGATCCTAAATTGATACAGTTCCTAAACATAGTAATGAAAAACTGGAAAACCACACTTAATATCCAAACAAATTCAGATAATATCACATCACAGCCAATACAGATTAAGCGTGGAATATACCAAGGAGACTCATTAAGTCCTTTCTGGTTCTGCCTTGCTCTGAACCCACTATCCAACATGCTAAATAATACAAATTATGGATACAATATTACTGGAACATACCCACACAAAATCACACATTTGCTATACATGGATGATCTAAAACTACTGGCAGCAACAAATCAACAACTCAACCAATTACTAAAGATAACAGAAGTATTCAGCAATGATATAAGTATGGCGTTTGGAACAGACAAATGTAAGAAAAATAGCATAGTCAAGGGAAAACACACTAAACAAGAAGATTACATATTGGATAACCACAGCGACTGCATAGAAGCGATGGAAAAAACGGATGCCTATAAATATCTAGGATACAGACAAAAAATAGGAATAGATAATACAAATATTAAAGAAGAACTAAAAGAAAAATATAGACAAAGACTAACAAAAATACTGAAAACAGAATTGACAGCAAGAAACAAGACCAAAGCTATAAATACTTATGCCATACCAATATTGACCTACTCATTTGGAGTAGTGAAATGGAGTAACACAGACCTAGAAGCACTCAATACACTTACACGATCACAATACCATAAATATAGAATACATCACATACATTCAGCAACAGAAAGATTCACATTAAGCAGAAAGGAAGGAGGAAGGGGATTTATCGATATAAAAAACCTACATTATGGACAGGTAGACAATTTAAGAAAATTCTTCATAGAACGAGCAGAAACTAGCAAAATACACAAAGCAATCACTCATATAAATACATCGGCTACACCACTACAATTTCATAACCACCTCTACAACCCGTTAGACCACATAACATCAATAGATACGAAGAAAGTAAATTGGAAAAAGAAAACACTTCATGGCAAGCACCCGTATCATCTAACACAGCCACACATCGATCAAGACGCATCCAACACATGGCTAAGAAAAGGCAATATATACAGTGAGACAGAAGGATTCATGATTGCAATACAGGATCAAACAATAAACACCAGGTATTACAGCAGGCATATTATTAAAGATCCCAATACCACAATAGATATATGCAGACTTTGTAAACAACAAATAGAAACAGTAGATCACATCACAAGCGGATGTACAATACTAGCAAATACAGAATACCCCAGAAGACATGACAATGTCGCAAAAATAATACATCAACAGCTTGCCTTACAACATAAACTTTTAAAACAACAAGTTCCTACATACAAGTATGCACCACAAAATGTACTGGAGAATGATGAATACAAATTATACTGGAACAGAACCATTATAACAGATAAAACAACGCCACATAACAAACCTGACATCATACTCACCAATAAAAAGAAGAAATTAACACAACTAATCGAAATATCCATACCCAATACAACAAATATACAAAAGAAAACAGGAGAAAAAATTGAAAAATACATCCAACTGGCTGAGGAAGTCAAAGACATGTGGCATCAGGATAAAGTTGACATCATACCAATTATACTATCAACTACAGGAGTCATACCACACAATATCCACCAGTACATCAATGCAATAGAGCTACATCCAAACGTATATATACAACTACAGAAATCAGTAATTATTGATACATGTTCAATTACCCGAAAGTTCCTAAATGCAATATAACACATACCATACAGTTAAAAGGAAGTGACGCTTGATCAAGGTCCGCGTCACTTTCCATTCTCAACCAGACTTAACGTCTGAGAAAGTAAAGAAAAAATAATAATAAAACCCGTGGAGGCCCGGGAAAAGAATAGGCCTCCGGTATGTTCTGCCAGTCGTAAAAGGCGACGAAAAGAACAAACCACTAATAGGGCTAACCCCCCTTTAGTGTGATTAGTTGGTTCAGGACAGAACTAAAGAAGCCTCGGACAAGCGCCGTCATGGTCGGGGACGACGCTTGAACCCTATGCCCGCCCACAATGGTAATGACACTGCTAGCCAACTGGAAAATGATTTAAATCCAAATAGAGGTGTTTTGCAGGATATGCTTCCTGCAACCACCCTAGAAGGAAAACAAAGACAGAGGATGAGATGGTCAGATGAAGTTAATCGACACCTCATGTTCTGTTATTACCAAGCAACAAACCTAGGAACCAACACAACTGGATACAGATCACAAGTATACACAACATTTATTACCAGATACCCAGAATTAAAATTTTTAACAGAACAACGACTAGCTGATCAGATCCGTGTAATAATCAAAAATAACAGGATACCCCAGTCAGAATTAGAAAACATCAAACAACAAGTACAACAAATACTGGAACAAAATAATGTGCAATCAGAAGAAGAAGAAAATACAGTAATGGACTCAAACATCCCAGAGCAAACAAACAAAGAACAACATGCACCAATTAAACAATCAGAGGAAAACGAAATCTTAAGACAGCCACCAGAACAAGCACAAATAGAACACCAAGTGACACACATGTTAGATATAGAAGAAAAATTTCAGCTGACATATATAGAATACAAAGACACAAATACAGACATAAGACCATTCTTGCATAGACCACCAAATAACCCACAAGTCGAAACAACAAATCATACACAACAAAATAAATGAAAACACAACTATGGAAGAGTTACAACTACTGGTTTATATAGGAGCACTCACTACACTAAATATACACACTAGACAGAGATCAGAACCAACCAACACACAGAAGAAACCCACAAAACCAGCATGGCAACACAGGCTACAGATCAGAATAGAAAAACTGAGAAAAGACATTGGACAGCTAACACAATTTATAAGAAATGAAATCTCGGAAAAAAAACGAAAAAGGTTAGGTAAAATCTCACAACAAGAAGCGACAGAGCAATTAGACGAAAAGAAGCAGAAATTACAAGCATTAGCCAAACGACTCAGAAGATACAAAAAAAGTGAAAATAGAAGGAAACAAAACCAAACATTCAACACAGACCAAAAGAAATTTTACCAGACAATAGATAACACACACATTAAAATAAACAATCCACCAAACATAACAGACATGGAACACTTCTGGAGCAACATATGGTCAAACCCGGTACAACATAACAGGCATGCACGGTGGATACAAGCAGAAACAGACACATACAAGATGATACCACAAATGCCTGAAGTGATAATTTTGCAACATGAAGTCATCCAAGCAATTAATTCTACTCACAATTGGAAAGCCGCTGGAAATGATAAAATAGCAAATTTCTGGTTAAAGAAGTTCACCTCAACACATTCACATCTAACTAAATTATTTAACAGTTACATTGCAGACCCATACACATTCCCTGATACACTTACACATGGAATAACTTATCTGAAACCTAAAGATCAAGCAGACACAGCGAACCCAGCTAAATATCGCCCCATAACATCCCTACCAACAATATACAAAATATTAACTTCAATCATTAAACAGAAATTAATGACACATACAACACAGAACAAAATTATAAATGAAGAACAAAAAGGCTGTTGCAAAGGAGCACGAGGATGTAAAGAGCAACTGATAATAGATGCAGAGGTGACATATCAAGCTAAAACTAAACAAAGGTCGCTACACTACGCATACATTGATTACCAAAAAGCTTTTGATAGTGTACCCCACTCATGGTTACTACAAATATTGGAAATATACAAAGTAGATCCTAAATTGATACAGTTCCTAAACATAGTAATGAAAAATTGGAAAACCACACTTAATATCCAAACAAATTCAAATAATATCACATCACAGCCAATACAGATTAAGCGTGGAATATACCAAGGAGACTCATTAAGTCCTTTCTGGTTCTGCCTTGCTCTGAACCCACTATCCAACATGCTAAATAATACAAATTATGGATACAATATTACTGGAACATACCCACACAAAATCACACATTTGCTATACATGGATGATCTAAAACTACTGGCAGCAACAAATCAACAACTCAACCAATTACTAAAGATAACAGAAGTATTCAGCAATGATACAAGTATGGCTTTTGGAACAGACAAATGTAAGAAAAATAGCATAGTCAAGGGAAAACACACTAAACAAGAAGATTACATATTGGATAACCACAGCGACTGCATAGAAGCGATGGAAAAAACGGATGCCTATAAATATCTAGGATACAGACAAAAAATAGGAATAGATAATACAAATATTAAAGAAGAACTAAAAGAAAAATATAGACAAAGACTAACAAAAATACTGAAAACAGAATTGACAGCAAGAAACAAGATCAAAGCTATAAATACTTATGCCATACCAATATTGACCTACTCATTTGGAGTAGTGAAATGGAGTAACACAGACCTAGAAGCACTCAATACACTTACACGATCACAATGCCATAAATATAGAATACATCACATACATTCAGCAACAGAAAGATTCACATTAAGCAGAAAGGAAGGAGGAAGGGGATTTATCGATATAAAAAACCTACATTATGGACAGGTAGACAATTTAAGAAAATTCTTTATAGAACGAGCAGAAACTAGCAAAATACACAAAGCAATCACTCATATAACTACATCGGCTACACCACTACAATTTCATAACCACCTCTACAACCCTTTAGACCACATAACATCAACAGATACGAAGAAAGTAAATTGGAAAAAGAAAACACTTCATGGCAAGCACCCGTATCATCTAACACAGCCACACATCGATCAAGACGCATCCAACACGTGGCTAAGAAAAGGCAATATATACAGTGAGACAGAAGGATTCATGATTGCAATACAGGATCAAACAATAAACACCAGGTATTACAGCAAGCATATTATTAAAGATCCCAATACCACAACAGATAAATGCAGACTTTGTAAACAACAAATAGAAACAGTAGATCACATCACAAGCGGATGTACAATACTAGCAAATACAGAATACCCCAGAAGACATGACAATGTCGCAAAAATAATACATCAACAGCTTGCCTTACAACATAAACTTTTAAAACAACAAGTTCCTACATACAAGTATGCACCACAAAATGTACTGGAGAATGATGAATACAAATTATACTGGAACAGAACCATTATAACAGATAAAACAACGCCACATAACAAACCTGACATCATACTCACCAATAAAAAGAAGAAATTAACACAACTAATCGAAATATCCATACCCAATACAACAAATATACAAAAGAAAACAGGAGAAAAAATTGAAAAATACATCCAACTGGCTGAGGAAGTCAAAGACATGTGGCATCAGGATAAAGTTGACATCATACCAATTATAGTATCAACTACAGGAGTCATACCACACAATATCCACCAGTACATCAATGCAATACAGCTACATCCAAACACATATATACAACTACAGAAATCCGTAATTGTTGATACATGTTCAATTACCCGAAAGTTCCTAAATGCAATATAACACATACCGTACAGTTAATAGGAAGTGACGCTTGATCAAGGTCCGCGTCACTTTCCATTCTCAACCAGACTTAACGTCTGAGAAAGTAAAGAAGTAATAATAATAATAGTGACATTAATAACAGTAATTGTAGTGGTAATGTAAGAAGAATTTATAGGTGTACAAAATAGGTGTTTTCTGACATAACGAGTTCTGGGAAAAAGAAATTTAAGGAGGTTAGGTCGGCTAAGAATGCTTAGGACTGATTTGCCTTCTGAGATCTTGATATTCGTACAGTTGCTTTCTCCAAAGGTCTCTTTAATTTTCCTGTAGACGGTATCTATCTTTCGCCTTGTGATGTATGCTTCTAAATCTTTACTTTTGTCGTCTAGCCAATCCTGCATAACAATTTTGCACTTCCTTTCAATCTAATTTTGAAGTAATTTGTATTCCCTTTCGCCTGCTTTATTTATTGCATTCTTGAATTTTCTCCTTCCATCAGTTAAATTCAGTATCTCCTGTGTTACCAAGGATTTCTACTAGGCCTTGTATTTTTATCTATTTGATCCTCTGCTGCCTTCACTATTTCGTTTCTCAAAGCTTCCCTTTCGTCTTCTACTGTATTCCTTTCCTGTTAGCAGTTGCCCAATATTCGCTCTGAAACTTTCAACAACCTCTGGTTCTTTCAACTTATCCAGGTCTCATCTCCTTAATTTCCTACCTTTTTACAACCAATAAATCGTGACCAAAGTCTACATCCGCCGATGGAAATGTCTTACAATTTCAAGTCTGTTTCCGAAATCTCTTTTTTTACCATTACATAATCAATCTGAAGCCTTCCGGTGTCTCCAGGGCCCTTCTGTGTGCAGTCTTCTTTCGTGATTCATAAATCAAATGTTAGCGATGATTGGATTATGCTCTGTGCAAAATTCTACCAGGCTGCTTCCTCTTTCATTCGTTTCCCCCGTCCATATTCACCTACAATTTTTCCTTCACTTCCTTTTTCTTTTATTGAATTCCAGTCCCCAATTAGTATTAAAGTTTCGTTCCCTTTAACCATCAGAATAATGTCTTTTATCTCGTCATACATTTCTTCAGTCTCTTCATCTGCTGAGCGAGATGGCTTATAAATTGTACTACTGTGGTGGGAGTGGGCTTCGTGTCTGTCTTGGCTACAATATTGCGTTCACTATCTGTCCATAGTCGCTTAACTGCATTCCTGTTTTCTTATTCGTTATTAAACTTATTCATGAATTATTCCTATTTTATTTTGTATTTATAACCTTGTATTCATCCGACCAGAAGTCCTTTTCCTGCCGCCACCGAACTTGGATAATTCATCACTATATCTAGCTTTATCCTAACCACTTCCCTTTTTAAATTTTATAACCCACCTGTCCGAGTATGAGACCTCCCATTCCACACTGCGATCTGTAGAATGTCAGTTTTGTTTCTCCTGATGATGACAACCTCCTGAATAGTCCCCGTCCGGAGGTTCGAAAGAGCGACTATTTTCCTACGGAATATTTTACCCAAGAGGGTGCCATCATCATTTAACCATACTATAGAGCTGCATGCCCTCGCAAAAAGTTATGGCTGTGGTTTCCCCTTTGTTTCAGTCGTTCGCAGTACAATTACAGCAAGGCCGTTTTGGTTAGTGTTACAAGGCCAGGTCAGTCAATCATGCAGATTGTTGCCCCTGCAGTCACTGAAAGGGCTGCTGCCCCTCTTCAGGAACCACACGTTTGTCTGACCTCTCAACAGATACCCCTCCTACGGTAAGTTTATCTGTGTTGCTCAGGCACACAAGCCTCCCCACCAACGGCCAAGTCCATGGTTCATTACTCGGCTAGTGCTCGCTAGACTCAATTCAAATTACTTTCTTCTACGCGAGCCTTCTCTCTATAAAATACCTTTATCCTTAATCCCCAGTTATACGTGAGGCAGTACCTCAAATAAAATTAATTTTCTGTTTGGCACGTTCACCAACCAAGGTCCGCACTCTGCGAACCCCCCCCCCCGCCCCCCCCCCTCCCCCCCGCCCACCGTCTCTCTCTCTCAGTGTGTCCTTTTCCTCTCTGCAACTGACTCACTCGCCGGGCTCTGGTCAGTAATATGAGGGGTGTTCGAAAGAAAAGGTACGAAACAGCACTGTGAGTATAATTGCTGATCACTAAATGGCGCACAATTCACAGTTAATGGTTTCTCCGTACTCGAGGAATTCGATGAGTGTCTGACCTCGGACGTCGATAAAGTCGGTGAGCATCACTTTGCCTGTTGAGGACATAGAATTGAATTTTTTCTTTGGATGTGACGGCGCATGCTTCAATTTGTTAGATTTTTTTTATTACGTTACCCCAAGGCGACATACGTAAATGTCAACCAGTTTGGTTGTTACGATGTTTTTACCTTTTCGTTTAAAGATTTATTCTGGATATGGGGAAATCCACTGACCTGAGCGACTTCGACAAAGAGCAGATTGTTATGGCTTGACACCTGGAATAGATCAGCTCCGAAAGAATTGAAAGATATACGTATGAGAGAGACATCAGTCTGTTTCGTATGTTTACCACTATAACCATCTTTGCATGTCTGAACACATGTGTGAGACGTCTTAGGTACCAGAAGTAGCGCTCGTGGTAACTATGTATTTGTTTACAAACCACTTGAGTGATGACCTTCCCATCGGTGAAGGAACAGTCACAATAACAACACACTCACAACACATATCGAGCTGATGCAACCGTTTCTCTGATCTACATACCGCAAGCCATCTTACAATGTGTTGCGGAGTATGCTTCTGGTACCACCACCATTTCACGCCTTGCCGGTTCCATTCACAAGTGATGCTTGGGAAGAAAGAATTTCTGTAAAGCTCCGCATGAACTCCAATTTCAGTGATTTTTTGTTGCTGCCTTTGTGATATGTACGTGGTAGGAAGTAACATAGTGTCCGCCTGTCCTTGGAAACTACGCTGTCGTAATTCCAACAGTAAACCTCTCAGTAATACGAGTACATAACGCCTCTCTCGTGACGTTAGCAGTTGTAAATTGCCGAATGTCTCCACAATAACGCTGTTGCGCATAATAACCGTGACTGACTGACTCCATGACACTACAGTCCTCTGAGGACCTCGGCCTCCTCAATCACAGGTTTCCAGTCGTCTCGGTCTTCAGCACGCCCACTGCCCTCAGGTCGGCTTCCACATCTTCCAGCCATCTCACAGGCGGTCGTCTTCTCCTTCTTCTAACACCAGGATGTCCCATTATCATCTTCTTCGGGAGCCTTGCTTCTGTCATACGCTAGACATGTCCTAACCATCTTAGCATTCCAATTTTGACTGAGGTTACCAAATCTTTGTACAGAGTCCTTATTTCTTCATTAGTCCTACTTCTCCATATCTCACCTTCTTGTACAGGACCAAAACTCATCCTCAGCACTTTCCTTTCCCATATATTTAGTTTCTTCTCCAAAGCCTCCGTCAGTACCCATGCCTCGCTGCCATACATAAAAACTGATTTGAGCACTGTTTTGTAGAGTGCTAGCTTTAGTTTCCTACTTAGGTTCTTACTTTTGAGCATGATCTATCGGCAGCATTAATTCGGTTTGTTATATCTGCCTTCCCTTTGATTTCTGATGTTATTGCTGAGTCAAGATAAATATAGCTATCTGCTCTTTCTAAGTTGTACCTTCTGAGTAATCAGATCCAACAGAAACATTGCGAAAATGTCAACATCCTGTGCTACGCCGTCTCCCGTTGGACAACGCCTTCTTAACTAGGATGCCACAATATTTAAGGCGTTCCAAACATTAATGCTTTTGTTCATTTTTGCTGTAATGTATGACTTTACGGACACACGTCTATTAAAGACGTGAATTACTTGCTGAGGTAATGAGGTAACTGACTATATGGCACGTTAACCGCCGCCACCCCCCCCCCCCCCCCCGCCAAGACTGCAAGCCCTGTTACGTACAGTCCAAGAGCGACACACTTACATCCCGTCGCAGGCGTGGTTAGAAGTGTGAGGGGGGGTCTGTGTACAAACGTTTAAATACGAACTCCTGTTCGGGCCTAAAAACGTCCCTTGTGAGTATAGCTGACAGCGATCTTCTTAACGTGGCTGCCTGAAGAGAATTGTCATCCTCTTGTTCTGCGGTGTATTACATCGCAATTTTTGTAGTTGCGAGACCGTCGGCCAGATGGCGCAGTGGCCGTCGCTTGAAACCTACGATGTTCTTCGTCTCTGCCATCGACACGTCTTCGTTCATTAATGTGAAAGGCATAACGGTTGCTCCAGCGAACTGCAATAAACTGCTGATGGAGGACGGAACTTTCGTACAAGCCGTGCAGAATCTCACAGGTATCTCATCCGGTTCAGATGCCTATGCATTATTGAGCGACATACGCTGATGAGCAAAAACATTATGACAATGTGGTTAATAGTTTGTTCGTCCGCCTTCAGGACACGTTACAGCTGCGGTTCTGCGTGACATGGATTCGTCAAATCCTTGGTAGGTTTGCGGAGGTTTGTGGCTCCAGATGTCTACGGACGCAATTCCAGTAGATTCAGGGGTGGTGTGTTCCATGAAATCAAATGAGTTCGATGGTCAAGAGATCAATGTAAATTGACTATGATGCTCCTCAAACCGTTGTAACGCTACTTTGGCCTTGTGACGCCACAGTCACCCTGCTTAACTGCTACCGGGTAAGATCGTGAAGGGACGAGGTGCACCGCAGTAAGAGTGCACGGCTGTCACGGTGCCTTGGTTTACCACCATAACTCCCCCATAGCATAATATAAGGGACGGGCAGAAAGTTTCCGTTTAAGGGCGTTACTGCAGCGTTCCAAGGCGCTACTCCAGGCGGCTGTAAACATGAATGTGCGCAACGGAAAATACTGAACTCGAAAATGAAGATTTGGCCCTGTCTGACTACCCCCTGAAGCAGATCTTAGGATATCTTAATGGTGATATTATTTCCACCTTCTTGCTCTTTGACGTATAAATTACAACATAAACATAAATGAACGATTAAGCAAACTAGTAACAGTACAGTGCCTAACCGCTCTAAATATAAAATCTCCTGAGAGCAAAGACAGCAAGTCCGTCTGTACCAACAAAAGCAGATACTAAGAGACGGTCAACACGGGCGCTCAAAACGGAAGACGTCTTTCTCTCCACCGCTGGCTTCCCAGCAAAGCTCGGCTCCCCTCCCTCGTAACTGCAGGAGGCGAATCATGTTCTCTAAACCACGGAATATTCTCCCTCTCTACAGATTCTTCCGAACGCCGACCAACCATATTTTAGTCTTTTGTCATCCAGCGCGGAAAGTTTGCCACGAAATAACTATCCAAGTTAATTAGGAATTCATTCAATCGTACGCTTCTCAGTGTAAAAATACTCGGAAATAACCCAGCCTGCGTGATTTCCGAGGTAACGCTTCCTTGTTCCTCTCTGCGGCGTCCGAGATTTTCGGAGTTTCCGATTATCCTTCCGGAATAGCTACAACACCGGCCAGCCGCCACTCTGCTGTGCTTCAGCGCTCACGTGCCCCAACTGTCCCTCTACGGCTACTTCCTGTGTTAAACAGGACCAACATACCTTTGCGGGCTTTTCCATCCAGGGCCTGAGTTACCCTGCCGTTTCATTTCCACTGGCGTTCCAATCTCTATTAGTATGGGCAATCATTCATTACGCCGTTTCGATAATAAAGACACTCCATCGTGAAATATGCGTTAACAACTATTTACAAGGTGGATGTGACAATGTGAGTCGTTTTTAAGTATTCATATATACGATGTACAACCTATCAAATGATACCTAATTCCGGTTGTAAATCACAGCAAAGTATGTAGATTAGTGCTTGTAAGGCGCGAAATTACAGCCACCTCACAGCGTGTATGCAGCACAGCGCGACTCCGTTGTGGGTGAACAGGCACCGACATGGAGGCGAGGGATTAGTGTGGCATTCGCGTCCCTCCGACATGCATGCATTAAATGCGAGGTTATTACCAAATGTATCCATACAATAGCTACGTGCTGTTTCTCTGTTTTTGGCTGCCGAAGGACAACTACCGGTAGATATCCATCGGAGAATGAAAAACGTGTATGGGGCAGCACGACTGTAGGAAAGCACCATTGTGCACTGGTGGTGGTGCTACTTCATGCTAACGCACAATCCCAAATCGCCAATATCGTAAGGCAGAAGTGACGCCAACTCTCGTGGGAGTTATTCGAGCACCCGCACTATAGTCATGGTCTCTCCACATGCAATTATCACGCAATCGGTCCCGTAAAAAAGGTCTTAAGCGGTCGACGATCCTTGTCAGACAAGGATGTGCAGCAAGAAATTAACGATTTCCTCACGCATCACGACACGGTGTTTTATCAAAGAGTATCTTCATCCAGGTGCGTCAGTGGGATGATTGCCTCAATGTGGACGGCGATTTTGCCTGATTAGCACACCGACTCTTGACTGTACCACCTTCGAACGGAAACTGTTTGATCTTCCCTTGTACTGTCCCCCACCGGCTGCCCTCGTGGTGCTGTTCATGTTTCGAGCAGCCACTCGCCTGGATGACAGAATATGCGGACACTACCGTCGACAAAGTGTGACAGAGGCGTGATTCATCCCACCAGGCGATACGTGCCCCAATGTCGATGGTCTCGTGTCCGCTGCAGCCGAAGCTGACGATGTCGTCGGGTCAACACGGGAACACGCAGGGGTCCTCTACTGCAGAGTCCGATGTGCAGCAGTGTGTGCTGATCGGTGTGGTAAGACTGCGATATTCTAACCAGTGGTCCATAAAAATGCGAGGTTTCAGCCGTAACCCAACTTTGCCTGCTGCTAATATTTGGATTGTAAAGACAGCCGGTAAATTTTTTTTTTCTTTATTGATTTTCAATTCCCCCCGATGGGGGCGGGCTGGCAGCAGCTTACTACGCTGCTCTACAGCCTACAGACTTTTGTTTAAAAAAGGAAGAAGAAAGAAACAAGGAAAAACAGGCGATAAAATGGTGATTTAAAGTGTAAATTGCGTATCCAGTAAATTGTTCCCACGCACCTTATATACACACCGGACGGGCCAAGTGGGTATGAGTACAAGGCAAATCGTAATGGAATAAATACCACGTACACGGTAGACATGATGTACTGTGAGTCCCCTGTTTCACGCATTCTGGACGACAGGGTGGCAGTAATTTTGCTACTGCTAGATTCTATATTTTGACAAGGTTAAAACCATGATCACGATTAATTAAATTATTCATCAAACGTATTTCAATAACTTCCCTGAACAGTGAATCTACGAAGAGTGAAACAGATATTAAAATCTAAACGTTCTTGTAGTCCGTCACCTACTTGTATGAAGTTTCTGGTCACGGCGGATGTACCAGGTTGTAGTAGGCAACTATATCGTCGATGTTCGCCTACGTTATCGAACTGTACGTAAAGCACCTGTAACATACAACAAACCAAACTGACGGAGAATCTTGTAGACACATGCCTTCTGTTGAGTCTAATCATCCTTCACAGATGCAACAAGTATGGTTACGTGTGGTGCTAACAGAAAAATAACCTGTACTTTGTATTTAGAGAGGATACGACCTAATTTTTTAGAAGAAAAATTCCCTGTGTACGGTGGAATGGCCATTGACTTGAAGTTGTCCTGTTTAACCTTTTAAGGCGAGCCACTTACCATTAGTCTCAGTTGAGGATCTTCCAAGGCATACAGCCATTATCTCCATTTTTTTTTTTTTTTTTTTTTTTTTTTGAGATGATCGTGTTCTTTCTGCAAATGGTCCTAATCAGCAGTGATATATGCTCTGTGTAAAAGTTTGTTCAGAACAGCATTGGAACCGATCGAGGTGGCGCAGTGGTTAGCACATTAGACCCCCATTCGGGAGGACGACGGTTCAAACCCGCGTCCAGCAGCCATCCTGATTTGGGTTTTCCGTGATTTCCCTAAATCGCTTAAGGAAAATGCTGGGATGGTTCCTATCAAAGGGCACAGCTGGCTTCCTTCCCCATCCTTCCGTAATCCTATGGGACCGATGCACTCGCTGTTTGGTCTCCTCCCCTTAATCGACGAACTAACAGCATTCATTTGTGCAAGATGATGAGAGCTGTTCGCTTCCAGGTACAGAGCTGTACGCAGTGGCTAGCAACACCCATCGGTTTTACGATGAACAAAGATATCCAAGAAAGGGAGGCATCCACCTACTTCCATCTCTGTGGTAAATTGGGTATTACCAAGAGTGGAGTTCTGGTGATCAAGAATTGAGGAAATTTCTCTTCGCCATGGGCCCATTCCACAAACGTGTCACCCATGTACATCTGGAAGATGACACGCTTAAGACTTGTATAGTCCAACGTCTACTTCTCAAAATGTTCCATAAAGAAGTCGATCACCAAGGCAAACAGTGGACTTGCCATGGCAGCGCCGTCAAAAAAATGTTCAAATGTGTGTGAAATCTTATCGGACTTAACTGCTAAGGTCATCAGTCCCTAAGCTTACACAGTACTTAACCTAAATTATGGTAAGGAAAAACACACACACACCCATGCCCGAGGGAGGACTCGAACCTCCGCCGGGACCAGCCGCACAGTGCATGAGTGCAGCGCCTTAGAGCGCTCGGCTAATACCGCGCGGCGCAGCCCCGTCAATTTTTCATAAAATTCCGTCGAAGACTAGGTCATTAGAGGTGGAACGGGAGATCAGATTATGATAGAGATGTGGTAAGAAACTGACTGTGTCGTTTTCAAAGGAACCGTCCTGGCAATGTAGGGAAAACTGCGGAAAACGTTAAGTCTTGGTTACTGGTTTGGGAGGTGGAGTCCGGCCCTTCACGGTGCGGAGCTGCTGGAGCCGATCAGGGCCCGAGCATCGACACCGGGGGAGGTGGCTGCGACAGAGCCTCAAGCAGCGGCGTCACGCGGCCGGCTCGGCTCGGCGCGGCGCTGTGACGTCACGCGCGCGCGGCTGCCCATCGATCTGCCGGCGTCACAGCAGGGCGGCGCAGCGCCGCGCGTCACGCCACGGCGTGGCGAGGCGAGGCGAGGCTAGGCTATGCGGGCCCCACCCGGCGCCGCGCCGCGGCTGCTACTCGCTCATTAACGCGGCGGCGCTCTCCAGCGGCTGGAGGGCCGCGCACGCCGCCGCCGCCGCCGCTCGAGGAGTTGCAAATCCGGCCGCTCCAGTGGCGCTTCCAATAGCAGCCGGCAAGGTCGCCTCCCCAGCTCCGACCTGCGCGAACGCGTCCCGGGTTGAGGTGCGACTCGCCATCCGGCCAGTTGTTTCAGTCTCGTAACGTGTCTGTGCGGAGTTTGTTGGCACGAATGTTAAAACTCTACGGTAGTTCCACTGGCGTCGGAAACTTTAAATTTTATGTACGTTGCGACTCAAAGAAGGACTAAGGTACAGCGGGGTTATCACCTGGAAGCTCTGTGTACACTACTGGCCATTAAAATTGCTACACCAAGAAGAAATGCAGATGACAAACGGGTATTCATTGGACAAATATATTATACTAGAACAGACATGTGATTACATTTCCACGCAATTTGGGTGCATAGATCCTGAGAAATCAGTACCCATAACAACCACCTCTGGCCGTAATAACGGCCTTGATACAGCTGGGCATTGAGTCAAACAGAGCTTGAATGGCGTGTACAGGTACAGCTCCCCATGCAGCTTCAACACGATACCACAGTTCATCAAGAGTAGTGACTGGCGTATTGTGACGTGCCAGTTGCTCGGCCACCATTGACCAGACGTTTACAATTGGTGAGATTTCTGGAGAATGTGCTGGCCAGGGCAGCAGTCGAACATTTTCTGTATGCAGGAAGCCCCGTACAGGACCTGCAACATGCGGTCGTGAATCATCCTGCTGAAATGTAGGGTTTCGCAGGGATCGAATGAAGGGTAGAGCCACGAGTCGTAACACATCTGAAATGCAACGTCCACTGTTCAAAGTGCCGTCAATGCGAACAAGAGGTGACCGAGACGTGTAACCAGTGGCACCCCATACCATCACGCCGGGTGATACGCCAGTATGGCGATGACGAATATACGCTTCCAGTGTGCGTTGACCGCAATGTCGCCAAACACGGATGTGACCATCATGGTGGTGTAAGCAGAACCTGGATTCATCCGAAAAAATGACGTTTTGCCATTCGTGCACCCGTGTTCGTCGTTGAGTACACCATCGCAGGCGCTCCTGTATGTGATGCAGCGCCAAGGGTAACCGCAGCCATGGTCTCCGAGCTGATAGTCCATGCTGCTGCAAACGTCGTCGAACTGTTCGTGCAGATGGTTGTCTTGCAAACGTCCCCATCTGTTGACTCAGGGATCGAGACGTGGCTGCACGATCCGTTACAGCCATGCGGATAAGATGCCTGTCATCTCGACTGCTAGTGATACGAGGCCGTTGGGATCCAGCACGGCGTTCCGTATTACCCTCCTGAACCCACAGATTCCATATTCTGCTAACAGTCATTGGATCTCGACCAACGCGAGCAGCAATGTCGCGATACGATAAACCGCAATCGCGATAGGCTACAATCCGACCTTTATCAAAGTCGGAAACGTGATTCCTCCTCCTTACACAAGCCATCACAACAACGTTCCACCAGGCAACGCCGGTCCACTGCTGTTTGTGTATAAGAAATCGGTTGGAAACATTCCTCATGTGAGGACGTTGTAGGTGTCGCCTCGTGTGAATGCTCTGAAAAGCTAATCAATTGCATATCAGAGCATCTTCTTCTTGTCGGTTAAATTTCGCGTCTGTAGCACGTCATCTTCGTGGTGTTGCAATTTTCATGGCCAGTAGTGTAGTATGACGAGAAACTTTGAAATAATCTCTGAATGTGATACAATTATGGTATTTTAATTGTGAATACATTCCAACAATAATAGGTTGCAATTCCTTTGTACGAACAAAGTATTAAACAAACACGAGAACAATATACGAGGGTTCAACAATAATAGGTCGCAATTCCTTTGTACGAACAAAGTATTAAACAAACACGAGAACAATATACGAGGGTTCAACAATAATAGGTCGCAATTCCTTTGTACGAACAAAGTATTAAACAAACACGAGAACAATATACGAGGGTTGCCCGTAAAGCAAGGTCCCCGACGAGCTCCCGTCGGGACGGAGCGAGATAGCGTAAATCTGACAACAGGGTTTTGTTCCTCGCTTCACACGCCACTATTCTTGCCCGTCCCCACCTCTCTTCGATGCTCAATCTTGCCGTAGCAGAAATTAACGATGCAAGGGAAAATAGACGCTCCCGCCAAGGATGAATTGCGTTCTGTGGTTGTATTTCTGTGATTTAATGGCGGAACCCATATTGAAATCCATCTCCAGTTGACCGATGTGTATGGAGAAAAGTGTAGGGAGTTCGCAGACGGCCGTACAAACGTGCACGACGAGGCCGGCCGCGGGCATCCATCAGTTTCTGGCGAGACAGTGGCGAAAGTCGAAGATGTTTTGCTTGCGGATCGGCGTGTGACAGTGCGAGAGATTTCCGAACTGACAGGGGATGTCTCTAAGACTACCGTTGACAAGGCTGTAACGGACATTTTGAAGTATCACAAGGTGTGTGCCAGGTGGATGAACACAAAAAGAAGCGCATCGAAAGTGCCCCAATTTTCTGCGCCGTTACTGGGAAGAGGGTGAGGAATTTCTGTACTCAGTTGTGACCGAAGACGAGACTAGGGTCCACTACTTCACGCCAGAGACTAAGGAACAATCAAAACAATGGCGACATTCCTGTTTTCCAAATGTCAGGAAGTTCAAGGAAACACCGTCAGCGGGGAAAGTGGTGGCTTCGGTATTCTGGGATTGGAAAGGCGTCCTGCTGGTTGACTACTTGGTTGGAGATACAACAACCAGCGCGGTAAGGTACTGCGAGACACTAACAAACCTACGCCCGGCTATACAGACGCTGCACCATGACAGATCTTATCGCCAAATTCGGGTGGGAAATCATTGACAGTCCTCCATACAGCCCTGATTTTGCTCCCAGTGACTACTATTTGTTCCCAGACTTGCAACTCTTGGGGGGGAATCAACTTCTCAAGCGACAGAGAGCTAAAGGCAGCTTTCCATTCCGTCCTGCACGGGTCGGTGGGAAAGTGGTACCACGCAGGTATGGAAAATCTTCCGGAGTCTCCAAAAATGCACCGATAGTCACGGGGCTACTTTGGAAAATAGCTACGAAGCTTTCAGAGTCTGTAATTGGATTTGCAATCAAATGATGTCAAAAAGCACTGGAGACCTTACATTACGGACAACCCTCGTATAGAAAAAGTGAGGCTATTCCACTCAGTGACGATGCTATTCCGCCCAGTTTATTTCAGTGTCAAAATCACAAGCGTTTACCACACGTAAATATTTATCGTAATTTCACGCCGGGGCACACTTCTTGAAACAATGTAGCATATTGCTGACATTTTATCCAGGAGAGATGCCTCTAACTACTGTTTTTGACCGATTCGTATCTTCCTTGGACCACGCAGCACTTAGCTTTTTCCTTTTGTAGGTATATAACATCTGAAAAGAAACCGAAAATTTCGCAGTAAAACATCAGTTATACTAAAAATTTGACTTAGCGGAAACAGCCCCAGGTGTATGGGGCGAAATAGCCCCTCGTGCAGACATTTCTAAAAGCGGCGCAACTCAGATTTTGTGGAAAAAGCCAGCAGTATTTCTTAATACACACACTGTATCAGCTATGTTCCTATAAAAGAAAAAATAAGACTTTAAAACTTCATATTATTGTGCATGGTACGCTTTAATCTGTTAGGTTGTGTTCCTTAACTTGGCAATAACTTATTACAATTAGCGTACTTCTAGAATCGGTTCTTATGTCCTGTCAATAATGTGACAGGAAACAACCTCAGTACAACCACGTGCGGCGCCACGGAGATACTGGCACACACTGAATGCAAAACGACCTTGACTTTGTGAAGAGTTAGGGCACTATTGCAATATATCTTAATTCAGGCGAATTAGCCCCGCGAGCGGAATAGCCCCGCTATACCCTATATCACCAACGAAACTTGCCATTGACATACATCCTTTTTCACTTTTACTCCTATTCCGAATGTTTTCACCTAGTTCACTGATTTTGGAAGGTAAGAATCAAATAAGCCTCGCAATAAGCTGCAATCCTACTTTTGTTTTTATTAATATCTCTGTGGCCTCTACATACACTATCTGATCAAAATTATCTGGACACCTATTAGTGACCATTAATACGAGGTGTATCCTTCCCCATTATCAAAGCTTGAACTCTGCTGGGACATTATCAATAACATATCTCAATCTCTGTGGAAGAAAGTCAACCCATTGTTCTTCTAGAACCGAAACCAGAGAAGTTGGTGATCTTTCTGTCGTCTGGTTCGAAATCGGCGTTGTAACTCGTGCCAAACGAATCCCATTTGGTTCACTTGGGGACTCTGGGCAGGCCAGTCTATTTTAGGAATGTTGTTATCCACAAAGCTTTGCCTGACATAAACTCTTTTATGACAGTATGGAACTGATAGAAACTGTAATCGGCCCTTAACTGTTCCTCTACTGTACACACTACACAAAGCCGTAAAATACGAGGGTTGGACCTTAAATAGTGGCAACTATTTATTCACAACCCATACATGTTTGCACCTGTTGCTGCCCTTCAAAGTAGTCACCAGCGTTGTGTAGAGCTCGTTGCCTGCGATGTGGAAGGCGTAGTATACCGTTAGCAGAGCCTGTTCTGTTGATGGTGCAAATGGAGCGGTCTACTAACATTCCTGGCAACGGGTTTTACACAACACTGGTGACTACTTTGAAGGACAGTAACAGGTGCAAACATGTAGCTCTTTTGTGTCGGTTGTGAATAAATAATTGCCACTATTTAAGTTCGAACAAAAGCTTCAAATTGCTCTGAGCACTATGGGACTTAACTTCAGAGGTCACCAGTCCCCTAGAACTTAGAACTACTTAAACCTAACTAACCTAAGGACATCACACACATCCATGCCCGAGGCAGGATTCGAACCTGATACCGTAGCGGTCGTGCGGTACCAGACTGTAGCGCCTAGAACCGCTCGGCCACCTCGGCCGGCTAAGTTCCAACCCACATATGTTCTAATCCTTCAGTATTTCGCGTTTTCTTAAGCACAATAAGTGGACTATACCCTAACGACGAAAAAATCCCCGTACCACTACACCACTTCCTCTCTAAACCACTATTGACACTACAGGTGTAGGCAGGTAACATTCTCCGCCCACTTGCCAAACTCATACCTTTACGTAGGATTGCTACAGGGTGATCCACCACTCAAAATCACTCGGTTTCATTCACCCGCTCTCCAGTGGTCTCGCTCTTTACGTCACCTCACGTGACGCCTAGCATGGACTACCGAAATGTGTGGCTTATGAGCAGCTGCACTCCATTAAAAAAAAAAAAAACCTCACTGCACACTGTCATTGTGCTAGCTGTACTGTTGGTAGCACACTAACAATCATGAGTGATTCATTCCGATGATTTCATACGATGTTTTACAACAGCTGCAATTTTCGACGGTCCCTGTGTATCAGTACAGGAGGCCTGCGTCGCCTTGGTTTATCTGTGGTTGTTGCTTCGCGTTTCCACTTGACAGTCACATCACCAACAGGCGACTTGGGCAGCTTTTGAAGGGTTGAAATGTTGCTGATGGATCTGTGCTCAGCTGACACCCAGTGACCTGTCCAGCTCTGAAGTCACTGAGTTCTGGTCAGATAGTAAATAAATGTAAATGTCGTGTGACTAGGGCTTCCCGTCGCTAGACCGTTCGCCTGGTGCAAGTCTTTCGATTTGACGCCACTTCGGCGACTTCCCAGTCGGGAATCGAACCCGTGCCCTTAAGATTCACCTTCTGTCACGCTGACCACTCAGCTACTGGGAGCGGACGATCAGAAAGTGATGTATAGATATTATAGATTAATGTCCTGTCTCTATACTTCACCTTCATTCTTCTCAAATCTTTAAACACAAACCACCCTATATGATGAATTTTGTTAGGTCCACAAATACTATACTGTGAACATGTAATGCTTTTTCTGAATTACTTCTTCTATTGGAAAGAACATGGCTGGAATTACGATACCTTCACCTTCTCTGGAGCCAACAAAACTTCCCCCACTAATATTGTGGGCTCGATAGTGATCGAAAAGGTCTGGAGTTCACTGCTAACATTTTCATGGTGGAACATAAATATTATTTATCTCCTTTTCATTTACAAGGGTCATTCCATAAGTCATGACAACTATCACCTTAAGCATCGCCGTAATCGGAGTACATACGAGGGTGAGTCAGATGAAAACCTTAAATTTGTAATAACACATCGAAATTTCGCGCCGTTATCCTGTAAGTTGGTAATCGTGCTACAAACAACGTGAAGAATGGCCTGTAGGTGGCAGCATAGTGCAGATGCACACATGCCGTCGCAGTATCAGTATAAAGATGGCCGCCACACTTGCGACTTGTACCAGGGAAGAACAGCGTTCTGTTATTCGGTTTTTGCTTAGTGAAGGTGTGAAACCAATTGAAATTCATCGATGAACGAAGATTCAGTATGATGATGCATGTTTGTCACAGCAGCAAGTCTACAAATGGAGTAGGAAGTTCGCAAATGGTGTGACTTCAGTGGAAGAAGCTCCTCGTCCAGGTCAGGCACAACGAGTTGTGACTCCACAGAACATTGCAGCTGTTGAAGCCATAGTGAAGGAAAACCGCCGAGTGACACTGAATGACATTGCAGCGTGTTTACAGATTAGTCATCCGTCAGCACTCCGCATTGTGCATCATGTGCTCAAGTTTCACAAAGTGTCTGCGAGATGGGTGCCACGGCAGCTGACTCCTGAAATGAGAGAACGACGTGTTGATGCTTGTGAAGAACTTCTTCGGCGCTTTGAACGAGAAGGTGATGGCTTCCTTGCAAGAATCGTTACTGGGGACGAAACCTGGGTTCACTTCCATTAACCGGAAACGAAGAGAGCGAGCAACGAATGGCGCCATTCCTCATCACCAAGTGATTTCCTTATGTTTGGACCACTCAAAGACGCAATGGGAGGAAAGAAATGGCGTTCTGATGAAGAGGTACGCCACGCGGTGCACGAGTGTTTGCGTGCACTACCAAAATAATTTTTTTTCTAAAGGAATTTATGCACTTTACAAGCGCTGGAGGACTTGCATTGAGTGTGAGGGAGATTATGTTGAAAAGTGATACAGCTTTGTACCACTTCTGCACAATAAATAATATTTTAAAAAATATTTAAGGTTTTCATTTGACTCACCCTCGTACATTCGAAACTCCGCGTCAAATATTCGCGAAATCAACCGACAGATTGCGATCGCATTCGAGGACCGCTCGGTACAAGCGCCTGAGACATTCAGCGTGAGGTTGGCCGTCCTACAAGATGGATCCTCCCCCATCCACCTTACCCACCATACCTCAGTCCATGCAACTTCTACGTCATTCCAGAATTGGGGAAACCATTACGTGGGAGGCGCTTTGCAAACAAGGCGAATGTCCTAACGGCATTTCGTTGAAGGGCTAGCACTCATTGATGGCAATATCAATAGCATTCAGCAGTTTCCCCATCGCTGGCAGCGTTGTGTGTATGCGCGGGGGTGGGGGGCTGCTCTGAAGCACAGTAATTGATTTTTATTCATTTTTGTTCCATTTGTACTCGAGCACAATAAATTTACTCAGAGTTATAATACGTGTGTTTCATTTCAACCTTTACCATTACCTCCTGTACTTGAACGCTACTTTATGTTGACATTCGAATACACATTCGAATACTGCACCGATGGAATTCTCATGTTGTCGCATTATTGCAAGATATACCATAGTAGCTATGACTTGTAGAATGATCCTCGAACATATCCAGCAAACTCAGTTTCTTGCTTTCCATATAAATTGCAGTTGGTTTCGAAGCCTTCTGTTCCATCTTCCGGCAAATAATAGGAGAAGAGATGTATAGTACATTTAAAAGGAAATAAACTGCTTTAAAAAAGAAGAAAAATGATTAAAGTGAACCATATGAAGCTAAAACACAACTTCACTGTAAAATAAAAACAAAACAGTAATTAAAATGAAAGCAGTATGTTTGAAAGTGCACATTTTTGCTCAACTCTGAGAGAAAGATTTGGTATTGGCTAACGTCTAATAATATGTTGTTCCACCATGTGAATGTAACATGTTAGGATTCTTTTTGGAATTCTTTCCACAAGGTGCTGAGACGTTGTTCTTTAAGCTTGCCCTGCCTTTGGGTGGCACTTATCTTAAGGTCTTCAGATGCGTGTGGTGTGTTGCCGCGAAGGCGCGCTGTTAGTTTCAGCTGGGCCAAAGAACGCTTACTGAGTGGATAGCACAGTCCATTCCATAGGCTTGATTGTCACCTCCTGGAGTGAGGTGTGGCGATGTAGAGTTTACTTGCATTGTACTAGTGAAAGATGAACTCATCGCTGAAAGCTCACAGTGGTTACAAAAACCAGACATATTTTCCCAGAGCACTGATGGACCAGGAAGGGTGTCATAATGTCGTAGCTTTCTCTGCTGAGGCAAACAGCCCCACTACAGTTGTAACTGGTCCTCGATATCCTGGATGCAGGCACTGGGGCAGCTGACGTCCAACCAGGTCATGTTGGGGTTAGAGATGGGGGATCTCGATGGCCACGGATCACCTCAACATCACACAGGCTGTTCATATAGACTCGTGGCGTGTGAGAACGAGCACTGTCCTTTTGTAAAATGGCACCACGATGCTGTTGGGTGAGAGGTTACACATGAGGACGCTGGATGTCGGTGACGTAGCTTGTGCCCTCAGCGTTGCTTCAACCACTACTAGCCGCCACCTGAAGTCGGGCCCAACGCCTCGTCGGGACACGAACCCAGGGGTAACACCGCTGTGCCCCTCAAAAACACTGGAAGACTGGGACTTCTTCCCAGGTCGCCGCCATATTTGCTGACGATGGCCATCCGGGGCAGTGCAGAACCGCGAATTGCTGCTGAAAGCAATGCGACGGCGTTCATGAGCGGTCCGTGCTTCCCGGTCACGGTGACACTCCAAACGCTGCCGCTTGTATTGTGTTGACAGCAGCCTAAGTGTAGGACGGGAATTTCCTAGTTCGGCTGCTGTCAGTGTCTGACCTGTGCTGCAGGATGCCACAGAATATCGCAGGAAGTGGATTACTTATTCTCGGATGGCAGCCAGGCATGTGGAGGGGTTAAGATGTGCTTGCTGTGCACAATATGGCTGTCTTCCCTTGTGTGGTCACAAGTGATCGGCTGGAACCTTGACGACTAGTATGGCTACTCTCACATTCTCACGCAGTCCAACATCGAGCCACTGTCATATCTGAATGCCCGATAAATCTGGATATTACATGATTTAACGAGCCAACCAAATGGAGACCCTCAGTGAGGCCCCTGTCAAACTCTTGCCAGGTACTGATAGTGCTGTCTCATACCAGTAAGCAGCATCTCCGCCCTTCGCAACTATCACCCAGCATCAGACGCTGTCCACGCTCCTCACGTATACCACCCAGCCTGGTAACAACAATAAACACGAACAACGCTACATCTACATCTGTGCAAACCACGGTGAGGTGCGTGGCAGAGGGCACGTTCCATTGTACCAGTTCACGTATGGCGCGCGGGAAGAATGATTGTTTGAATGCCTCTGTTCGTACAGTAATTATTCTGGGGGTTGTAGTACATTCCTAGTCATCATTTAAAGCTGGTTCTTGATACTTTGATAACAGACTTGCTCGGAATAGTTTTCGTCTATTTTCAAGAATCTTCCTGTTCAGTTCCTTCAGAATCTCTGTGACACTCTCCCGTGGATTAAACAAACCTGTCACCATTCGTGCTGCACTTCTCTGTATACATTCGATATCCCCTGTTACTCCTATCTGGTATGGGTCGGGTCCCACACACTTGAGCAATATTCTAGAACCGATCGCACGAGTGACTTTTAACCAATCTCCTTTGTATATTGATTGCACTTCCCCAGTATTCTAGCAACAAACTGAACTCTAGGCACGACTGAACCTATGTGATCATTCCACTTCATATCCCCACAAAGTGTTACACTCAGGCTGAGTTGGTCAGCCGGCCGGAGTGGCCGTGCGGTTCTAGGCGCTGCAGTCTGGAACCGAGCCATCCGCTACGGTCGCAGGTTCGAATCCTGCCTCGGGCATGGATGTGTGTGATGTCCTTAGGTTAGTTAGGTTTAGTTAGTTCTAAGTTATAGGCGACTGATGACCACAGAAGTTAAGTCGCATAGTGCTCAGAGCCATTTGAACCATTTATTTAGAGTTGGTGAGTTCCAACAGTGACTCATTGATATTATAGTTTTTTACGTTTCTGAACATTTAGATCAAGTTGCCAATCGCTATTCCACTTTGAAACATTATCAAGATCTGACTGAATATTTATGCAACTTCTTTCAGATAGTACTTCATTACAGATAATTGCTTCATCTACAAAAAGCCCGATTTTACTATTAATATTGTCTACAATGATATTAATATAAGACATGAACAGGAAGCCTCCCAACACACTTCCCTGGGCACACTCGAAGTGACTTCTACATCCGACGCTGACTCTCCATCCAAGATAACATGTTCCATCCTTCCTACCAAAAAGTCCTCAATCCAGTCACAAATTTCACTTAATACCCCATATGATCGTAAGTTTGACAATAAGCATAGGTGTGGTACAGAGTTAAATGCTTTTCGGAAATCAAGAAATACAGCATCTACCTGACTGTCTTGATCCTGTCACAAAGAACTGCAATTCCAGTCACGTATATAAATTCTGACGGTGTACGCATGTACAGACCTACAATGACATTCGATCATGTCTTCTGGGTTCCTTACTATTTTTTTGTCATTCAGTGTAATAGCAGTCCATAACATGATAGTCTACCTCCGTTCTGAACCCGTGTGACTGCGAACCTGAGGCGTGCATTTGTACACTCAGTATCATTGAAAACAGTGAACCAAGAGGGGCGCATCGAATCAAAATGAATTCACTTGATCCCAAGATCAAGATATGTAACCAAATACTGTGTGTACATATAGACAAACACAGTGCAACCTCAATAACGCTTCCTTTGAAAGGGCACGGCCGATTTCCTTCCCAGTCCTTCCCTAACCCGAGCATGAGCTCCGTCTCTAATGACCTCGTTGTCGACGGGACGTTAAACACTAACCACCACCAACCACCACCACCTCAATAACGCGATGACCCCCTTTTGCTGCAATACATACCTCAATACGGTCTGGCGTCGAGTTGATTAGGCATCTGAGTTGTCCTGAGGCAGACTGGTCCACAAATCTTGAACATACATCTCGAAATCGTGTACAGAGTGACACATTGTCATCTGGTCCCACACATGCTCTAGACGGGAGAGGTCCAGGTAGCAGGACGGCCATGCAAGAATCGGAAGAAGACGTAGGATGTCTTGAGCAGCTCGAGTTGTAAGCGGACTAGTATTATCCTATTGGAAAGTGCCCTGGTGGACCATCAAGGAAAGATCCCACATGGTGTCGGAGAATGTCGTCATCATAACGCTGGCCCGTTAGGGTTCCACGTACCACAATTAGAGCGGACCGGCTATCTCAGGCTACCGTCCCGTAAACGATTACGCCGGCTGTACGGGCGGTGTGGCGCGTAACAGCGCGGGTCGAACTGTACCGTTCACTGCTGCCTCCACACCCATATGCAGTTATCATCCGTCCCCAAAACGAAGCGGAATTCGTCACTGAGCACGACGTTTTGCCAATCTGTGGCAGTCCCTGGCTCGGCCCCACTATAGACGGAGTCGCCGATGCCTCGGTGTTAACGGCGGTACACGACAAGGGATCTTGGATTGCGAACCCGCTTACGGAAGGCGTCTAGAAATGGTTTGTGGAACAACTCCTCTGAATGCTTTGCTGAGTGGTAACGTGTTTGCCTACTATACAGCGGGCTCGGGATCGATTCCCGGCCAGGCTGGAAATTTTCTCCGCTCGTGCACTGGATGTGTCTACGACTGCCATCCGTACGCCTGCTTGTATCGTGGACCGAGTCACAGTAGGATCCTTGATTGCTTACCGCATGATTCTTCGATCCTCCTGCCTCGTCATCTTCCTGGTCGCACCAGGCCCTGTCCACTGATCCCAACATCGTCTGACGCAGTACTCCGAACGATCGACATGGCGAGTCACTCGACGTGTGGACCAGCCTGCAGTTTTCATGCCGATGATTAGGCCCCTCTCAAGCTGGTTTAACTGTGAAAAATGTCGTCTAACACATCTACCTCGCAAGTCACCCCCGTTAACTTCCTCCTCGAGCCGGGATGTTCAAAAATGGTTCAAATGGCTCTGAGACTGTGGGACTCAACTTGTGAGGTCATCAGTCCCCTAGAACTTAGAACTACTTGAACCTAACTAACCTAAGGGTATAACACACTTCCATGCCCGAGGCAGGATTCGAACCTCCGACTGTAGCGCCTAGAACCGCTCGGCCACCCCGGCCGGAAGTCGGGATGTGATTACCACGTTTATGACCCGTCCATTTTACGGCGTTTAAGTTGGGCCGGATTGCAGCGCCGCTGTAGGGTCTGTGGGCATGCTCATTGGCACCAAACTTGTATTATTTGTATATCGGACCTCGTTGTACTTATTTGCAAAGTTTCGCGTGTGTACCTTTTCTTCCCTCTAGTTGAGCTATTTTCGATATTACTGAGGCTATGCGGCCTGGCCACACTCTTCTACGACGATCGTCATGCGTCAGACAAATTTTACACTTCTCAGTAGAGAATCCATTCCACGTTTACCCTTGCCTATCTCTTTCGCGAACCACAATCGTCTTGCTGGCAATGAAGTTCCTGTTGATATTTTTTTCCAGTGTTTGTATATTAAATTGAGAGTTTTTTTTAAAAAAAACTCCGTCTTCTGCAAAACACAATGTGTGTGTGTGTGTGTAAAAGTGCTCTTTCGCACTATGAAATCGGATTGTTAACTTAAGGCGTCGATATATTTATTTCAGTATTATTTTAAGACGCCGTTATGTTCAGGTTTCTGTATTGTTCACCATATAACTGGAGTTTTTTTCTGGTTTCCATAATGTGTTTTGCAGACGGCGAAATTCGCGCACCATAAATTTTTACTTTTGTTTTTTATGGATGGACATGTAGATGCCAAACCGGTCGCGCCCGGACGGTCGCTTACCGACTTGGTTCACACAGCCCTCCCAGTAGCTTTCCAAACCGTCAGTGCGCAGTTGTGTTACATTCTCCTCGGCTGGCTACGAGCCATAATTTTTTGTAGTTAGCGATTATTAGCGGTGCTGTTTCTCGGGCGACCACTATGATGTAGAGCTTGAGGTTTTTGCGTTTCACAATGGCGGAAGAATGTCGATGCAAGCAAGCAGCACTGTTCACGATTGGACGATTGGAGACACATGCTTTTCTCAACAGTACCGAGAATGGAGGCTACTTTTACCTACATAGAGACTTACGGAGATCAAAGTAATATTGTGAAATCGGTATCGGATTACAAAATCACGTCTGAAAGGTAGGCAGCTCATCTGTAAATCGACAGAAGATCTGCACTTACACTTTATAAACAGTCCAGGTATTCCTTAGGTCCACAAATACCTGCTGATGCATTATATGGGGGGCGCTGAGTAAGTAATGCAACATATTTTTTTCTAAAAGTAAGTTGGGTTTTTCAGGATTCTAGTACACCATATTATTCCCCATCCTCTTGGCTACAAAACTATGTTTTTCAACACAATCTCCTCTCAGTAAGACAGCCTTACGCCACTTTACTGGCAGGGCCTGAACGCCCGCATGGGACCACTTTACTGGTCGGCGTCGGAGCGAAAGTCTTGCTCCACCAATTACCTCACCATCATCCACGAACTAGTTTCCGCGGACTGCATCCTTCATTGGGCCAAACAGATGGAAGCCGGAAGGTGCGAGATCCAGTTTGGAAGGTGGATGAGGAAGAACAGATTACCGTGCTCTTGTTGCGATGATGACAGACGCCTCTTCCAACGACTCATCGTGCTTTTGTTCACTGCCAGATCTCCGTACACATTCCGCAACCACCTATGAATATCAGCGATACTCTGGTTTTCGGGCAAGAGAAACTCAATGAAAGCTCTCTGCTTGGAACAGACGTCCATTAGACACGCCGATTTGAACGTTAGGTACAGCGCCACACCTTGAGGAACTTCACAGAATTATGGGGGCTGGAGCGGAAATATTCAACATTATCTCGCAAAACATTACACTTTTTCTCGACCTAAACTGGTGGAGAAAAAAAATGTGTTGCATTACTTATTGAACCTCGTCGTATTTTATCATTTGAACGTAGTCGGTCCTAGTGGTCCGCCGGCACAGTATCTCAGTGTGTTCTGTCAGGAGACTTGCCATTCTCTGTAACGGAAAAGTGAGTAAAATTCTCATTGTTAGACTCTCAGAAATGTCATGTGATATTCGCACAGAACTGTAGAAAGAAATGGTTCAAATGGCTCTGAGCACTATGGGACTTAACTGCTGTGGTCATCAGTCCCCTAGAACTTAGAACTACTTAAACCTAACTAAACTAAGGACATCACACACATCCATGCCCGAAGCAGGATTCGAACCTGCGACCGTAGCAGCCACGCGGTTCCAGACTGTAGCGCCTAGAACCGCAAGGCCACTCCGGCCGGCTGAATTGTAGAGAAAAAGTCGAAAAACAGGCAGAAAAAAGTGGTCTAGTGGTAGAGCATGTGCCTGGAAACTGGGAAATCGCAGGACATAATTCCGCTCGGACCACGGAAATTTTCAGTCCGCCTCGAATGTAGCCTTCAGGTATAAATATATATACATTTCGTATGCGTACAACAAACAATAAATTCACATGTTACAGAATAAATTGTCCTCTATAAAATTTACGGTATTACAATGCTAATTTATAAAATAAAATACATGGAACATTATATACAGTATAATAAAATATTATGCAGTTTCTGCTTCATGTCTCATTCTTCCAGAAGTCCACATATGTCCTCGCTGTTTCGTTCCACGCTGTCAGGTCTTGGGCCGTGCACGCTCTTGGATGGTTTACCAGCGGACATTGAAGCAGGTGGTTCATGGTCTGGATGTTCCCACACGGACACAAAGCACTTTCACTAATTCCCCACTTGTGCAGACTTTTGTTACATCTGCCCATTCCTGAACGCAGCCTGTTCAGGGTTTTCCATCTCTCACACTCAAGTTCCGCACTTGGTGTCAGCACTTCCTCAGAATCGTGAGCAGATTCTTGTTGTTCCTGTCACAGTCTTTTTCTCGAAGTTTTTGGTGGATCTGTGAGTGGTTCGGTTGAGTGGAGAAAACTACTTCTTGACTTAAGGCGTTCTGGTACCATTTGGTATTCACGTAGCGGATGACGTTGATCTTGAACCTGTTTTCTTCGTTCAGTTCTGCTCTGTATTGAGCGTCGAACATTTGGCGGAGCAATTCGTGATAAGGAGTAAGGCAGTCCTACTCTTGTTGGATTAAGACATCCAGTAATATGTCTACACGTCTTGTTCAGAACAGTGTCCAGTTTGTTTGTGTGTCATGACCGCTCAAACAAACTGGACACGTATAAGTGACATGAGGAGCCCCCAGGAGCGACACGTGGCCCGGATTCCACTTTAAACTGTAGGTCCCCTTTTCCCAGCAGGACTACTTTGTAGGTTAGGGACACACATGACGCTGAAGTGGCGTCCATTTGCATGATTTGCTCTCGGCCACTGAGCCACGACGTGACGTACGTCGTCTCCCACATTGTGAGCTTGAAGATATGGCCTTGTGACTTCGAAATCCATTACAGTGAAACAAGGGAGAAATGAATACAAGTATTTGCATGTAGAAATGAAAAGGAAATGAATAGAATTGAATTTCTGTCGCGAAAATATCAGAGTAACTCTTAAATTGCATTTTTTTTATTCCTCTATCAATCAACCTTATGAGCAGCTTACAAGCTTGAGAAATTGGTTGTTTTCACTCGCGCTTATGCTTAGTACCGCAAACAAGCATTAATAATTATTAATACATACCTTCACAAAACAACAATGAAGATAACTTACAGGAGTGGATCGAACAGTTTTTGCTAAATACAAATCAACTTTTTTTTAGTAGACTAATTCAGAACATCTGTGCCAGGGGCGTTCAATAAATAATGCAACACATTTTTTTCCTCTGCCAATTTCAGCTGAAAAAAATGCGGAATTTTTTGTGAGGCAATTTGAAATAATTCCGCTTCAGCGCCTATACTTTCATGACGTTGCGATGGGTGGCGACGCTATACGTAGCCGTCAAAAAGGTGGCTGTAACGGTTGCGCATTCCGAGCAGAGGGCTGTTATTGAATTTCCTTTGGCGGAAAATCAGAGCATCGCAGATATTAATACGCGTTTGCAGAATGTCTGTGGAGACCTAGCAGTGAACAAAATCACGCTGAGTCGTTGGGCGAGGCGTCAGTGATAAGCGCAACGTGGTCGCGTTAAGCTGCCCGATTTCCCGCGTGCCGGCCGGCCGGCCGCACACAGTTGAGACTCCTGCGATGTCGCAGCGTGCGGACACTCTCACTGGAGGTGATGGACGGATCAGAATCAGACAGCTCGCTGCTCCACTGCAGTGCTGACACAGTCGCCACCAGGTGGGGTGCTCAGAGCTGTGTGCCCGCTAGGTCCATCGACGCCTAACAGAAGACCATAAAAGAGCAACGAGGGACCACCTGTGGTGAATTTCTTGCGCTTTAAGAGGCCAGTCGTGACAATTTCCTGTCGAGTCTCATTACAACACGACGTGGGCTCCGATGTCGACCAGTCGCGTGGTCCGTGCGGCACACAGGCGCTTACAGAAAGTTGGCGTACGATAGTTGCATTGAACGGAAATTATGTTGAAAAATAAGGTTTTGTAGCCAAAAAGGCGGGGAACAATATGGTCTATTGTAATTCTGAATAAAACGAACCTGCGTTGAGGAAAACTGTGTTGCATTGGTCACTGAACGCATATACATATGTATGGTTTGACATGTAAAAATGTGGTGAAACCTTTTAATTAAGAAAATTAAGACGAATATCTGTTTTCTAAAAGCAGCCTGACGCCATTCTCCAAAGAATCTCCTTTTACAGCATCATAAACGTAAGTGAAGCTAACGGTTGATTAGAGTTCTCCGTAACGAAATGTGAAGAAAGCCACTGGGCAGACCGATCACCGGCCGTCGTCAACAGCTGGGGACTGAAAGTTTGTAAACAGTGCGAGGAGCGTACGGATCGTCCGACACAGTTATGCAATTTCCGGCGGTTCCGCCCCACAATATGGTGCCCGCTGATCACTTCCGGAGGCGGCTACCTGCCTCTGTGCCTGCGCACTGGACGGAAATTTGGTCCCAGTTCACTCATTACGGAAGCCAAGTAGTCCCGCCTCGGGATTCCGGCTCGTTTTCTCGGCGTTTGCTGAACCGCTCTCTCTCTCTCCCTCCCTCCCTCCCTCTCTCTGTCCAGGCTGTGGTGTAAAATCACTAATGAGCGTCACTGGTAGCAATTAGTGAAGCAGTCATTTGGGAACACTGCAGAAGATGCGCATTACTCTAAAATCATATATATATATGGCGGCAAGCTAGGATTGATACAAACTATACTAAATAACAGGTTTATGTGAAACAATAGTTTTATTTCTCGTCGTTATTAACATTGCTCTCGGCCAACAGTGACTGAAGAACGTGTTGAACGAATGACAGTCTGTCACGCGCAGCGTCAAAGATACCAGTTCGAAACGCTAGTTGTGAATTACCAATTCCAGTGACACCTGTGTGCATCATAGTATTACGAGAAGTAAGACGGACCGGCAGTGGGGTCCTAGAAAAGAAAGAAAGAAACATATTTTATACCTGTAGCGAAAGGAAACATGGGTTCGGGACAGGATTTCTTGTGATTGTTAGTTGCACTTAGCACTTGGCAGTTGGATTCAACCCCGTAAACCCAAGACATAGGATAAAAGGGAAATTCTTCAATTACTCCATAATTGACGCCCAACTGAAGGTTCAGATGATGACGACAAACAAGCTTTCTACGAATCTCTGGAAAGAGCATATGACGAATGATCAGGGAACGATATAAAAATACTAGCTGGAGACCTTAATGCCCAGGTGGGAAGAGAATAGAACTATAAACCAATAATCGGTATCTATAGTAAACATGCTGTTCGTGTTCACAACGAGACAAGGTTGATACTACTTGCAACATCTAGGAACATTGTTCCCACACAAGGAAATACGTAAGGGAACGTGGGCAGCAGCAGATGGAAATACGGTAAATCAGATGGACCATGTACTAATTGATGCAAGGCAAAAGTCAGACTTACTGGATGTAAGGAGTTTAAGAGGGCCAAATATAGACACGGATCACTTCCCAGTTTGGGCACGCGTGGGGGTAAGAATTCCAAAGCAGTGAAAGGGATCTGACCCATGACACGGAACTATAGCATCATAGTTTTACAATCGGAGGAAGCAAACGAAAGATATAATGAGAGAAAAATTCAGGCCCTTGAAAACGCTGTAGACTGTAACAGCATTGAAGATCAATGGGAAAAGATAAAAAAGACACAGCAGACAACAGCAAGCGAGATACTTGGGAACAACATACGGCAAACAAGAACCTCGTGGATCGATACTGAATGTGAAATAGTAACAAATGAAAAAATGAAGCACACAGGAGGGCATTACAACCACAACGAACGAGGAGGATAATGGAAGCATAAAAAGGAAAACGGAGAATTGAAAAAAAATGGCCCATTAAAGGAAAAAGAGAGTGTGGATGAAGGCAAATATTGAAGAAATGGAGCTTCCCGGTCGTGCAAACGAGGCAAGGAAATTTTATAGGGAGGTGAATAGTGCAGAGAAACCTTTCAAGGGCAGAACGAGTATAATAAAAGATGAGAATGGTGAAATTAGGCGCCGCTACTTTGATAAACTCCTTAATCCGAGGCCAGTTGTACCAAGGAAGAGGACTCTGATAACAGAGTGGACCCACCTAACTTAGAAGAGGTTAGAACTGCAACGATGGAATTAAAGAATAACAAGTCGGCAGGAACAGACGTCATTCGAGCAGAAGTTTTCAAGCAAGGAGGCTCTGAGTTCGAGATGAACATCCCGAAACTGGTTAAACTAATGTGGGAAGAAGAGGAAATACCTCAAACTTGGAAAGAGGGAATTACACTCCTGGAAATTGAAATAAGAACACCGTGAATTCATTGTCCCAGGAAGGGGAAACTTTATTGACACATTCCTGGGGTCAGATACATTACATGATCACACTGACTGAACCACAGGCACATAGACACAGGCAACAGACGATGCACAATGTCGGCACTAGTACAGTGTATATCCACCTTTCGCAGCAATGCAGGCTGCTATTCTCCCATGGAGACGATCGTAGAGATGCTGGATGTAGTCCTGTGGAACGGCTTGCCATGCCATTTCCACCTGGCGCCTCAGTTGGACCAGCGTTCGTGCTGGACGTGCAGACCGCGTGAGACGACGCTTCATCCAGTCCCAAACATGCTCAATGGGGGACAGATCCGGAGATCTTGCTGGCCAGGGTAGTTGACTTACACCTTCTAGAGCACGTTGGGTGGCACGGGATACATGCGGACGTGCATTGTCCTGTTGGAACAGCAAGTTCCCTTGCCGGTCTAGGAATGGTAGAACGATGGGTTCGATGACGGTTTGGATGTACCGTGCACTATTCAGTGTCCCCTCGACGATCACCAGTGGTGTACGGCCAGTGTAGGAGATCGCTCCCCACACCATGATGCCGGGTGTTGGCCCTGTGTGCCTCGGTCGTATGCAGTCCTGATTGTGGCGCTCACCTGCACGGCGCCAAACACGCATACGACCATCATTGGCACCAAGGCAGAAGCGACTCTCATCGCTGAAGACGACACGTCTCCATTCGTCCCTCCATTCACGCCTGTCGCGACACCACTGGAGGCGGGCTGCACGATGTTGGGGCGTGAGCGGAAGACGGCCTAACGGTGTGCGGGACCGTAGCCCAGCTTCATGGAGACGGTTGCGAATGGTCCTCGCCGATACCCCAGGAGCAACAGTGTCCCTAATTTGCTGGGAAGTGGCGGTGCGGTCCCCTACGGCACTGCGTAGGATCCTACGGTCTTGGCGTGCATCCGTGCGTCGCTGCGGTCCGGTCCCAGGTCGACCGGCACGTGCACCTTCCGCCGACCACTGGCGACAACATCGATGTACTGTGGAGACCTCACGCCCCACGTGTTGAGCAATTCGGCGGTACGTCCACCCGGCCTCCCGCATGCCCACTATACGCCCTCGCTCAAAGTCCGTCAACTGCACATACGGTTCACGTCCACGCTGTCGCGGCATGCTACCAGTGTTAAAGACTGCGATGGAGCTCCGTATGCCACGGCAAACTGGCTGACACTGACGGCGGCGGTGCACAAATGCTGCGCAGCTAGCGCCATTCGACGGCCAACACCGCGGTTCCTGGTGTGTCCGCTGTGCCGTGCGTGTGATCATTGCTTGTACAGCCCTCTCGCAGTGTCCGGAGCAAGTATGGTGGGTCTGACACACCGGTGTCAATGTGTTCTTTTTTCCATTTCCAGGAGTGTATATGCCCCATGTATAAGAAAGTAGTCCAGATGGAATGCGGTAAATATAGAGGGATCACACTGCTTAATCTTGGATATAAAATCCTCTCTAACGCTCTGTACGACCGACTCCTTCCAATAATAGTGAGAGAAACGGGGCTGTACCATTGTGTATTTATCCCCGATAAGGCAACTATTAAAGGCAAAGGTCCGGCACACAGTTTTAATCTGCCAGGAAGTTTCATATCAGCGCACACTCCGCTGCAGAGTGAAAATCTCATTCTGGAAGGCAACTATTGACCCGATGTTTACCCTAAGACAAATTCTGAAAAAAAAAGGAATATAGGGTCGGGACATATCACCTTTTTATTGATTTTAAAGCAGCGTAGGATAGTATAGTCAGAGAGCAACTATATCGAGCTCTAGGTGAATTAGGTATTCCAAAAACACTGATAAGGGTAGTTAGAATGACAATGAGAGAAACGCGACGTTGCATAAAAACTGGAGGAATGTTGTCCAGTACTTTGCAAATTAAAAATGGAGTACGGCTAGGTGATGTGCTGGCGTGCCTCCTGTTCAACGCAGCCTTGGAGAAGGTGATGAGAGAAGCAAATATCTTGAATTGGAGAATGATTTTTCATAAATCTGTGCAGATAGTGGCTTATGCGGACGACATCGACATAGTAGCAAGAACTCTGGCAGCAGTGAAAGAGAGAATCACTGCACTTGAAAAAGCCGGCAAGAATACAGGACTAAATAGTAATGAACAGAAAACGAAATACATAGCGCTGCTGCGAAAGCGCACAGGGAGAACATGCCAGCCGCAATAACGATGGGTAGTTATACGTTTGAAAGAATTGAACATTTCAAGTACCTGAGTTCGATTGTAACCAGCCTAAACGATACCTCTTATGAAGTCTGAAGTAGTGCTAGAGGGAACTGAGCCGCGCGGAGTGGCCGCGCGGTTTGAGGCGCCATGTCGCGGATTGCGCGGCCTCTCCCGCCGGAGGTTCGAGTCTTCCCTCGGGCATGGGTGTGTGTGTGTTGTTCTTAGCATAAGTAGTGTGTAAGTCTAGGGACCGATGACCTCAGCAGTTTGGTCCCTTAGGAATACACACAGACAGACACACATTTTGAGGGAACTGACACCATGAATCCTGCAGGGCTGTCCATAGGTCCGTAAGAGTACGACGGGGTGGAGATCTCTTCTGAACAGCAAGGTATCGTAGGTATGTTCAATAATGTTCATGTCTGGGTAGTTTGGTGGCGGGCGGAAATGTTTAAACTCAGAAGAGTGTTCCTGGAGCCACTGTGTAGCTATTCTGGAAGTGTGGGGTGTCGCATTGTCCTGCTGAATTGTGCACGTCCGCCGGTATGAACAATGGACATAAATGGACGCAGGTGATCAGACAGAATGCCTACGTACGTGTCACCTGTCAGAGTCGTATCTAGACTTTTATCAGGCATCCCATATCACTCCAACTGCACACGCCCCACGTCATTACAGAGCCTCTACGAGCTTGAACAGTCCCCTGCTGACATGCAGGGTCCAAGGATTCATGAGCTTGTCTCCATACCCGTAAGCGTCCAGCCTCGTCCGACCAGACAACATGTTTCCAATCGTTAACAGTCCAATGTCGGTGTTGATGGGCCCAGGCGAAGGGTGTGTCGTGCAGTCATCAAGGGTACACGAGTGGGCCTTCGGCTCCGAAAGTCCATATCGATGATGTTTCATTGAATAGTTCGCACGCCGACACTTGTTCATGGCCCAACACTGAAATCTGCAGCATGCAGCAATTTGCGGAAGGGTTGCACTTCTGTCACGTCGAATGATTCTCTTCAGTCGTCGTTGGTCCCGTTCTTGCATGATCTTTTCCCCGCCGCAGCAATGTCAGAGATTTGATGTTTTACCGGATTCCTGATATTCACGGTACAGTCGGGAAATGGTCGTACGGGAAAATCCCCACGTCGTCGTTACCTCGGAGATGCTGTGTCCCATTGCTCGTGCGCCGACTATAACACCACCTTCAGATCTTGATAACCTGCCATTGCAGTAATAGTAACCGATCTAACAGCTGCGCCAGACCCTTGTTGTCTTATATAGGCGTTGCCGACCGCAGCGCCGTATTCTGCCTGTTTACATATCTCTGTATTTGAATGCGCATGCTTATACCAGTTTGTTTGGCGCTTCAGTGATCCGTTTTTACCGACAGAGGTACGAGACCCTAAAAACGGTGCAACCGTTCCTGCGTGTTTCCGCTCTCATACTCCCGTCAGGCGAGGCGACAGTTTCAGCTACAGACGTTTATGATCTGAGAGTGAATGTGCCTGGAGGCGGCGGCTGATGAGCGCAGAACTTGGCGGCGGTCGCGCCCCGTGTGAGCAGCTTTGCGGGCCGCGGGCCGCGAAGCTAAGCCGACGTGTGTTGCGGTGCGTGAACGTGGACGCGAGCGAGAGGGCGGGCGCAAGAGCAGCGCGTGACTCAGCCGCCCCGTGCTGGGCGCGCCTTCCGCCGCCGCCGCCGGGTATTTCCGTAATGAAGCCGCCGGAAACGCCTGCCTGCATGACGGTATGTCCGCCACTCTCCGCATATACATACGGTTCCGAGAATATCGCGGCCGGCCACTGGCACGCCGTGTTATTCTCTTTTCTCGGGCTAAGCAGCCGACTCGAGGCAGATGTCGCCTCGTTATTTTAATCCTGCTTTTGTCGGGCCGGTGGTTCTGCCCGAGGGCGCCCTGTACTCTCTCAGCCATACCCCGTCTCTCCCCCACCTTCCCACTCTCCTCCGGCCGCTCTACAGACGGTGGTCCCGTAATTTTCGTAGCAGAAAACTTGGCGGCAGGTAGGGCCTTGTTGCGGCAATACCCTTGAGCTGTCGTACTCCGGAAATTGCAGTGCCTTCTGCAAGCGCGCAGCCAGTGGGCAAGACCCTCTTTGTGGTGTGGCGATCGTGACGTAGACGACGCGGTAATTGCGAACACCTGCCGGGGAGGGGAGCTGGCGGCGGAGCCCAGCGGAATGCGGTTTGGGTAATGCCTGCGATAGTAACCGCACATGTCTGACGTGATCTGCTTCAAGCGAACAGCTGCACAGAAGCTCAGGTCTTTGAAAATGTACACACAACACGTACAGTCTTTCGTATAGATTTCCTCGGCCTAGCAGGCATACCGTAGCTATACTTTCGTGAGAAACCTCCTGTTTACTGCAGAGATTTTGATGGCCTTTCTGCTGCTTCTGCTTCCTTTAGAGTTCAAATGGTTCAAATGGCTCTTAGCACTATGGGACTTAACATCTTAGGTCATCAGTCCCCTAGAATTAGAACTACTTAAACCTAACTAACTTAAGGACACCACTCACATCCTTTCGAGCACATTAACATTTCCTGTACACAGTAGCTAGAACGAGTTTCAATTGCTGTATACACTCATCTTCGGATCTATTGATAAAATACACAAAATGAAAATGATTATACAAAGCCAATGGACCATAACGTTGCCCAGACACGATGTTAACAACATACGACATAATAGTTACTACAGCAACTCGTCATCGTTGTCTAAATACATCTTGCGACATTGAACGCTATAGAAACCTTTGCGCGTTGATAAAGTAATCATGCTCCCGCATGGTGGCACCCATGTGCGAGAATCTTACAGTCTTAATGACAATGTCAAAAGAGAAAGATCAAATCAACACTTAGATTATTTCGTAACAATGATAAAAATGCAAAATAAATTCTTTAAATTACCAGTAAGAGAACAAAACTTCCAATTTGACTGCGGTTTTGAGTTTTTACCA
Organism: Schistocerca nitens; assembly: GCF_023898315.1. Taxonomy (NCBI): domain Eukaryota; kingdom Metazoa; phylum Arthropoda; class Insecta; order Orthoptera; family Acrididae; genus Schistocerca; species Schistocerca nitens. The sequence goes on along the minus strand of NC_064619.1, from coordinate 6,120,387 downwards.
TTTTCCCTTCTGGAAAGTATTGTATCTGTTACTAAACTGTTTGAACCTGCGCGACACCATGCAACTGTGATGCGTTGCTACAGTAATTATTCTGTGCTGTGTCGTTTACACTGTTTTATGAGTAATTTTGTAATTCACTGGTTTGGTGTAATAAGTTCTGTTTTATCAATATTCCTGAAGATTACCGTTACGATTGCCGCTCACCCAGTGAAATGGTACCAACTTAGACAACCAAAAAATTGTAGTGATAAAAAATTACGGTTGACATTGAGGTACCATAACAATCAATTTATCAATGTTACATTTCCCGAGAGAATATCTTGAATTTCTTTCTTTCTGGTATTAGTGATAATTTTTTGACTAGTTACATAACATCCCAAATGTTCACCAGTTTTAGAAATCTGAAGACATTAATAATCAGGAAGATGTTACGTTCTTACTTTCGGGCCCTTGTTTCTTCCACCTAATTACATTTACTCAATGATGAACGCCCTTGTAGGCTATTCAACCTAATATTCCAAAAACTAAACTCCTCCCGAACAGGCCATGGAGGCCCAAAGGTACCGACCGGCGACTGTGTCATCCTCAGCCCACAAGCGCCACTGGATGCGGATATGGAGGGGCATGTGGTCAGCACACCGCTCTCCCGGCCGTATGTCAGTTTACGAGACCGGAACCGCTACTTCTCAGTCAAGTAGCTCCTCAGTTTGCCTCACAAGGGCTGAGTGCACCCCGCTTGCCAACAGCGCTCGGCAACCGGATGATCACCCATCCAAGTGCTAGCCCAGCCCGACAGCGCTTAACTTCGGTGATCTGACGGGGAAATGTGTTAGCGCTGCGGCAAGGCCGTAGGCCAACCTAATATTCGGGTGGGTTAGCAGGATGTTGACAGCAACAGCCACGTAGTTGCAGACAGACAGTCATAATCAGCAACTTGGGGGATCAGTGAAAGTGCCTCAAGATTGTTACACGATCTCCACATTTCTCAGTCTTTACACAGGTCAACGAAATTTTCGAATAAGGTACTTTTCATAATGTGTCATGGAGATCACGTTGTATGTGGGATTATGGGACAAGTAGGAGTACAACGGCTGAGTACAATCACTCAAGGAAAAAAAAGGTAGATGCACCATGAAGGAGCTATGCAAATTGCTCACAAATTCATCTTCAAACAAGCAGCGATGGCAAATGCAAAACTGTAAACTTGGGCGGCCGATAGATGAATGTGTGACGTTGCACCACAGTTTAATTGCGTAGCTGGCAAGGATAATCAACAGGGAACATGTCGATACCAGAGCATAAAGTCTTCTCGAATTTCATTCCGTGTACTCAGGTGTACAGTAACTATGGCTCACAGACAGGGTGGCTCGCAGACTGGGACGTGATCTATATATGCAGGTGTCAGCATTTGAGAGTGGACGTGTAGTGAGAGAGGATGTGTAGTTAAGCTCAAAGATGTCGACTGGAGTAATCGGCGAATCACTGGACATGTGAATAGTAGCATTCCGCTATTCGACGACGTTGGGAGTAGTGGATCAACCATGACCAAGCACAGCATAGGAAGCGGTCGAGCTAGACAGAGGACAGAAAGTAAGGACTAAACAATCGTCAGAGAGGTACTCAGAGCTCCAGATTCATCGTTATCAAGACACACCGTCCAAGTGGTGCTTCAATGACCACATGGGCTATTAATAGGTGGCTCACAGAAATGGGGCTGAGCTCATGGCGCCCGTTGTGCCAATTATTGTTGACCACTGTGCACCAGAAGCCCACTTGCAGTGGCGTCGGTCACATTCGGTCTCGATAACTTGCCATGAAGAACAACAAAACACGACACAGAGTATAGTCGACGTACAACTGTACTGTAAGGGTGCCGCTGATGGCAACCAAAGTGGTCCTGCTATGAAATGAAATGACATCCAGATGATCACTCCCAGTTGTCCATCCATATGGCGGGCAACGGTTAGGTTGGTGTCTCGCCGTATTCCGAAGCGTCTCCCGACACGTCTTCAGCCTGGAATCCCATTGGATAGAGTAGAATTGCCTTCATTGATGAGTTCCGCTTCGAACTGAGTCTGGAATACCAGCGAGTCTGGAGATGCCCCAGACGGTGTTGGGATACCAACCAGACCGTCACCCGACAACCAGGACTGATGGTGTGGGGTGCCATTCCATTTCATACCAGGACCCTCTTCGTTCTCATTCGCGGCGCCCTTGCAGCACAACAGTTCGTCGACGATATTCTACGCCCCGTTTCGTTGTCCTACCTGGCAAGTCATAAGTGAGCTACCATTCAGCAAGATAATGCCCGCCCGCACATGACGAGAGTTTCTACTGCTTGTCCTCGTGCCTGCCACACTCAACATTGTCCAGAAACGCCGCCGGATTTCTCCTCAATTGAGGACGTTTCGAGCATAATGGGTAGGGCCCTCCAAACAGCTTGGTATTTTACAATCTAATGCGCAATTTGGACAGAATTTGGCACGAAAACCAAGAACTCTAACAATGAATTGAAAACTGCATAACAGTTTGCATAAGAGCCCCAGATGGATCAATGCATTACTAACTTGTTCAAGTTATGAAGCTCTTTGTCTTGAATAAATCATTCAATTTTTTCTAAAACTAATAATTTGTTCGTCTGCACACGTACGTCACGTCTACCAATATCCGTCCCATTCGGGTGATTACTTCGTGGTGCTTCGGCTTTTTTGTCTTAGAATGTACTTACTTGTATGTCTAAATGGCTAAATTCATCTACAGCGACCGTTGTACATTGTTTTTCTACGTCCTACCGTGGCTCCCCGTACATTAGTGAATCCAGTTATCGCTCTGAAGGCGCATCGGCTGATCGTACACTCGCTCGCGACTTCTCATTGTATGAGCACAGGTGCTCCTCCTCGGACCTCTTTTTACTGCCACACGCTTTTCGTACAACATTTGCTGTCTTTCTTCCTCGTATAATTCCACCTGTATGTGGAACATTTTAATTCAGTTACTCTGTTGTTGTTGTTGTCTTCAGTTACTCTAATGAGCCGAAACATTATCACCACTTGCCAAAGAGCGATCGAATGCCGCCTGTTAAGGTTAAGGGCACACGATTTGGCGAAGAAAGTGTATGAGCGGAGAAGAGACTATTGGGGGATCATTTCATCATTCTGGCGACCATAAGTGCCGCAAATGGAAACATGCACTGACATAAGTGATTTAACAAAAGGCAGATTGCTGTGACCCGGAGCGTGAGGAGGAGCATCTCGGAAACGACTAAGCCTATAGGCTGTTCCCGTGCTATTGTCTTGATCACCTGTGGAAACTAATCTAAGGACGGCGAAACCACGAGTAAGCAACAAGGTCTTGGACATCTACGCCTGTTAACAGAGCGTGGACGTCACAGGCAGGAGAGGCGATCTGTGGCGTATCTGATGACTCAGTTGAATGGTGACGCAGGTATGTGTGTTTAGGAGCACACCATTCATCGCAGATTATTGAACAACGGCGCTCCGTAATAGACGACCGCTAAGTGTTCGTCAATAACGATTCCGGTGGGCAGTGGATCATCGACAACGGATCGTGGATCAGTGGAAACGTGTCGCGTGCTCGCCTGAATCACGGTTCTTGTTACACCAGGTCGATGATCGAGTCTGGATTCGTCACCATCCAGGTGAACGGCTGTTCGGGACATGCACCGCAGCACTGCGCGGGACGGTGGGGGCAGGCAATCCCTGCCTGGTCAAAGTATCACGTCCTTGTTTACCGTGGCTCACGTTCCACTTACCTTCATCCACGAAATGAATGTCTTTGCGCTCCATCCTTCCTCTTCCCATCACTCAGTTCACTATATAAGGCCTCCTTAGCCCTGTGCATCGCATGAGCTGGTTTCTCAATTGAATTATGCCGATATCTGGTCTGTCTGTCCTCATTAATATAATGGAATTACTAATGCACCCAGTGAGAAGAACGAACGTAATACATTTCAAGCGGAATCAGTTCAGTTACATGATATGTGTCCCGGATGAAGACCAAAAACACCAAATTTATTGGGCGCATAGAAGAGTCCGAAAGAACAGAACCCAGGTAAATGTTTATATCAACACAGTGCAACGACCAAAGAGCCATTATGTCAGTGTAGATGCACACAAGCCTGATCTCTTGCGAGAATCCGAAATGGCGAGTAAGGGGTTCACGGGTACGTGACGCTACGCTAGTGTGCGTGTCAGGCTGGGAATCTGGGTCAGATGGGAAGTGAGCTCGGATGGCTGAGGCGTCGCAGCAACCGCTTGCTTTAAGCAGAAGATCTGGGTTCATGCCCAGGTTGGTTGGTTGGTTGGTTGGTTGGTTGCTTGGTTGGTTGGTCGGTCGATATGGGGCAGGGAACCAAATTGCTAGGTCATCGGTCCCGTCGTATGAGGGAAGGATGGAGAAGGAAGGCGGCCATGCCCTTTCAAAGAAACATTCACTGCATTTGCCGGAAGCGATTCAGGCAAATCACAGAAAACCTAAATGAGGATGGCCGGACGCGGATTTGAACCGGCACGCTAACCACTGCGCCACCTCGCTCTGTTCATGTCCAGGTCTGGCAAAGTTTTTCACCTGTTATCATTTGATTTGAATACCAAGAGCTCAGATGGAAACCCAGTTCTAAGCAAAGAAGGGAAAGTGGAAAGGTCGAAGGAGTATATAGAGGGTCTACACAAGGGCGATGTTCTTGAGGACAGTATTATGGAAATGGAAGAGGATGTAGATGAAGATGAAATGGGAGATATGATACTGCGTGAAGAATTTGACAGAGCACTGAAAGACGTAAGTCGAAACAAGGCCCAGGGAGCACACAACATTCTATTAGAACTGCTGATAGCCTTGGGAGACAAAACTCTACCATCTGGCGAGAAAGATGTATGAGACAGGCGAAACACCCTCAGACTTCAAGAAGAACATAATAATTCCAGTCCCAAAGAAAACAGGTGTTGACAGATGTGAAAATTACCGAACTATCAGTTTAATAAGTCACAGCTGGAAAATACTAACGCGAATTCTTTACAGACGAATGGAAAAACTAGTAGAAGCCGACCTCGGGGAAGATCAGTTTGGATTCCGTAGAAATGTTGGAACACGTGAGGCAATACTGATCCTACGACTTATCTTAGAAAATAGATTAAGGAAAGGCAAACCTACGTTTCTAGCATTTGTAGACTTAGAGAAAGCTTTTGGCAATGTTGACTGGAATACTCTCTTTCAAATTCTGAAGGTGGCAGGGGTAAAATACAGGGTGCGAAAGGCCATTTACAATTTTTACACAAACCAGATGGCAGTTATAACAGTCGACGGACATGAAAGGTAAGCAGTGGTTGGGAAGGGAGTGAGACAAGATTGTAGCCTCTCCCCGATGTTATTCAATCTGTATATTGAGCAAGCAGCAAAACCGAGTGAGGTGGCGCAGTGGTTAGCACACTGGACTCGCATTCGGCAGGACGACGGTTCAATCCCGTCTCCGGCCATCCTGATTTAGGTTTTCCGTGATTTCCCTAAATCGTTTCAGGCAAATACCGGGATGGTTCCTTTGAAAGGGCACGGCCGATTTCCTTCCCAATCCTTCCCTAACCCGAGCTTGCGCTCCGTCTCTAATGACCTCGTTGTCGACGGGACGTTAAACACTAACCACCACCACCATCAAGCAGCAAACGAAACAAAAGAAAAATTCGGAGTAGGAATTAAAATCCATGGAGAAGAAATAAAAACTTTGAGGTTCGCCGGTGACACTGCAATTCTGTCAGAGACAGCAAAGGACCTGGAAGACCAGCTGAACGGAATGGACAGTGTCTTGAAAAGAGGATATAAGGTGAACATCAACCAAAGCAAAAGAAGGATATTGGAATGTAGTCGAATTAAATCGGGTGATGCTGAGGTTATTAGATTAGGAAATGAGACGCTTAAAGTAGTAAAGGAGTTTTGCTATTTGGGGAGCAAAATAACTGATAATGGTCGACGTAGAGAGGATATAAAATGTAGACTGGCAATGGCAAGGAAAGCGTTTCTGAAGAAGAGAAATTTGTTAACATCGAGTATAGATTTAAGTGTCAGGAATTCGTTTCTGAAGGTATTTGTATGGAGTAAGGCCATGTATGTAACTGAAACGTCGAGGATAAATAGTTTGGACAAGAAGAGAATAGAAGCTTTCGAAATGTGGTGCTACAGAAGGATGCTGAAGATTAGATGGGTAGATCACATAACTAATGAGGAGGTATTGAATAGAATTGGGGAGAAGAGAAATTTGTGGCACAACTTGACTAGAAGAAGGGATTGATTGGTAGGACATGTTCTGAGGCATCAAGGGATCACAAATTTAGTAGTGGAGAGCAGCGTGGAGAGTAAAAATCGTAGAGGGAGACCAAGAGATGAATACACTAAACAGAGTCAGAAGGTTGTAGGTTACAGTTGGTACTGGGGGATGAAGAAGCTTGCACAGGATAGAGTAGCATGGAGAGCTGCATGAAACCAGTCTCTGGAATAAAGACCACAACAACAACAACAACAACAACCATTGATTTGTCTAAATGCCCAGATTCGGCTAACTTTATTGAAAACCTTTGAATAAGTATTTTTGTGGTCGGTGGATCACTTATGTCAATCATTAATGTTTAATAAAATGTAATCGGCTTTTCGCACCAGAACCCTAGTGGTTGCCCTTTGTATTTACTTCCGAGTAAGATCTGTTCCAAGGCTGGCGTACCTCTCGCGACTCTCTTGATCCACCATCGCGCCACGTGGTCCGCGTGCTTCGGCTGCCTCTGCAGAAACCAACTTCCTACTTGCTGCCGTCTTAATCTGCTGCGTTGCTTAATGGAGCGAACTGATTTCGGCTATCTGCCGAATTCCAGTAAAGGTACAATTTGGAAAAATAACTAGCCTTAAAAATGGCGGAAATCCACAGACTAATGACGAAGAGAGTGGAATTCAGGTGGACTGTATCCAGCAGGAGAGCTTAGGAAGCGGGAAAGGTTGCCAAAGGAGACTAATTAGTCGTAACGGGGTGAAGCGAACATAGAAAAACAAGGACAGATGTTATTATTGTTTTAGGAGAGATCTCATTAGATGGCTTTTGAAGTTATAGATGTGATTCTGTTGCTTCATACTGTGAGTAAAACTATTCCAAAACTTCGTTTCCTGGTACCGAAAAGGATCTAGGCAAGCAGCCTGTGTGATGGATTGGACTGGAGCACAAACGGTGATGCTGTGGGCGGAACGAGTGTTTCGTATTACAGGACTCCGCTCAGTGAGCGATAGAAAGAAATATATACGATGATCAGACAGAAAAGAAACACAGCCCCCTCGGAAATCTCTGCACTTACGTGTGTGTAGCATGCAAGTTGGGAATAAGATCGTTAAATATGATAAAAAGGACGAAAGTTACAGATATTTGAACGCAATCTTTCGTAACCACCGGAAAGCGCTTTCAGCTTTCAGGGGATAAACATTATCGGATGCAATCGCTGTGGTCAGCTATTAGAAGTAAGAGCATTTACACAGATGTCTTGTCATAGGGAATGAAAAAAATGCTGATAGGTTTCAGCACCCTAATCTCTTCTAAATACAACTTTTCTGTAACGTTTGGTTTATGCCTACCCTTTTCATGGTATGGCGTCTGACGAAGAAAATTCCACAAAATTCCACAAAAAGTGAATAATGAATCACTGCAACAGTGGGGCCACTAATTTGTAGAGATGTTATGTCACTTGTATGTGATGCGAAATTTGATTTCAGGAGAACTTACATGTTTATATAAAAATTTCATACGTCTTTCATGATCACGACTACTGTCGATAGCACATTAAATCCAATAGGGTGTACACCGTTTTCTCCTGCACTATAAGAAGCGAGGGACAGAAGAACCGAAAGGAATGAAAGAAAATTAGTTGTCGTTTCTCACTGTTTGGATCTGAAATCCTTATCGTGCTCGCATTAATACGCCTCATTATTTTCTTCTATCGATGCCGGGAAAAGACACAGCCTTTGCTCCACTCGGCAGCCGGTAATTACTCGCAGACGCTATTTGCGTCCGACGCAGTCACAGCATGCTTCGAAAGCAATGAATTTTATTTAATCAAACATTTAGAATCGCACGACGCCCGAGAAATTTTACGCATGAATTTAAAGTAACTAGCTCAGTTGCCACAAAAAATGTTGTTTGAATTGGAAACGGGGCCTTGACAGCTCATTACCGGGCTTAATCAGTATCTTATGTCTCTACAAATTGCTTCATTAATATCGAGAACAAGAACGCCGCAGCCACAGATCCTTAGAGAGGACTCTAATCTAGAAGAATGGAAAACCCGCTGGGGAAGAAGCGTACTAAATCTCCTTACTTTGGTAAAAGGGATCTCTGCTACTAAGTAAAAGTATTAACGACAAATATCATTTACACTAGTTTAGAGGAATGTGGTAACTGTTACACCGCTAATGTTTCGTTTATGTAAGTCGGTACGAAGCTGAAACGGACGGTTGTATCTGATTTCATGCTAATGCGATTAAATTGACGAGCGCTTTCGCCTCCTGCTATTACCTATTCGTAATGTGTGCCGGGGCAGCTTTGTAACGAAATTGTCATGAAAGTCTACAGTGTTCGGCATCCACGTACATATTTCGCAAATCACTCTACAGTCGATGGCGCAGGGTACATCGTACAAAACTTATCTCTTTCCTTTCCTGTTCCATTATTTTGTGTATTGGACGAGGGAAAAATGATCATCTGTACGTGTTGGTAGGTCGGTGGTAAAGCGTCGGGCTACCAATCCAAAGTTTTCGCTTCTATTCCCGGTCAATTTTACGGTTTTTGTCCGTCATTTATCATTTCTAACAACTCTACCATTGTTTGTTGATGCAATGCGAAAAACGCCGATTTAACACCGTGACCATGGGGCGACATTCAGATTGGTACCCAACCACTGTCCGAGGCATTTCAAGACATGTCGTCGTCCTGGAATTTCACTGAATGGGGTAGAATTGTCTTCAGTGATGAGCCCCACTTCGAACTGAGTCCTGGTGAGCAGCAGAGACGTGTCTGGAAACGGCCTGGACAGCTGTGGGGGACCAACCTAACTGTCGCCCGACATACGGGCCTACATCCAGGCGTGATGTTTCGGGATGCCATTTTATTTTATAAAATAGGCTTCATCTTACGCTTACCCACATTTAAAGAGAACTGCCATTGATTACACAGAGTGAAAGTTTTGTCCAAGTCGTTCTGCAGTTCCTTACGATCGGCCAAAACCGATATTTTGCTTTGGAAAAGAGCATCATCAGCAAACAATCTTATAGCTCTACCGATCCTTTCTCACTATACTGTAAACACTGGAGATGCCATTTAGCTTCTTTAGAACTCACCCGGTGCTACTTTAGTTTCTGTGGAACATTTGCCGTCCAGTATAACGTATCGGATTCTGTTAGTCCAATATTCCTCGAGCCAGTCACATGTTTGCGGATATAGCATGATTGCATTTTGGTTAGAAGTGCGGTACAGTGGTTAAAGCCTTATTAGAAAGGCTGAGTCTTCATGTTCAGCTGCAGCTACTGCTTGCAAGACGTTGTGTAGGAAAACAGCGAGCCGAATGACATTTTAACTGTGCTGCGGAGTGTGTGCTGATAAGAAAATTCCTGGTGGATTAAAACTGTGCGCCGGACTGAGACTCGAACTCGGGATCTGTGACTTTCTAGCAAAAAAAAAAAAAAAAAAAAAAAAAAAAATCAGAAGGTAGGAGACGATTTGCTGGCGGAAGAAAAGCTGTGAGAATAGATCGCGAGTCGTGCTTGGGTGGTTCAGTCGCTGCCTGCACGGTAGCTCAGCGCGTTCAGTCAGTGCTGGCTGGTCTTTGTAATAAAAAACTGAGTGAAGGGATGAACAACGAACTGCAATGCAAGTCATGTGACGTCCACTACTACCAAATACAGCGAAAAATAACGAACAAAATGAAAAACAAGAAGTCGGTGGAGTAGTTGCCCGCGAAAGGCAAGTTCCCCAGTTCGAGTCTCGGTCCGGCACACAGTTGTAACCCACTAGGAAGTTTCAAAAAGAGAGCTCTTTTTCATTCGAGTTTTTATAAATCTGTGCTGATGCCTTGAAAGAAGTTCCTATTCCTCCGAGAAAGCAATAATGTTTGAGCTTAGAACAGACTTGTTCAACAGTAGGACGTCAACGATATTGACTTTATGTATCCGATCTTTTACCCTATTTGTAAACTGGAGTGACCTTCGCTCCATTCCATTCACACGACACTATTAGCTGCACAACGGTTTCTCGACATATTACAGTGGCACTGAGCGAGAAACGTACAGGATTTTGCCATAAAAGCAACAGTAAACAAACTGAATACCAAAGAGGAAAATTTTCATTATCCAGACAGCGTTCTCGTTCTCTAGGAAGACGGCTACGGATACAGGTCGAATGCGAGTATGCTCTTACCCGATTTAGTCAACATCCAGAAATGTTGGCCGTGCGACTCCCCCCCCCCCCCCCCCCCTTCGGAGGTTCGAGTCCTCCCTCGGGAACGAGTGTGTGTGATTGTCCTTAGCGTAAGTTAAAGTTAGATTGAGTAGTGTGTATGCCTAGGGACAGATGACCTCAGCAGTTTGGTCGCATATGAGTTTACCACCACCACCAGCAGAAGTCTTGGTACAATGTGCAATGCTTAGCAGTCAATGTTGAGAACAGGTCCTAGCGCAAAGATAGATATATCGTCGCGGACATTCGGATCATTCAAGAGCTCACAGTTTTCGAACTCCTTGGAAAAGAATTGACCTCGATTTTTATTTATAATGATATTCCTGCTTTGAAGAGAAAGATATTTTGGTTGTGTTGGAAAAATCAATGATTCTTGGCATTTTTATAGAGGATTTATTTTACCTGAAACTGTGATTTTCTAAGAGTGCTCGGGAGTGAATTTTTGCTTCCTTCTTTGTGACTGCCGAAAGCACTAGTTTTTTGTTGAATTACGTTTGAATGTGCCGGAAAAACCATTAAATAATTCTGTTTCTCAAAAGAACTGATATAGCCTCTGGTAGTTTTCGTTCCCAGTTCACGTGGGCACAGTGCACTGTTTGAGAACTCAATTCAAGAATAAGAAACGTATCGCCCAAGCATTACAAACATCATTTATTGGACGAGAAACAGTGATGTTAGATTCTGGGGTGTGGAGTGAAGTCGATGTTCTAACTCACCCGAAACTGTGCACAAATCGGAATACTGGGCAGGGCAGTCCGCTTCAGGAACGTCATTGTCCACAGACCATTGCCTCAGAGACGCTGCTTCATGACAGGGTCCATACAACCATTACCTCCAAACTGTTCCTCTACTGTACTCAGTACACAATGCTGAAAATATGTTCCTATCCTTCCGCAATTAGCTTTTTCTTAAGCGCAATAAGAGGACCGTATCCCGAAAAACAAACCCACAACGTAATACCACAAGACATGGCGACAAGTAACGTTCCACAGGCATCCGTCAGTTCCGAGCGAGATGGCGCAGTGGTTAAACACTGGACTCGCATTCGGGAGGACGACGGTTCAATCCCGCGTCCGGCCATCCTGATTTAGGTTTTCCGTGATTTCCCTAAATCGCTTCAGGCAAATGCCGGGATGGTTCCTTTCACAGGGCACAGCCGACTTCCTTCCCTAATCCGATGAGACCGATGACCTCGCTGTCTGGTCTACTTCCCCAAAACAACCCAACCCCAGGCATCCGTCAAACCCAAACCTCACAATGGGAATGCCACAGGGTGATATTCCTTGTTTCCAGACACCTACGGCCGGTGCCTTCGCTCAGCAGTGACTACAGGAATGTGTGGGGTGTGAGGAACTACTCGATCATTATACCCAGTCCTTTTAACTTCCTTCACACAATCACTCAACTAGCTGGACAGTTGTTAGCATTGTCGAATTTAAGAGCGAATCATTCCGTTGATTTCGTGTGATCTTTTACAACCACACTCAGCATTGCTCGACGGACCCTGTCCGTCAACACATGAGGCTCTTTCTGACCTTCGTTTAGCTGTGGTTGTTCCTTCGCATTTCCACCTCACAATGACGTCACCAACACTCGACCTGGGCAACTCCGGAAGGGTTGAAATATCGCTGATGAGTATGTTACTCCGGTGAAATCTAATGACTAGTCCACGTTCGAAATCACTGAGTTATCCTGACAGATCCATTATGCTATTACTGTTTCTCTACTGGCAACACAGTACTCCCCGCCTCCTTTAAAGTTGACGGGTTCTCCTCTCGTGACATACAGTTGTCGATTCTGCATTACATAGGGGTGTCCGCACGATTGTGATAAGATAGGGTAATGAAATGTAGTCGAATTAAATCTGGTGATGTTGAGGGGATTAGATTAGGAAATGAAACACAGTAGTGGATGAGTTTTGCTATTTGGGGAGCAAAATAGCTGATGATGGTAGAAGTAGAGAGGATAAACCGGCCGCTGTGGCCGAGCGGTTCTAGGCGCTTCAGTCCGGAACCACGCTGCTGCTATGGTCGCAGGTTCGAATCCTGCCTCGGGCATGGATGTGTGTGTGTGTGTGTGTGTGTGTGTGTGTGTGTGTGTGTGTGTGCGCGATGTCCTTGGGTTTAAGTAGTTCTAAGTCTAGGGGACTGAGGGCCTCAGATGTTAAGTCCCATAGTGCTTAGAGCCATTTGAACCATTTTTTGCAGAGGATATGAAATGTAGACTGGCAATGGCAAGGAAAGAGTTTCTGAAGAAAAGAAATTTCTTAACATCGAGTATAGATTTAAGTGTCAGGAAGTCGTTTCTGAAAGTATTTGTATGGAGTGTAGCCATGTATGGAAGTGAAAGATGGACGATAAATAATTTGGACTAGAAGAGAATAGAAGGTTTCAAAATGTGGTGCTACAGAACAATGCTGAAGATAAGGTGGGTAGATCACGTAACTAATGAGGAGGTATTGAATAGGATTGGGGAGAAGAGAAGTTTGTGGCACAACTTGACTAGAAGAAGGGATCGGTTGGTAGGACATGTTCTGAGCCATCAAGGGATCACCAATTTAGTATAGGAAGGCAGCGTGGAGGGTAAAAATCGGAGAGGGAGATCAAGAGATGAATACACTAAGCAGATTCAGAAGGATGTAGGCTGCAGTAGGTACTGGGAGATGAAGCAGCTTGCACAGGATAGAGTAGCATGGAGAGCTGCATCAAACCAGTCTCAGGACTGAAGACCACAACGACAACAGGAAATATGCCAGATACCATCGGAAACTATTTTCCTGCAGTCTTGACAATGTGTCACAGCATAAAAGTAAACAACAAAATGTAGATTAATAAGACAGACAGTTCACTATTACAACAAACTGAAGATGGCGGTAATTGTTTAACATCCGATGTTAGAAGAAGACGCCACCCCCTTTAGTTTCTGTCCATTTCTGTCCATGCGAATTGTTCGGCGTACTCTGGATTTCAAAACTTCACACTCACCCCAGTCAGCTCATCATTGGCCTCACTTACCTACTCGGTGACGAGGTTGGCTGCTGATTTATGCACGGGAACGTAGTGCACACGCATCACGCATAGTCGATTTTAACGAGATTTTTTTCTCTTTCTTCCTCTTCTGCACAACAATTATTAGATACATTATGGTGCCCATCTCTTCCACGATCTTCCAAGACTTCTTCAGCCTTCTGTATTATAATTTGTATCTTTATAAGGTAGTCTGCCACTGTTCATTCTGTCAAAATGTTCACTCCATTTTTTTCTGTTTTCTTTAAATTTGTTTCTTACGGTAAATATCTTTAATTTCTTCCCAATGTCTCTTTTTCTTAAGCTGTTCACAGTCCTAAGAAATTAAATTATAACTGACAAAATGTTTCTTAATTGTCGTCTGTAAATGACGCATGACTCACTTCTATAATGCTGGGACGGCGATTGCTTTATAAAACTGATTCGCGTTGTTTTTTGTGTCTTGTTTTTTAAGTGCCTCTTACTGTTCCACACATGTTTCCGTATTCTGCTACTTCCCTGTCTATATGTTTGTCATGCTCGTATGCGATATTTTCTTCTTATTTCCTTGTTCTCGTTCTTGTTCTTCTTTTTCTTCTGCTTCAGCGCCTAGGTATCCACGCCTTGACATGGGCGTCTTCCGAATATTTCCATGTCGCTCTGTGCCGGACCGTCTGGATCCAGTTTTCCCGTACGTCGTTGGATGTCGTGTATCTCCACCTCTCCAGGGACCTCCGACAATTCTGTGAGACTCCTTCGGACGCCATTCCATCAGTGTTTCGGTCCATTTAAAATTATTCGTTTCCTATCCAGTGCCACGGCACAAGATGATCGCACCTGTTCGTCATCACCGATTGTGGTACACGCAGGGCTCGGTCAGAAATGAAAGTGACGGAAGTGGGACCTCTAGGATTGCCACTCGTTTCGATAAAATAGCGTTTTTGGCCGAGGTAGGTCAGGGAATGAGCCATATACAATGGAGCGCCAAGGAAACTGGTATAGGCACGTGTATTCAAATACAGAGATATGTAAACAGGAAGAAGACGGCGCTGCGGTCGGCAACGCCTATATAAGAGAACAAGTGTCTGGCGCAGCTGTTAGATCACTTTCTACTACTAAAATGGCAGGTTACCAAGATTTAAGTAAGTTTGAACGTGGTGTTATAGTCAGTGCATGAGCAATGGGACACAGCATCTCCGAGGTAACGACTGAGTGGGAAGTTACCCTTAGGACCATTTTGCGAGTGTACCGTACATATCAGGAATCCGGTAAAACATCAAATCTCCAATTTCGCTGCAGCCGGCAAAAAACCCTGCAATAATCAACGACGACTGAAGAGAATAGTTCAACGAGACAGAAGTGCAACCGTTCCGGAGATTGCTGCAGATTTCAGTGCTGGGCCATCAACAAATGTAAGCGTGCGAACCATTCAACGAAACATTATCGATATGTGCTTTCAGAGCCGAAGTCCAGTGGCCCACTCGTGTACCCTTGATGACTGCGTGTCGTAAAGCTTTGCGCCTCGCCTGGGGCCATCAACACCGACAATGGACTGTTGATGACCGGAAAGTTATTGCCTGGTCGGACGAGTCGCGTTTCAAAACGAATCGAGTGGATGGACGTGTACAAGTGTGGAGACAAGCTCATGAATCCATGGACCCTGCATGTCAGCAGGGAACTGTTAAACCCCGTATAGGCTCTGTAACGGTGTGGGGCGCGTGCAGTTGGAGTGATATGGGACCCCTGGTACGTCTAGATACAACTCTGACAGGTGACACGTATGTAAGCATCCTGTCTGATCACCTGCGTCCATCCATGTCCATTGTGCATTCTGACGGACTTCGTGAATTTCAGCAGACACCCAACACATCCACAATTGCTACAGAGTGGCTCCAAGAACACTCTTCTGAGTTTAAACACTTCCGCTGGCGACGAAAATCCCCAGAGATGAGCATTATTGAGCATATCTGGGAAGCCTTGCAACGTGCTGTTGAGATCTCCACCCCCTCGTACTCTTACGGATTTATGGACAGCCCTGCAGGATTCATGATGTCAGTTCCCTCTAGCACTGCTTCAGACATTACTCGAGTCCATGCCGCGTTCTGTTGCGGCAGTTGTGCGTGCTCGCGGGGGCTCTTCAGGATGTTAGACAGGTACCAGTTTCTTTGGCTCTTCAGTGTATGTCAACATACACTCCTGGAAATTGAAATAAGAACACCGTGAATTCATTGTCCCAGGAAGGGGAAACTTTATTGACACATTCCTGGGGTCAGATACATCACATGATCCCACTGACAGAACCACAGGCACATAGACACAGGCAACAGAGCATGCACAATGTCGGCACTAGTACAGTGTATATCCACCTTTCGCAGCAATGCAGGCTGCTATTCTCCCATGGAGACTATCGTAGAGATGCTGGATGTAGTCCTGTGGAACGGCTTGCCATGCCATTTCCACCTGGCGCCTCAGTTGGACCAGCGTTCGTGCCGGACGTGCAGACCGCGTGAGACGACGCTTCATCCAGTCCCAAACATGCTCAATGGGGGACAGATCCGGAGATCTTGCTGGCCAGGGTAGCTGACTTACACCTTCTAGAGCACGTTGGGTGGCACGGGATACATGCGGACGTGCATTGTCCTGTTGGAACAGCAAGTTCCCTTGCCGGTCTAGGAATGGTAGAACGATGGGTTCGATGACGGTTTGGATGTACCGTGCACTATTCAGTGTCCCCTCGACGATCACCAGTGGTGTACGGCCAGTGTAGGAGATCGCTCCCCACACCATGATGCCGGGTGTTGGCCCTGTGTGCCTCGGTCGTATGCAGTCCTGATTGTGGCGCTCACCTGCACGGCGCCAAACACGCATACGACCATCATTGGCACCAAGGCAGAAGCGACTCTCATCGCTGAAGACGACACGTCTCCATTCGTCCCTCCATTCACGCCTGTCGCGACACCACTGGAGGCGGGCTGCACGATGTTGGGGCGTGAGCGGAAGACGGCCTAACGGTGTGCGGGACCGTAGCCCAGCTTCATGGAGACGGTTGCGAATGGTCCTCGCCGATACCCCAGGAGCAACAGTGTCCCTAATTTGCTGGGAAGTGGCGGTGCGGTCCCCTACGGCACTGCGTAGGATCCTACGGTCTTGGCGTGCATCCGTGCGTCGCTGCGGTCCGGTCCCAGGTCGACGGGCACGTGCACCTTCCGCCGACCACTGGCGACAACATCGATGTACTGTGGAGACCTCACGCCCCACGTGTTGAGCAATTCGGCGGTACGTCCACCCGGCCTCCCGCATGCCCACTATACGCCCTCGCTCAAAGTCCGTCAACTGCACATACGGTTCACGTCCACGCTGTCGCGGCATGCTACCAGTGTTAAAGACTGCGATGGAGCTCCGTATGCCACGGCAAACTGGCTGACACTGACGGCGGCGGTGCACAAATGCTGCGCAGCTAGCGCCATTCGACGGCCAACACCGCGGTTCCTGGTGTGTCCGCCGTGCCGTGCGTGTGATCATTGCTTGTACAGCCCTCTCGCAGTGTCCGGAGCAAGTATGGTGGGTCTGACACACCGGTGTCAATGTGTTCTTTTTTCCATTTCCAGGAGTGTAGTTTCCAGGCAGGGATTGGAGGAGAGGATAGAGTATAGAACGATAATCCTAGGGTCGCGGACTTTCCTTTTGGAGAAACATTTTTCTATTTTTATTTTCAATTTTTCCATTACTTATACTGCAGATAAACGAAAATATTTATCAGTATGTTGTATTTGTTAATACTTTCATGAAATGTATGAAAAGTAAAGACAAAGGAAAATCTGGGATTGCAGATAAATTACTTACAGCTTGTATGAGGAATCTGAAAATAAGTTTATAAAATGAAGTTGTAACTGAAGCGTTAAATCAAATAGGTAAGTCGAGAATTCTCATGCGTCGACGTCAATCGAATATCTCTGTTATCGTTACGTATAACAAAATATTTTCATTCATATGTCCTCTTTCTAGGTTGCCAGTACCAATCGATTTATAACTGAACGCTAGAGCATCGAGGGGTAAAAGTCGTTCTCATGAAGGGACAGGATATGAACGAATTAACTCTCTCGCATGCAGCACAAAACGCTATAATAATTTGTGGTAAATTTTTGCCAACAGTCTACATATGCCTAAAACAGGGTAATGGCTCTTCGGAACCTAGGATTCACCAAACGGTGGAGTAGTACCCAGCAAAACACATGAATATCGTCATTACTTCGTCAAAATCTGGGAAACTTACTCAGCCTTTGACAAAAATGTTTGACTGACCCGATGAAGCTCTACGTGCAGGAGAAAAATTTCTTCTGTTAATTGGCTCATGAGGAGGACAAACAAATCCACAATTATAGGACGAGATTTTTCAAGATGAGGGACGATTGCCAGCGTGCAGTATTAAAGCAAATCCCCTGAAATGCACTCCACTAGTGCAAATCTACGATGTTTATTTCTATCGTCAGGTAAAATAATTTGATCAGAAAGTTTCAAAGCTACTCTTATCGCCTCAAGACACAGAAGAGTGCATCAAAATCAATTTCACTGCACATCATTGGCAACCCACGCCAGTATTTGCTGAAATGATTCGTTACCGCAAATAGTGCGATGAAAAAGAACCTTTTATGAATGTAAACCAAGTTTGTATTTCTGTAGCGAGCTGAAAACAGCCACGTATTTGTAAATACGCGGCGTTAATAACGTGGCTAAGATGCCGAGAAAATACTGCTGCCCCTATTTTACGGTGAATATTATCCCACCACAGCACTTTTAAATTATCAATTGCAAAGTTCTCGTGTAGGCCTTCCAATGCCTTCCTGGATATTTTTTTGCAATCTCAGATTTTCCTTTGCCTTCTCTTTTCACGCAGTTTATGAAAATATTAAGGAATACAGTATACTGAAAAAATATTGGTTTATTTGGTATATAAGTAACATATAATATGAAAATAAAAGTTTTCCCAAACGGTCTCGACCACTCGAACCTCTAATTATCGTCTTGTACTTTTTGCCCTGCGCCAAAGACTGACTGGAAACATCGCTAAGATAAATGGCTTATGTCACGCCCTACCTAAGCCGAAAACACTATCTTTTCTAAACGCACTTGTCTTCACTTTCATTTCTGCGCGAGCCCTGCAGATACAGTACTAAAAATTTGGACTACGTCTCTGACGATGAGGCGCGGTTCCCTTGCCAATCTAGTATCGGCACCGTCATAGACTCTACTTGTTCTTATCTATTCGTTCTTGATCTTGTCTATCAGACTCATTCCAAGCATTGCTCTCTATATTGCCCTTTGAGAGACCCGGAGACGTTTTGCGCTGCTTGTTGTATCAATGTTTCGAGGCTGTAAGCTGTAACTGGCGGGATGTGTGTGTCCTAAATTTTCCTCTTTAAAATTATGGGTACAGTCGGTTTACAGAGAATGTAACCAAGTTTCCCGAATGACATCAGGCGAATTTGCCAGGTGATCTCTGCTATCTGGTTATCTTTTCGAGCTTGGATTTTGTGTTCCACATAAATGTATTCATTTACTACTTCTAGAGCAATGTTTTCGATGGAGCCCCTAATAATGACAGGGCTCATGTCTTTGGTCTTCTGGAGTTTGATACTTAGGCCAACAGCTTGGAAAGCATATTTAAATTATCGGATCGTAAATGACAGTTTGTATCGCTGCTAAAGAAGATGGTAATATCTGCGTATTGATGATGGTTAAGATGTTCTCCATGTTGATACCTTTCTGTCCCCAGGATAGACACTTGAATACATCCTGCAGAACCACTGTGAATAAAACAGGTGAGACTGATTTTCTTTCTCAGACGGCTCTTCTCACGGGAATCTTTCACGTGATGCAGTTTTAATTTTCACATATAAAAATTTGATAGCACATACTAGATTTTTTTAAAGTAAAAGGGCTCATAATTTTAAAGTCGCAATTGCTGACTTTGATCGAAACTAGTCGTACACTAAAAGAAATGTGCAACTGACATGGGAAAACAAACGACCAAAATATTTTAAGTATTGACACATTTTGTCGGTTCCGTCGCGGCGTATACTGCGAGGTGACAAAAGTCATGGGAATATATGTACACATAGATATGGTGGTAGTATCGCGTACACAAGGTGTAAAGGGACGGTGGATTGACAGAGCTGTTATTCGTACTCGGGTGGCAAGGCAAGGCACTCTGTCTTCAGGCCACAAGTGGCCCATCGGGACCTTCCGACCGCCATGTCATCCTCAGCTGGGGATGCGGATAAGAGGCGTGTGGTCAGCACACCGCTCTCCCGGTCGTTATGATGGTTTTCTTTGATTAGAGCCGCTACTATTCGGTCGAGTAGCTCCTGAATTGGCATCACGAGGCTGAGCGCACCCCGAAAAATGGCAACAGGACATCGCGGCTGGATGGTCACCCATGCAAGTGCCGGCCACGCCCGACAGCGGTTAACTTTGGTGATCTGACGGGAATCGGTGTATTCATTGCGGCAAGGCCGTTTCTTCTACTCAGGTGACTCAAGTGAAAAGGTGTCCGAAGACATTATGGCAGTATGACGGGACGACATTATGGCAGTATGACGGGAAACTCTGATCGCGAAATAGTAGTTGCAGCTAGACACATGGGACATTTTAAATCGACAAACGTTAGGGAATTCCATATTCTGAGATCGACAGTGTGAAGAGTATGCCGAGAATACCAAATTTGAGGCATTACCTCTCAGCACGGACAACGCTGTGGCCGGCGGCCTTCACTTAACGACCGAGAGCAGTGGCCTTTGCACAGCGTTATCAGTGCTAACAGAGAAGCAACACTGCGTGAAATAACAGCAGAAATCAACGTGGGGTGTACGACGGACGTATCCGTTAGGACAGTGCGGCGAAATTTGGCTGTAGTGGGCTATGGTAGCACACGACCAACGCAAGTGCCTTTGCTAACTGCAGAACATCGCTTGTAGCGCATCTTCTGGGCTGGTGACCATATCGTTTGGACCATAGACAACGAGACCTGGTCACATGACTCCCGATTTCAGTTGGTGAGAGCTGATGGTAGTGTTCGAATGTGGCGCAGACCCTACGAAGCGATGGACCCAGGTCGTGTACAAGGCACTGTGCAATCTGGTGGTGTGGACCGGGTCCTCTGTTCCATCTGAACTGATCACTGACTGTAAATGGTTACGTTCAGCTACTGTGAGACCATTCACGGGACCGATGACCGTAGCAGTGTGGTCCCTTTAATCCCACAAACCAACCAACCATTTACAGTCATTCGTGGACTTCAGGTTGTCAAACAACGACGGAATTTTAATGGATAACTGTGTGCCATATAATCAGGCCACTACTGTTCGCCACTGGTCTGAAGAACATTCTGGACAATTCGAGCTAATAATCTGGCCACCCAGATCGAAAACAAAGATTTTTGGGACATAACCGAGAGATCATTTCGTGCGCAAAATACTGCACTGGCAACACTTTGGAAATCACGGACGGCTGTAGGGGCAGCACGGCTCAACATCTCCACAGGGGGCTTCCAATGATTTGTTGTGTCCGTGTCACGCCAAGTTGCTGCACTCCGCTGAGCGAGAGGAAGTCCAGCATGATATTCGGAGGTAAGTTGCCACTTTTATCACGTGAGTGTATATCGCCAGTATCGAACATTCCACATAATTAAAGTATTAAGGTAGAGTCCTGCCTGGGAAGCCTTACCGGCGGACCGAAGCCGCTCCCCCTGTGGTTCACTGTCCGCTGGCGGCTAGATTTCCCAGATCAGAGGGTGTGCTGGTGTGTGTCTGTGGCAGCAAAGCCGTTCGGTGCGGCACCGGCGAGGCGGCCCCCGCGATTGACACGCGGCCGCGGCCCGCGCGCCCGGAATCCGGCCCCTGATTTACGCGCGCCGCGCGCCTTGTTTATTGCGGGGGACGCACAGCCACTTCCTTTATCCCGCCGGTCGCCGTCGCCGGTCACCGGGCCCGTTATTTAATAGGCCGCAGCGGCAGCAGGGATCGCCGCGGGGACGCCCACGGCCGCCGCCGGCTGAAGAAGTGCTGCGTGCCGGCGACGAATTCGATAAACAAACTCAGATTCCAAACGAAATGTTTCAAATCGTCCCGGCGGTTTAAGGCCAGCCACTCGCTTTGCTTCTTATTTGAATACACAATTAGAAAGCAGTACACGTGCGCGCAAGCCGCTCTCCCGAGGGCGCCCTCCTCCGCTCTGTTAGGCTCCCGCCGTCCGCTTCACCGAGCGCGCGACAAGTCCGCATCTGGAGGCAAAACACCTTGCAGTCACTATAAAGCTCCGCACCCACTGGCGCCGTCAGCGGCCGATTTTCGCTTCGGCTTCTCGCAGTGTTGACACGTTTCCCGTTACAACGAGATTTCACTTTTCGTTACCTCAAGTTCACTGCTGCCGTTCAGTGTATATACAGGGTGGTCCATTGATCGTGACCGGGCCAAATATCTCACGAAATAAGCGTCAAACGAAAAAACTACAAAGAACGAAACTTGTCTAGCTCCAAGTGGGAAACCAGGCGCCGCTATGGTTGGCCCGCTAGATGGCGCTGCCATAGGTCAAACGGATATCAACTGCGTTTTTTTAAAATAGGAACCCCCATTTTTATTACATAATCGTGTAGTACGGAAAGAAATATGAATGTTTAGTTGAACCACGTTTTTCGCTTTGTGATAGATGGCCCTGTAATAGTCACAAACATATGGCTCACAATTTTAGACGAACAGTGCCAACAGGTAGGATTTTTAAATTAAAATACAGAACAATTTATTTCGGTTGTTCCAGTTTGATACGTGTACCTTTGTGAACTTATCATTTTTCAGAACGCATGCTGTTACAGCGTCATTACCTGTAAATACCACATTAATGCAATAAATGCTCAAAATGATGTCCATCAACCTCAATGCATTTGGCAACACGTGTAACGACATTCCCCTCAACAGCGAGTAGTTCGCCTTCCGTAATGTTCGCACATGCATTGACAATGCGCTGACGCATGTTGTCAGCCTTTGTCGGTGGATCAAGATAGCAAATATCCTTCAACTTTCCCCACAGAAAGAAATCCTCCGACGTCAGATCTGGTCAACGTGCGGGCCATGGTATCCTGCTTCGACGACCAATGCACCTGTCATGAAATATGCTATTCAATACCGCTTCAACCGCACCCGAGCTATGTGCCCCACATCCATCATGTTGGAAGTACATCGCCTTTCTGTCATGCAGTGAAACGTGTTGTAGTAACATCGGTAGAACATTACATAGGAAATCAGCATACATTGCACCATTTAGATTACCATCGATAAAGTGGGACCGGCCGGAATGGCCGAGTCGTTCTAGCCGCTACAGTCTGCAACCGCGCGACCGCTACGGTCGCAGGTTCGAATCCTGCCTCGGGCATGCATGTGTGTGATGTCCTTAGGTTAGTTAGGTTTAAATAGTTCTAGGGGACTGATGACCTGAGAAGTTAAGTCCCATAGTGCTCAGAGCCATTTGAACCATTTGATAAAATGGGGGCCAATTATCCTTCCTCCCATAATGCCGCACCATACATTAACCCGCCAAGGTCGCTGATGTTCCACTTGTCGCAGCCATCGTGGATTTTCCGTTGCCCAATAGTGCATATTATGCCGGTTTACTTACCACTGTTGGTGAATGAGCTTCGTCACTAAATAGAACGCGTGCAAAAAATCTGTCATCGTCCCGTAATTTCTCTTGTGCCCAGTGGCAGAACTGTACACGACGTTCAAAGTCGTCGCCATGCATTCCTGGTGCATAGAAATATGGTACGGGTGCAATCGATGTTGATGTAGCATTGTCAACACCGACGTTTTTGAGATTCCCTATTCTCGCGCAATCTGTCTGCTACTGATGTGCGGATTAGCCGCGATAGCAGCTAAAACATCTACTTGGGCATCACCATTTGTTGCAGGTCGTGGTTGACATTTCACACGTCGCTGAACACTTCCTAGCCGGCGAACGGTCCGGACACTTGGATGATATTGTCCAGGATACCGAGCACCATACATACCACACGCCCGTTTGGCATTTTGATCAGAATAGCCATATAGGCTAACCGTTTTGCGCCTATACTTTCACATTTCAAAAACTAACCTACTGCCCGGAGAAAATAAGCAGCAATGCCTTGCTCTTGCCACATGCACTTGGAGGTACTAACCAACCTAAAAGCATAATACTCCTAATAATTACAAATATCAGTCTGCAGATGAAGTAAACACTTACGTAAAGTTGTTCAGTACATCGTCCTCAGTCACTAATACAAATATCTACACTTGTACTCGTTACGGCCTGTATACATAACCATCCATTGTCTAATATCAGCTAATTTTATGTAAGAGGCGGTATGGTACATTTGTGATTGCACTGCTCACCATCGACGTGTTTTTCTCTGGTGTCCAAAATTAAAGGCTTTGTGTCTAATTCACGATATAATCATGTGTCCGTAGGATGGTGTTCTGTACGAAAGATGGCACTCCGGTCAACGTCTACCAGATTCTTTGCCGTGGAGGGCAATGGAAAGCATGGAAGCTGGACAGTCGCAAACTGACGTGGCCCGATGGCTTAATGTGAATCGTTCTGTTGCTTCTCGGATGTGGCGACAGTGTATAGAGACCGGAACTGTATCCCAAAGACCAGGGCAGGGCCGACCGCGTGTGACATCACAAAGAGATTATCGTTATTTGTTTGTAAGGGCACTACGGTACCGCCTTGGTACTGCACGGTAACTGGCGTTTGACCTCTCAGTATCCACTGGACGTGTTGTATCCAGGTGAAGGCTTCGTCAGAATGGCCTTTACTGTCGGAGATCAGCTGTATGTATACCTCTAACGCGTCTTCACAGAAGCGAACGTCAAGAGAGGAGTCGTCAACATGCCGCCTGGACGGTCGAACACTGGACCAACGTCCTTTTCACGAATGAGTCCCGATTTGGTCAGGAGTGTCATTCTCGGAGGGAACGTGCAACGTGATTTCGGGAGCCAAACATTGTCGAATTGGGGCATCCCTAGCGGTTAGGCCAGGGACTTTGTTGACCACTCGAACATTTCTTTATGAAATTGTACGGGTGAATAGAACAGATTTAACTGCTGTCACGTATCGTAACGAGATTTTGGGACCTCCTGTGCGGTTTTCGTGACCTGCTGTGGGCCCAGATTTCGTATTGATGGATGCTCGACCGTATAGCGCGTTGGTGGTCGATGTTTTCTTGTAAACGGAAGATACTGTACGCATGGCGTAGCCTCCCGACTCTCCGGGTTTTAATCCTATAGAGCTTGTCTGGGATGCACTAGGGGGAGGGACTGCACACGTCACCATCCACCGACCAGTCTGCAACTCTGCGGGAACAATGGATGCTGTTGCCTCAAAACGAGATTGATGACATCATTCACAGCATGAACCGTTGCTGTAATGCCTGTATTGCTGCCAGGGGTAGTCACAACTCCATACTGAGCACATGGACGAGTTGTGGGAATGTAGGCGCAAATCCGTTAAGTTGAAAAAAAAAACGAAGAGCATCTTTTTCTACTGTTATGCATGTTGCATGCAGTTGTTTACGTTCTATATTCTTTTCACTGTTTCTACTTTACTATCACCTGTTTATACTATGTCGGTGCAAAATAAACGCAACCTTGCAAAGTTTCCGTTTGTCGGTTTAATTTTATGTAGAACTCCACTGACAAACTTTCTCAGGGTGTCCAGGGATGCCAACTGGGTCTTCTGGTATGAGGGACAACAGTCTCCAGCGGTCTGTTACAGAGCTATTACATTTCTTTTGGTTTCTTGCCCCAGATAACTTCGTATCTGTGTTGCAATAGTGCTGATCAGTGAAACTGTCGACGGTGTGTACTGTCTGTCTTCTTTGGAAAGAAACTTGTTCCGTCCTCTCTCGGTACTTGCTGCTGATGACAGTAATGCGCACTTCAGTGTACGCCCTCAAGCTTGCGTTCAGCACTGTTCGATTATGTCTCAGGTTGGTTTTTCCGGCAATGTTGGCTGTACGACAACAGTGATACAGAGCATTAGGGATGGATTTAGTAATGAAGAGTAGGCCACGTGCATGGATTCACCGAATGCAGTGGAAGCGTGGCAGAACAACCACCATTGACATGATGGTATTTTCCCAGAAACAAAGGTGATTGCGGTAAACTCTCCGTCAGAACAGGCCGCGGAAGGCCCAACGGTACCGACAGACCGCCGTCTCATCCTCAACCGGTAGGCGCTTTGGATGCGTGTGCGGAGGGGAAAGTGGTCACCTAACCGCTCTCCCGGCCGTTGTCAGCTTTCGTGACCGGAGCCGCTACATCACGAGGGCGGAGGGCACCCCGCTTGCCAATAGGGATCGGCAGACCCTGGCGGTCACCCATTCAAGTGTTAGCCATGGCCGACAGCGCTTAACTTGGGTGATGTGACAGGAACACGTGTTAGCACTACGGCTAGGCCGTTGGCTCATTGGAGTAACAAACCCAATAAATCGTGATACTAGCCTGCCACGAACCGGTGGAGGAAGTGGGTCCCTTATACCAAAATACTCAGAAAGTATACCAGAACAATCTTTGAAAGTTTGTCGGTGAATTTCCGGTTCACCCTGTATATGTTTCAATAGGTTCCATGAATATCGTTTTTGGTGGTTTAGTAAATTTATTTCGTTTCACAGCATCTTCTCTTGTGCCCTAGACGCGTAGACGCTGACAAAACGGTATCTATTAGTAGTGTGTGCTCTGACGTCTAGTGTTGTTCGTGTCGTTTAGCGACGCGATCAGGGTAAAATGCAAAAGAAGAGACGCAAGTTGCAGACTCTTCATGTGGCGTTGCTATTTGGTTAGGTTGTTAGTTCCACCTTTTACAAACAGTGGGCACACTGTTTCACTGTGACGCGGAACGCTAAATTTACCTGGTTAGTCATGAGGCTACGCAATTACATTTTCTATCTATCTGCTTTTTCAAAGCTGTAGATGAAATGCCACATTTATTTAGGTGTATTCTTTATTTGTTACCACATCGTGGTAAGATTGAGCAAGTTGTTACGCTCATTGAACTGTGATCACATTTTAACAAAAAGCTTCTTTATTAAGCCTCCTACATTATTTTCTGGAATTGCTGAGCTTGTTTTGCACAAGCGATCGCATAGTGCTAAAGAGTAATGTTATCTGTTACGTGCTCTTATACTTAATTATACAGACTGACAATTTCCCCAGTTAGCGTTGAGAGAAGTGGCATTCAGAATAGATACGGTTCTAATCCTCGCACGGGTATTCAGATGTAGATTTCACCTGGTTTTCATAGATCAATTAAAGCAGATGCTGCGATAGCTGTCTTGAGAAAGACATCGTCGATTCCCCTTTCCTCTGTCTTCTCTCCGAGCTTGTGCTCCCGTCTGTAATAATATCATCGTCGACAGGACGTTAAATATCTAGTCTTCCTAGTTTTCCCTTCGCAGCAGTAGCAAAATACATCCACATCATTACTACCGTCTTCGCAAAACACACAAAAAAAAAATCGTAGGATGGTTAGGAAACGAAGTCTCTATTTCCTGAAAACCAACACGTTTTGCCTAATAACGTCATTTGGCGCGGGGCCAGCTCAGTTTCGTAACTAGCATATAGCGCGGTATGTTTATCTAAGACCGGGACCCGTGACAGGATTCGGGGACGCGGACAATGTTTTAATTTATGGCTTCCGTGGCGAGGCGGCTTAGCCAAGGCACACTGAGACACTGTGTTGTGTAACTTTGGCGTGCGTGTGTGTGAGTGAGTGATGTTTTGCAGGGACAGAGGACAGGCAGAAACAGCTGTAAGTACGATGGCGGAGAAAACGGATGTGGCAGTAAAAGCGCTGCAGCGGTTTGTAGAAGACGTCGTAGGAGATTTAATAAATAGTTTGGAAAGATAGGGTGTTAGCAGTTACATGACGTTACATCTGAGTTGTAAAGAAATGGAGAGACGAAACTAGCAAACTTTTCAAACGTGAGTAAACAGTAAGACGAGATTCCTCTAAAATGAACCCGGTCTGGGACACGTGGGACAATGTCGGGGGTCAGATTCGAACCCACAACTTACCGCGCCGTATTTTACTGGAACCGCGTGACCTGTGCGTAAACATCGTATACGTTCGGGATTCACTAACGACTCGTCGAACCCATACCAAACACATTCGTTGCTGTGTTGCATTTCAAAGGTGGAACAACATGCTGTTAATCAGATGGTTATAATGTTCTGGCTCGTCAGTAGATACGAAGCTTATTCAGAAAGTAAAGTCCGATTCGGAGCGAAATGGAAACCACTGTGAAAATCCGATGGAACTTTGCACAGATGTGTCGGGCAGTGTCTTGAGTGTACCTGTCGATAGCTTCACGTCATGCTTTTCAGTTTAGAGCGCCAAGTGGCCACGTAGAAATGCCTATAACAACAGTGTGTCCCACCAAGTATGTGGATCTGGTGAGAGATTTCGCCTGAAGCTATGCGGCCCACATAACGTAAATGTCATGCGTTTCTTTCTTCAAGACAATTTTCAGCCGCATTCTGCAGCGGCAATGAAGATGCTCCTGCAGCGTTTTCGATGGGAAGTGTTTGATCACCTACAATACAACCCTTAATTGGCTCTTTCCGTTGTTTATCTGTGCTCACATGAACTGCTGGCTACGAAGACAACATTTTGGCACAGACAACCAGACCAGCGTAGAGAATTGGCGGAAAGCACGGACAGCTGCTTTCTGTGACGAGGGTATTGGAAAGTTTGTACAACACCACGCCAAATGCCTAAGTCGGAGGGGCGACTGTTTAGAGAGGTAGCTGGAAGGTGTGGCTAACTGTTGAGAATAAAAAAATTTTGATTTTCGCTGTGGTTTTCATTTCGCGACAGAATTGACCTTAGTTTCCGAACAGCCCTCGTAAACGTCCAGCATTGTAACTTATGCAAGTAGCTTTGCTATCGTTTTTAACGTACTTTTTCAGTGCCAGATAACAAGTGACATATAATAACTGAAGCGAAATGTAGTATAAGGCAGACAACTGGCTACATACAGCAAAGGAAATACTCATCCGTGTGACTATGAGAATGTGACTCCTACGCACCCGTTGTGGATGAAAATGGGGCTGCAAGAAAATCAAATCGTAGCACAAAACAGTCTCTCATTCAAGTGATTTGTTTGGTCTCAAACGTAAAAGATGGTGCCAATGTACTGTGCAGTAGTAGGAACTAACTTTGTGGTATCTGTGACCTTACAGTCACTACTGGAACGTAAGTATTACACATCTTGCTTTTTACGAGGCTAACTTTAGCTATGATGCCACCCAGGTATCATTCGTGGAGCATGTAAATGTGAGACAGTAAATAAGTAAACCATGGTGTGCTGGTGAATTGGTTGTGATGGCTTCTTTCAGTAATAATCAGTAGATTTATCATACGTGAGATTTATCATCTGTTACCCACACTTATTTTGTTGCAGTTATACTACTTGCGAAGCGTTTATTTTTAAGCTCATCCATTACGGAAATTTTAGAACCCTGTAACCAATCATCTCTGAGCAAAATAGGCCTACGCCAAATGTTTTTGTCAAGATCTTTGTTACAAGCAACAGTTGTATAGCAAAGTTGTATGGCAAAGTTTCGCTGTCACAGTGAAAATAAATACAGATTGTGTAGAAGCGTGTGAATTTATGTACCAACTGGCCATCAAAATGGAAGCAGACAGATGGACACTAACGAAAAAAGCCGCCCATACTGTCGCAGTAAGTAAAAATCTGAATGTTCGATCCATATCGAGAGACAAACAACGGTCATGACGATGTATTAAAGCGTGTTCCATCTTCTTGTCACAGAGCCAGCAACCAGCATTATGCTAGAGATAGTGATGTAACTTCCAGAAAAACATCTGAAGATGAACCTGAAAAGGTTCGAAAATCGGTTAATGGAATAATAAAAAACTATTCAAAAAAGTGACTGGTTGCAGTTTGATGTATTTACATGGCTTTATTTTTATTTTGCATGAACAACTCGCTTTGGGATATGTGACTTTATACGACAGTTCTGGTTCTTACAATACGACGTAAAGAAGCAGTACTCCATTTCATAGTTAAATAAATTAGAAGAGCTATAGGAAACTGCACCGAAAACAGGTTACAGGAGAGACATTACGTATGAGGGAGATAAATCGAGTACGACGTGCCACCATTTCATTGCCAGCGTTGATGCAAGAGAGTTAAGAAATAATGGATGACGGTCTGATTTTTGTCTTACATTTTTCGCGAACAACGAGATGTGTTACTGTAAATGGTTCAAATGGATCTGAGCACTATGGGACTTAACATCTATGGTCATCAGTCCCCTAGAACTTAGAACTACTTAAACCGAACTAACCTAAGGACAGCACACAACACCCAGTCATCACGAGGCAGAGAAAATCCCTGACCCCGCCGGGAATCGAACCCGGGAAGTTACTGTAAATAGAAATAATCGAATGAGGTTTGTTACACGAGTAAACGTTCCTCATGATTTTCTGAGTTTCGTTTAGTTTTATACAATTATACCTTTAGTAGTATAATTTTCACTGCCGTATATACTCATTTCGTGATTTAACTGGTGCAGAAACTATAGGCACTGCAGAAACCGCGTATGCCGCACATAGCGTGTGGTGTTCATCCATCGATGTCATTCAGAACGTCACTGCAGGATGTAATGTCTTCGAAAGACAGTAAGCAATGCTCAACTGTTCCCCATACTGTTTATCAGCTCGTACATTATGTCCCCAGTTCGTAGACCAGAGCTCTATGATATTTAGCAGTGATCGGTTGGCAAAACTCATTTTGCCAAGAGAGAATTCCTGTCGTGCCCAATCGAGTTTAATTCTGGAGAAAAAGTTCGCACGGTGTCCTCATGTTACAGATACTTGTTCAGCGTAGATTTCTTGATATGAGCTTAGGGTTGAGGCATTCATGGCAAACGAGGGGATATTTGGTGCTGTTTTTCTGCTTCTAACTCTCGACTTACGTTGCTACACATCTAACGATCGAGGTAGCTATACTTATAGCCACCCGGATCGTCAGATGGAGAGGTGTGAATCGTACTGATGGTGTTTGTTGACGATACGCTTCATCTCGGTTTGAGCTTTTAAGTTGGTTGGGGTGAAATTCTTACGGACAGGTGCTGAGTGTTCAGCCGTGGAGAAACAGAAATAAACGCTTGCGTATGAACATCATCTGTGTGCAAATCAGAAGTGCGACAATACTAAACACATACTTAATCCTTTTCTCATTGAAATGGTCCTGGAAGACAATCTGATATCGTTATAGAAGACGGGGAATTGAACTTAACTCCTCTCGAATACCAGATAAGTGTTTGACCACTCAAAAATTACTTACAACCGTAAATTTTTCCATCGGTCAATGCGTTGCTAGATTCCTGGAGGGGGTGATATTAAAAACGTCTCCTGCACTCCTTGCATCGAAGCAAGACGCTAATACATTCTAGGGTTTCGAGCCATAAAGTCCACATTTCCTTGTTTTGTAATTCCTGTTATTTATTTATTTCTATGTATATCAATGGTATTGCGAGCCTGTATTATTTGTGGTACCAATTAATTCTATATTATGTTTCAGGAGTCTTCGCCTACTTTGACGCTCATCTCGTCAAAGGTAAGTTCCTTGACAGATTGGCCTTTCTCCTTTTGAACTCTTTAAATGAACGTTCTTGCTCTTTCTGTCTCACTTTTCGCGTGCGTGTAATGCGTGAATGTACTTCCGCAAGAATGTCATTCCCTGCACTCAACCACTCGGCCACGCTTGCTCTGGCCTTGAGAGAAATTATAATGTATATACTGTATTACTTTCCTTGGCACTAGTAGGATGATGTCACGCAAGCATGCTCAAGTGACTAGATATTCCCAGATGTCTTGCCTGAAAAATATTCGGAGGAATCAATTTGTTGAAAATTTATTATAGACGGGGATGTGAAAACGCAGGCATTAGTTTGATCACATGAATTTTACAGCTTGAGGTTATTTTTAAGCTATCTTTATTTTTACTAACTATGAATGTAACTGTCACAAACAAATTAACGTACATGTTATAAGAATGTACACAAATTCGATTGATCGA
The DNA here is from genome assembly GCF_023898315.1 of Schistocerca nitens. NCBI lineage: Eukaryota > Metazoa > Arthropoda > Insecta > Orthoptera > Acrididae > Schistocerca > Schistocerca nitens. The sequence goes on along the minus strand of NC_064619.1, from coordinate 6,088,760 downwards.
ACAGCTTTATATGGAAAATATAGCATGCAACCAGAAACTTTTAACACGCTATGTTTGTCTTTTCCATACATACACATCAACAAAAGTTTTTCATCATCCCTTCTCGTCTTAATTCATGCCACAGAAAACAGACATTGGCTCTGAGGCATGCGTAAAAATTCATTTGCAATGTGTCCGGATCACCAAATCAAAGAAACAAACATTCGTGTAAGGACAGAATCGTCTGTTTGCCATGTGAGTTTTTCACAGTACTGCTGAGCAACGTCAGTAAGTGGTGGAACGACCCCTTGCTTGGATGCAGGCTTGAATTCGACGTGGCATTCCGTAGATAACGTCATCAAGCCATGACTGGTCAAACTGTCACACACTTCAACGGCGATTCTGAGTAAGGTGCGCAGAGCACTTGGCCGTTGGCGACATCCTAAAATCGGTCCTACGCCTGTTCGACTGGATGCATGTCCGGGGAACAGGCAGACCACTCCATTCTGGTGATTCTAGTGTGCTGAGGGAACGTGTACGTGAAAACAGAGCAACGAGCACACGATTTATCATCCATGAAGATGAAAGTGTCAGAAAAACGTTGAAGATACTGTCCCGCTCTTGGTTGCATAATCTCGTCCCTGTAACCCAGTGCAGTGAGACTGCCTCAACAACCACGAGAGTTTTACGATAGCGGCATGTACCTTCACTTCACCACCGTCTTGTTCCACATGGGACGCCGTGTTCGAGGCGTTTGATACTCTCGAGTTGTCTCCAAACATATTGTCTGTTGTTATGAGGGCACAACGGTTTCGCCCGTAAGAAACATCCGACGCCAGTCCCGAGGCGTCCATTCTGCATTATTTCTTGTCCATCTGTAGCGGCGTCCAAAGTGTTGTGGTGTACGATGTGGTGCTCACCACGGTCGTCTGAAATGCAGATTCTCATCATGCAATCGTCTCTTAAGAGTTTTCTGCGATGCATGATGTCCTGTAGTCTCTTCGAACCCCGTATTCAATTCAGGAGCAGTCTTACTACGGTGCCTTAGATTCAAAAATGGTAGATATCGATCATCCCGTGCACCTGTCGAACGTGGACGGCTTGTGCGGTGTTAAGTCCGCAACACTACTTGTGGACTGGCACCCACTTCGTGTCCGCATCACACCGCTTAGACTTCGGTGCACACGTCGAGCAACTTCATCAAAATGTTCAAATGTGTGTGAAATCCTAAGTGACCAAACTGCTTAGGTCATCGGTCCCTAGATTTACACACTACTTAAAATAACTTATCCTAAGAGCAACGCACACAGTCATGCCCGAGGGAGGAGTCGAACTTACGGTAGGAGGGACCGCGCAGTCCGTGGCATGACGCCTCGAACCTCGCTGCCACTCCGCGCGGCAGCAGCTTCTTCAGTCGAGAACCCTTCTGCTCGTAACGTGACGATACGGATCCGGTAACTGGTAGCGGCTGTCCTTCACGGCATCATGGATGTTTTCTCTTCCATAGATGTCTCTACTGCGCCCGTAATAAAGCGCTAATGCTGCAGTCCATTACAGCGTGGCGCTCTACCCACAGGTAGCGCTCATGGTAACAGTGTGTATGTGTACAAACAACTTCAGGGGTTACCCTCCGATCGGTAAAGTAATAGTGAGAATAGCAACACATCTGCACGAGATATCGGGGCGATGCAAAACTTTTGTTGATGTTTGTATTGTACATTATGGCTTTCGCAGTCCCTTGGGTTCCCATATTGATTCACCTTTTTCAGTTCGTTAACACACCTCTCACTTTGAGCGTTATCAAATACTGTAGCTAGAGATTGTAGCATTTGGTACTTCAGTGATGGACTTACCAACTTGTTATAGATACAATGCTGTATGATTTCTAAATCAGACACTCTACAATAATCCATATCATAAGTGACTTACTTCTCCGCTCACAACTGCTAAAAATGTTAACAAACTGTGAAATAATCTAAAAATGTATGGGAGACGAGAATGCGTTGTAATATCTAAGTGAGTGTAAGATAAACTAAGTGTTTATTCGTTTACATTTACCGACGATGCTGACAAAGTATGAATGAAACTGATGATCGTATACAGAGCTTTAGTGAGTCTATTACGATCTTCCTTACTACATTTAAAACATTTAAGTAAATCTAACATGTTAGGGTAAAGGGCCATGTGTTACATGTATTATGCGTTGCACAATAAATTAGTTTCCTTTGTTGTCAGAGTAATGAATGAAATGCAGACTACTATAATCATTGTACATGACGCTTACTCGCTACTCCACCTACAGTATGTTACCTCGAACTGTACGAGAAGGGAGACAAGTACGAGAAAAGCGCTTCGAAATGAATACTGCAATTTTGCACGGTTGCAGAAATGACGTGACGACCGTAGGTAAAAGCGAACAGTGTCATAACCGTATAAACAAAAATTAACATTTGCGCGTTTTATTTCGGAGATTCTTAAGTGCAAGAAGTGCTAAATTAATTATCCGGAGATCAGGAACGGTAATTCATAGAGAATGATTTAAGAAAGTGTAGAGGGATGTCGTAGTTGAGGGAATAGCGGGAAGTATACTAGTTTGCGTGAATCTGAACACTATTTGCGCATGTGTGATGAAATTATATGCAGTTGTATGTTGAATAAACACAAATTATGTTAACAGCATAATCGTTCGAAGTATTTATTTTCTCCACGGGTTGATTTTGATGCGCACATTTTGGTTCTGATCCAAGTCTTGCGACGGAGCCAGCTCGTCCCTTGACCGAAGAACCGTTGGCCTTTAGGGCTACACGCACAAGTCCTCCGGCGTACAAGCAACACGTTGGCGGGGTCACGACCTCCCTACATCTCGCAGCAACTAAACGCAGCGCAGCTGCACACAGCGGCTTTTCGTACCCGCGTAGAACCTCTCCACACTTCATGCCAGAGTGTTTTACGGTATTCGTGCTGATTATGGCCTTGTCTACGGGAGAAGGGCATTACACGTTATTATACTTGTTCTTGGAACAGCGGTTCTAGACAGCAAAATTTAAACCGTTCCAGACATAGTGTACAGTTCCTGGTCCTTCTCGTTTTGCGTCGTTAAAAGCACATATCAGTTCGTACTTGATACATGTACGGATGACATTTAAGTGAAAGAAAAGAAAGAGTCCAATAATAGATTATATAAACTGTTTTGAGATGTCTTGTGTACAACTACAAACATGTTATACAATGCTTTTGTCTTTCTTGATAGGACGGCGGACTACTTAACGCGTTTTCGACTTCTGGCAAAGGTTCTGCTGCACAGTGACAATCATTACTTTAATGCACTGGTCGAAAATGGAATCTCACCACCAGAAAGACATTAAGGTAGAAAAATAAAGTTTACGCGAAACAATTATCTAGGTAACATATTTATTTGATTCAAATTTTTTGGTAACAAGTTAAATTATACACGAGAAGAAATGTGAAATGGTAGTACCTTAATACGCGTAATGCTTTTTGCAGTTAGCTCCGTAACAATTAATGCTGGTAATTGATGACTGGATTTGTCGTCTCATAATACCCCATGACCATACGTGTTGAATGGGAGAAAGGTCAGGTGATCTCACAGTCCAGGGCAACTAGTCGGCACTTTGTAAAGCTGAATGTGAGGCAGCAGCAGTGTGAGAATACGCAGCATCCTGCTGGAAATCACTCCCCGGTCTGACGAACAAATGTGCTGTCAAAGTTCTTGGGGGCAACATCGAGGACGTTCCTGCTGTTACAGAAAACCGTTCCCCACACCACTCTCCTACGTCACAGACATCTCGCTTCCAGTCGCTCACCCGGCCTCCTTATTACCAACACACGACCGTTGCTGGCACAAACACATGTACACCTCTCCTCTGAGAACACAACAGATCTCCATACCGCTTTCCAGTGAGCTCTATATTGACACCACAGAAGCTGCAAATGGCAGTGATGCGAAGTTAGTGGCATGAAAGCCACAGGGCCTTTGGCTTAGACCTGACCGTCAAGACGTCGACTGGTTACAGTGACACTCTGGTGTCAACAGGATCTCGAAATAGCTGCTGCAGGTGCAGTATGACGAACCACAGCCATGCAGCGAATACGGTGGTCTTTCCCACCAGCAGTGGACCGTGTGCAGCCGGACGCCGGTCTTCACGAAGCAGCGGCTCCCGGGATCATGGTTGCCGACAGTGATGCACTGTGGACACGCCCCTGTCTTGTCGTTCTGCGATATCGCAGAAAGCAGATCCACCTTCCCGTAGCTCTATTACATGGTCTCGTTCCCATTAGGTAAGGTGCTAGATGCCACCATCTTCATCTGGTTGATGTCTTGTTTCATTCACACTGTCCTCATAAAGTCAAATCTGGACGACATACGGAGCGTACATTGCATGTTTATAGCAGAGTGCTGTGTTGCGTCATATTGGCGCTACTAGCGTTGCTGTTATTGGAGTGCTGTGTTGCGTCATATTGGCGCTACTAGCGTTGCTGTTATTGTACAAGCTGGAAACCGGAAAAGGTGTCATCTTTCAGATGTATAAACACGCCTGCCAAATTTTTTTTATCTAGCACTAATCATTCTAAGTGCTGTGAGTTCACTTTCTTTCGGTGTGCATGTAACGTTGTACATATTGTCCATGGGTAATTAGTAAAGGACGGAACTCGTGGGGAAATCAACTGGTGGAATGAGCGGCTCATGAAGTGGATAACAATTCACTTCCATTTCAGAAATTCTGTCAGTCACCGGATGCTGCCACTTCTTTGTCTTGCAAGAGTACTGTGCTCTATAAAACTATGGTTTAATGGCGTGTTGTTAACCAAAACGTCTCATAAAATTGTGAGAGGATCTGCCGTTTCTAATACTGGTGCATACGTTACGTTCTGTGGCATTGACAGAGCAACGATCTCGAATTACTTGTATGACATGATCATTTGTTACAGTTAAGCGTGTGTATCGTATCGGGGCTCGAATATGGAAGCAACACTTATGGGACTTCACTTGGAATAAAACTGTTTGCGGGACGTAGGTGTGTAGGTGTGAGTCCTGGTCTGCACACAATTTTAGCTTGTAACAAACGATGAACGGCGGTGTAGATTCCTTCAAGACTGTTTCATTTAGTTAGCCATAGGTGGCCACCGACGCAGAAGCGAATAGCTTTTCGCCATTCACAACCATTGCTGAAAAAAAAGTAACATTACCTTTACCCACGATTACACCTGAACTCGGTGTTGTTGAAAGTGAAAGCTTTCTCAAGGAATTTGATAATCATTCGATAGTGTGCTTGAAGCTTCACGTGATAAGAATACACGGAGCACTGTAAGACTAGCAAAGGTTGCTAAATGACGATGAGAGCAAGTACTGAAGGTTGTTTCTTATCGAAATGAAGACATTGTTCCGCCACTATTATTTATTCAATTTGTTCTAGTAAAGTAACGGAGTAGCATCTTTGCCAACGAAGCATATCTACGTGGATGCTGTGTTAGATCCCAGCCGCTGCTTAAATTCTGGATAAAAATCATATGCGACGACGGCCGAAGATTTTTAGTATAAGGAATCACCCTCGTTCTATCAACGACCTTGTCAAAGAGGTCGGAGGAACCGATAGAATCTGTCAGTCGCTGGGCACCCTCTTGCCATCTGAATGGTAAACTGCCCTTAAACTCGGAACAATTAGCAACGACCAATGGTATAAGGATGCAGAAGGCAATGGGAACCATTGGATTAACGACACATAATGTGTATCCATAGAAAATGTTGCCTTTAATTGAAAAAGTGTCGTTATAATCTTTTCCTTGACAAGAACCTCCGGATTAGTTCTCCATCTGGATCTCGACAAGGCGACTGGTAAGGGAAAAGTAACTATGGGAAAAAAAAGAAATTGGCTAACCAACGAAAAGGTAACATTCTACAAGTTGGAGCGTGGAATATCCAAAGTTGTGAAAGTGATAATTAAACTGGAAAATCTGAAAAGGTTAACGTAAAGACTTTGTCTAGATATAGTTGGGGTCAGTGAAGTTAAATGGAATTAAGACAAGGGTTGTTAGTCAAAAGAATAAAGGACAGTATCAATAGCAGCAGAAAATGTATGACGGCTGTAGGATTCGTTACGAATACGAAGGTTGGCCAGTGAGTTACTTTGAACTATTCTGTGATAAGATTATTCTCATAAGAATCGACATTAAACCAATGACAAGAGCAATAGTCCGGATATACTTTTGTCACAAGAAGAAGATGAATAGACAGAGACAGTATATGTGGGCACTGAACGAGTAACTCAGGTATGTAAGGGGAAGTGAAAATCTAATAACCACAGGGTATTGGACCGCTGTGGTAGGTAAAGGCATACAGCATAGAGTTGCGGGAGAAAAATGAGCTCTGTAGTAGGACTGAGAGAGGAGGAAGAATAATTCAGTTCTGCCATAACAGTTAGTAACAGCGAATACATTTTTTCCAAAATCGCAAGAGAAGGAGATACATTTGTAGAAAGTCCTGGAGACACGTGAAGATACCAGCTGGATTACGTTATGATGAGACGACATTCAGAATTCAGATATTGAACTGTAAAGCGTGTTCAGGAACAAAAAGAGACTCAGACCACAATTTAATACTAATGAAGAGTGGGTTTAAATTCCAGAGAATTGTCAGGAAGAATTATTATTGGAAGAAGTGGGATCCCGACGGACAGAGGTATGATGAGACGCGTTTGAGGTTCTCTAAGGTTGTAAATACTGCGATAATGAATACCACAGCAGGTAGTTCAGCCGAAGAGCAATGGACATCTCTAAGAAGCGTAGTCACAGGAGCGGGAGAGGCAAACATAGGTACAAGGAAGGTAACTGCTAGGAAGCAGTGGGTAACAAAAGAAATACTTCAGATATGTCGATGAAAGAAGGAAGTACAAACCTGTTTAGGGAAATAAAGCAATATCAGTCACTTAGGAAGGAAATAAAGGCCACTTGCAGAGAAGCCGAAACGAAATGGCTGCAGGAAAAAACATACAGAAATCGGAAAAAGGATGTTCGTGGTAAGAACAGATTCACGTATTGAGAAATCAAAATAATCTTCAGCGAAATTAGAGAAAAATGTGGCAATATTAAGGATGAAATTGCAACTCACCAGTTTAATGCAGAGAAGAGAGTGCATGCGTAGAAAGAATACATTGAAAGCCTCTATGAGGTAGGGGAACTGTCTGTCGACGTGATACAAGAAGTAATGGGCGTCGATTTAGAAGCGTTCAACATTATAATCAGGTTTCGACAGAGCTCCGGAAGATTTGCACTCAAATAATGCAGAAAGAATAAATCACATTCATCAAAATTTCTAAAAGTATTGTGGGAAGTGCTAACCACGCGTCTAATCAAATGGGATGTAGAACCTAAGAAACAGGAAGCGTATAATTAGAATTTCGAAAAATATCAACTACGCATCCCGAAAATAACAAGGACAGTTAAGTGTGAGAATAACCGCACAAGCAGCTTAACAGCTCATGCATTCAAGTTACTGACACGAATAATATACAGAAGAATGTAAAAGGTAAATGACGACCATTAGATGATCATCAGTTTGGTTTTAGGGAAGATAAGGCTATCAGACCGCAGTTCAGACCTTACTCTTAATAACGGAGGAAAAGCTTAAAAAAAATCAAGACTCATACGATTTACTGACTTTGAAAAACTTTTGATAATGTAAGGGGGTGCAAGATGTTCAAAATTTTCCGGAATACCTGTAGTATAAAGTATTAGGTACAGGGAAAGACGAGAAACATGTAACTAGCGCAAAAATGCTCCTGTCAGAGCACTAAAAAGGCGAATATGGTCCTGTTTAAGAGACTACTGAAAAGTGAGGTACCAGCTGCCGCATTCTACCTTCCTCAGCGCCTTTAAAAATGTTTTCAAAAATTTCGGCATGCGAACATATTCACGCTTTTTTTAACATGAAATTGACCTCTCATTGCCACAAGATTCCCTAAATGTAATTCGCTCACGCTAACTAGTCCATCACTTTAAGTCCACTCACACTTGCCGATTCTCACTCATTTAGCCCAACTCATTTTCATTATCTGCATGTGTTTCTCTAAGTGCCACTGTCTCCTGTCTCACGGCCACAGACTCCTTCGTTTTGTCCTACTGCTACTCCTACTACTACTACTGACTTCTCCTATTTTCTCTGTCTTCCTTACTGCTGCTATCTCATTCATTCGTTCCCACTAGTGCTACTTCTTCTCGCTGGCACTGTCTCCCTCTTCCTCGGTGTCATTGTCAGAGATTCTGTCTCTCATTATCACTGACTCCCACCCACTTCCACTTTCTCTGTCTGTTTATTCATCTCTTATTGACACTGTCTCCTTCACTCTTTTCGTAACAATATTCTGCCACTGTCAACTATGTTCCATTACTACTGTGTCCCTTTCTTTCTCTCATACTCTCATTATCTCCTTAGCTCTTTCTATAGCACATTCACTGTCTACTATCTTCCGATATTTGTAACTTTTCCGTCTCTTCCCTACAGACAATGTCTCCTTCTCTCTGAACATAAAAGACCGCGAGTATCTTCGCATGCAAAAAAGTTTGGAAACATATTTAAAGGTGCTAAGGAAGGCAGAATCAGGCAGCTGATATCCCACTTTTCAGTCAAAGCCTTTTAAACAGGAGCATATTCCCCTTTTTTGTGCTGCGATAAGAGAACTTTTCCACTGGTCCGTCGTTTTGCCTGCCGCAGTAGGGTACGTCACTCGTATGAAAAGAATTTTTTCCGTAGGTAAAATTTTGATAGTTTACATATGTGAAGTAGAAATAACGCAAAACTAAATTTACACCTTAGACTGGATTCTCCGTGCACAACAGTTCTGCATGTGCTTCAGTACTACACATTGTTTCCCAGAACTTTTCTGATTATAACAGAGACACTTTACAACATATTACTCCGTACTACGTCAATTATTTACTATCTTTTCGTCTCTCATCGGATTCTACACACGCGTATTTTACGGGTACAGGTAGGTTAACTTTGAACTACTGTATCTCGAAAATGGAGAAGGATATCAATAAAATTTCTGAGACCGTTCCAGATCGATATCTTAGGAATATATCGTAAAAATTGCAGCCATTTGTTGTGTATTGTTGTCATGGACTCTGCGGCTCGATTTTGATATCCAAAAACTGTTTTTGGGGTGTTTCTCCATCACGGGTAAAGATTTTTGAAAACAGGAAGATGGCACTCCTAGATAAATACCCAGAGAATATAACGTTAAAATTTGGGCAATCTGCTGCTGTTATTTATTATTTTTATTTAGCGTCACACCGGATTTTATGTGCGCATTTTACATGTACATGTAAGGTAACTTTGAATCTCTGTATCTCTAAAAACAAATAAAGATATTAATAAAATTTTCATGGTTGATCGAGATCATAAAAATTTCAGTCATTTGCTTTTCATAGCAATCGTGGTATCCACTGTTCGGTTTTCGTACAAAAAATGGTAAAAACGTTTTGGGTTTTTCTGACTAACCCGCCCTTGAACTAACGGTGCCTCCATAAGCTCCTTGAGGCTCACCGTACGCCACATTAAATGAAAAAAGAAATAAAAAACGATTACCCCATTCGCCTAACCTGGAGGAAGTTTTTAATAGTCATACTTGGACCCTGTACTCTGTACTGTAGGATAGTGACTCTAAGACGTTTGTTCTGTTGGCTATACGAATGGTCCCCAGCCCGAGGGCTGACCAAAACGCTTTCTATCACCAATAGAACGCGAAGTATGAGTCCCGGAAAAATCCAGTTTTTGTGCGCGGCGTTTTGGAACATGTTAGGTAGGGCATGCATATAGATTTGTACAAGAACCAAGACAGACAAATAAGAAAGGAAACCAAGAGAGAGGAGCTCGGATTAAAAAGGGCGTAAGACAGCGATACTGTCTTTCTTCGCTACTCAACGTCTACACGAAAGAAGAAATGATGGAAATGGGATTAAGCTTCAGGAGTGGAGCGAAAAATTTAATGTGAAACGATGTCACTGATAAGATTTAATGATGATAAAGGTTTCATGTATGTACTGCATCCAGTCACAATGTTTAGATTATTAACCATATGATACTAATTTTTTTTAGTGACGCACTTCTAGTTATTAGCACTTATGGTCACACGTCGAGGCATTGAAATCATTTAAACATTATTTAGGTTACTAATGCTATTAACTAGACTATTAATAACTTCTTTTGTTGATGGAGTCTTCATTAGGTCCAAAGCACAAGCCTCCCTCCTCAGACATAGAAAACATATGTGGGGTATTTCTTGATAAAAGTCGTGTTGTCATTTAAATGTTTACCGTAATACTATGCTAACTGCTCGCACGTCAGTTAGCTGTTGCCTCGGTCCAGCATCTATCCTCGTTTCTGTAGCACTATTTTGCACTGCTTTCAGTCACTTGTTGTATTCCACAATGTTTTCGAGATTCGACTATAGAGCACATAGTACTAATACAAGTAACTCGATGTATACATTTTTTATGCACGATTAATACGTTATACACCGACGGAGAAAGAATCACGACACCAAAAAATGGTTAATATAGAGTAATGAAATTTCAGGAATACATTTGGCTAGGCAATATATTTAAGTGACGAACCTCGAGGATCACAGGTTAATGTAAGCACGAGATAAGCCACTGCAAATGTGAAATGCTGGTACATTAATAACCGGTGTAGCCACCAGACTGTTGAATGCAAGCATACGGAGAAGTACGCATTGTGTTGTGTAGGTGCCGGACGTCAGTTTATTGGATGGAGTTCCATGTCCGTTGCATTTGGTCGATCAATACAGTGACGGTTAAGCCTGTTTGCAGATGACGCTGGAGATTCCCAATTATGTTTGATATGTGCTCGATTGGAGGCGGATCTGGTGAACGAGCAGGCCAAGGTAACGTGTCGACACGTCTGTAGAGCACGTTGAGTTCCAACAGTGGTATGTGGGCGTGGTTATCCTACCCCCTGGGGTGCTGTTTATGAATGGCGGTACAACAGGTGGAATCACCAGACTGACATCCAATTTTGCAGTCAGGGTGCGCGGAAGAACCACGAGAGAGCTCCTGCTGACACAAGAACTCGCACCCCAGACCATAACTCCAGGTGTAGGTCGAGCGTGTCTGGCATGCAGACAGGTTGGGTACAGACCCTAACCGGCCTCCTCCTAACCAACACGCGGCCATCACTCGCACCGAGGCAGTACCAGCTTTCAACACAAAACACAACAGACCTCCGCTCTGGCCTCCAGTGAGCTCTCGTTTGACACCACTGAAGTCGCACGCAGACGGTGGTGCTTTGCTGCCCGTGGGCTGCACGCTGCAGGGGATCCGGCCCTGCGCTGTACTTGAACAAACCGTTTTGTAACAGTTCGCTGTGCCACTGCGGTGCCAACTTCTGCTCAGATTGCTGCTGCAGATGCAGTACGATGCGACGGAGCTATACACCGAACACGGTGGTCTTCCCCCTCGGTGGCGCCACGTGCCGGACCAGAGCCTGGTCTTCGTGCGACCGTACATTCTCGTGAACCCGTCTGCCAGCGAACATGTACAGAGGCTACATTTCCTGAAAAGCCTTTCTGCAGTATCGCAGGAGGAACATCCTTCTCGTAGCCCCCTTACACGACTTGGCTCAGACTCAGTGAGGCATTGATAATGGCGTCTTTTCGCCTTCAACGCATTCTTGACTAACATCAGCTCGCCACGTCCAATCTCATAGGTAACAAAGGCTCACGACCGTTACAGCGTGTATTAAAAGCAAAGTTGATTTGCATGCTCATAATTGTATGCGACTGGGGCAAAATCTGAACCGAGATCTCCTTTCAAAGGTATAAACACGCCTGCCAATTTTCATTTATGTCGCAGTCCGCCCCGATAGCCCTTGGATAACTTCGCCGGTCTCGGTACTCGGTACTCGGTAGAGCCTAAAGTACTTATTGTATAATAATCGTTATGTTGAATAACCATTTGGCTTGAAAGCCGGCACGGTAGCTCAGCGTGTTCGTTCAGAGGGTTTACTTACCCTCTGTAATTAAAAAAAAAACTGAGTGAACGGATGAACGAACAACCTGAACGTGTGTCATCGGACGTCCGCCACAAACAAGTTCAACGAACAATGTAGAACAAAATGAGATAATAAAAAGATATCTGAATGGTCAGTCTGCCGCCGGCAGTGCTGCGAGGCGGTCACGCGCAAGAGCGCTGCGGGCGAGGCGCGCACGGTGTGTTTGTGTTTACTTCGGCCGCTGTAAGTGCCGTTTTCCCTTCTAGACCACCATGGCGCACAACTATCGGAAGAAGACATTACGTTTCAACTTTTGTTCCGACTTCGCCCGACCCAAGGCCCTGGAGGTAGAACGAATTATACGCGATGAAGTTAAGATACCACCAACGGATCTAATTGGTATCCACTTGTCCATAGTTAGCAGTACCGTCTACGTCAAAATGATCAACGATGCGGCGTGCGACAAGGTGCTTCAAGAGGCAAAACGTGGACTGCGCTTCTGTCATTCCGACGGCAACGTCGGACCCGTTACCGTCGATCACGCAGGTCTCGGCACACGGACGATAAGGATCTTCGAACTGCCGTTCGAACTACCTGCAGACGTCGTCATCGAGGCGCTCCGTCCCTATGGCAACGCCGGCCGAAGTGGCCGTGCGGTTAAAGGCGCTGCAGTCTGGAACCGCAAGACCGCTACGGTCGCGGGTTCGAATCCTGCCTCGGGCATGGATGTCTGTGATGTCCTTAGGTTAGTTAGGTTTAACTAGTTCTAAGTTCTAGGGGACTAATGACCTCAGCAGTTGAGTCCCATAGTGCTCAGAGCCATTTGAACCATTCTGAACCTATGGCAACGTTCTGGAACATGTTGCCGAACGATGGGTACAATTTCAAACCTATCCCGTTTTAAACGGTGTTAGACAGGTCCGCATCGAGTTGCAGAAACACGTGCCTTCCTATCTACGTATCGGAGGCTGACGTGCCATTATGATGTACGACGGCCAACCTCGGACATGTTCCGGTTGCGGGAAAGAAGGTCACCTACGGTCTGAATGCATTCAACGACGTGTCGCGCAGCTCCCGTTGTCGGAAGCGTCCGTCACACCCACGATGACCGCCCTACCGGTCACTTACGCAGCGGCTCTTGCCACGTCTACAGTTTCGTCCAGTCCGTCGCCCGGTCCTTCCGATCGGCACGTCCCACCGTCCCAGTCACCTATGGACGGTGCGGACGTCCCACCTGACAACCTTGCCGCCGAACAGGCTCCCGCACCGGAAGCTGAGGAGAACAGTACTTCTTCACAACACCTGTTTGACAATCTCATTGTACCCACCGACGCCTTCGAACCAGGTCGACGCTCCTCCTTGCCGTCGTCCGACACTGAGGAACACGTGCGCAAACAACGCTCGCCACGTAGGCGCAAACGCCGTCGCCGTTCACCCACGGGCTCTCAAAGCGTCGCCACCCGCGACGACGACGACGACACCCAGCCAGCCGACATTTCCACACAGAGGGCGGCGGACAACTTTCAAGATGAACAAGACGTTTCGCAGGACGGGACCACCATGGAGGTCGCCACGCACAATGTAACGATCGGTGCGAAGGTTGAGACGCCTGTCTCCCCGCCGACAACTCCAGATCTCTCTCACCACGACGCCATTCCCATGGACATTGGACGGACCCACGGCACAGGAACATGGGCCGACGACGTTGAGGAAGATACGCCCCCTCCTCCGGATGAGTTGCCTCCGCCGGACAAGGCTGCCTGTTAACATCACAAGCGAGGCATTGCAGCTGATGGGACGGGACTTCCTGTCGGTGCCCTCCCCTTGGTGATGGTAGATGCGCGTCCACCACCACTGAAACAAACGTACCGGTTTGCCACACTGAACATCAACATGATCGGCACTGCACCCAAGCTGCAACTCCTACGTGACATGCTTCGGGCCTCTGACGTCGACGTCGCCCTTCTTCAGGAAGTACGCGTTGCCACCCTACCACCAGTCTACGGCTACGACTCTTACACTTCCACATGTGATCAATCAGGGCGTGGAGTGGCTTTCTACATACGCGAAGGAATCCCACTCAAGGACACGACAATCCTTCCCTGTGGAAGAGGCATGGCTGTTACCATCTTCGACACGCGCGTCATCAATATCTACGCTCCGTCTGGCTCCACGAACCGTCGGCAGCGGTCCACTTTCTTCGGACATGACGTGGCGCCCCTGTTTTCTGGACGCTATGATCGCCTTATCATGGGAGGCGATTTTAACTGTGTCCTCCATCCGCAGGACCAGGTGCCTGGTTATTCGCCATGCCCGGCGCTGCTCACCTTAATCGAAGATTTTCATCTAGTGGACGTTTGGGAGAAAATTCATGGCCATACCCCCGGTTTTACGCATTATACAGCACATTCTGCGAGCAGACTGGACCGGTTTTATGTCTCTGCCCACCTTGGCAATGAAGTCGCCCAAGCTGAACGTTGGCCCCTTGCATTTTCGGACCACTGCGCCGTTATTTGCTCCCTGGCTCTGCCACCCCAGTCAGTGTGGCGCGGCAGAGGTCACTGGAAGCTTAATACCTCCCTCCTTAATGATCCACACTGCCGACAATGTATTGCCACTACATGGGCGTCTTGCGAAAGACGCCTTCCGCAGTACACATCCACGTTCCAGTGGTGGCTCAAATGTGCCAAACTAGCGATCAGAAAGGCCTTCATACAATGTGGCAAGGAAGCAGCAGCATGGCATCGAGACACCACAAATTTTCACTACGCCGTCCTCCGTGAGCTCGATGCGCTCCCTCCATCACCTGACACTCATAGGGAACGACAACGTACTAAAGCTCGTCTCCTCTCTCTTCAACGTGCACGACTGCATGGTGTCGTGGTGCGTTCCCGACGACAAGACCTCCTCCACGACGAAACCCCATCCACAATCCATGCCGCATCCGACCATAGTCGTCGACGTCGACTTTTTGTCCCCAACATCACGACCTCCGATGGTGTTCACCACACAACACAGGCGGCAGTGGTGTCTGCCTTTGCTGAACATTATCGCCAATTTTATGATGATGAACCGATGGCGACGCCCATTCCTGATGATCTCCGTCCTTCCCCCGATCGGACCCTCACCGTAGCGGAGTCAACGTCCATGATGTCTGCAATCACCGCAGAAGAGGTGGTAGATGCGATCAACAAAGGGGCCAAGAACAAATCACCCGGACCAGATGGTCTCCCAGTGGAGTTTTACCGGGCTTTCACCACGTTAATGCTTCCTCGCTGGACGGAAATGATTCAGGAACTCTTTCTACATCTACATCTACATCTATACTCCGCGAGCCACCTTACGGTGTGTGGCGGAGGGTACTTATTGTACCACTATCTGATCCCCCCTTCCCTGTTCCATTCACGAATTGTGCGAATACTGCTTGTAAGTCTCCGTATTTGCTCTAATTTCTCGGATCTTTTCGTAGTGATCATTACGCGAGATATATGTGGGCGGTAGTAATATGTTGCCCATCTCTTCCCGGAATGTGCTCTCTCGTAATTTCGATAATAAACCTCTCCGTATTGCGTAACGCCTTTCTTGAAGTGTCCGCCACTGGAGCTTGTTCAGCATCTCCGTAACGCTCTCGCGCTGACTAAATGTCCCCATGACGAATCGCGCTGCTTTTCGCTGGATCATGTCTATCTCTTCTATTAATCCAACCTGGTAAGGGTCCCATACTGATGAGCAATACTCAAGAATCGGACGAACAAGCGTTTTGTAAGCTACTTCTTTCGTCGATGAGTCACATTTTCTTAGAATTCTTCCTATGAATCTCAACCTGGCGCCTGCTTTTCCCACTATTTGTTTTATGTGATCATTCCACTTCAGATCGCTCCGGATAGTAACTCCTAAGTATTTTACGGTCGTTACCGCTTCCAATGATTTACCACCTATGGCATAATCGTACTGGAATGGATTTCTGCCCCTATGTATGCGCATTATATTACATTTATCTACGTTTAGGGAAAGCTGCCAGCTGTCGCACCATTCATTAATCCTCTGCAGGTCTTCCTGGAGTACGTACGAGTCTTCTGATGTTGCTACTTTCTTGTAGACAACCGTGTCATCTGCAAATAGCCTCACGGAGCTACAGATGTTGTCAACTAAGTCATTTATGTATATTGTAAACAATAAAGGTCCTATCACGCTTCCTTGCGGTACTCCCGAAATTACCTCTACATCTGCCGATTTTGAACCGTTAAGAATGACATGTTGTGTTCTTTCTTCTAGGAAATCCTGAATCCAATCACAAACCTGGTCCGATATTCCGTAAGCTCGTATTTTTTTCACTAAACGTAAGTGCGGAACCGTATCAAATGCCTTCCTGAAGTCCAGGAATACGGCATTAATCTGCTCGCCAGTGTCTACGGCTCTGTGAATTTCTTGGACAAATAGGGCGAGCTGAGTTTCACATGATCTCTGTTTGCGGAATCCATGTTGGTTATGATGAAGGAGATTTGTATTATCTAAGAACGTCATAATACGAGAACATAAAACATGTTCCATTATTCTACAACAGATTGACGTAAGCGAAATAGGCCTATAATTATTCGCATCTGATTTATGACCCTTCTTGAAAATGGGAACGACCTGCGCTTTCTTCCAGTCGCTAGGTACTTTACGTTCTTCCAGAGATCTACGATAAATTGCTGATAGAAAGGGGGCAAGTTCTTTAGCATAATCACTGTAGAATCTTACGGGTATCTCGTCTGGTCCGGATGCTTTTCCGCTACTAAGTGATAGCAGTTGTTTTTCAATTCCGATATCGTTTATTTCAATATTTTCCATTTTGGCGTCCGTGCGACGGCTGAAGTCAGGGACCGTGTTACGATTTTCCGCAGTGAAACAGTTTCGGAACACTGAATTCAGTATTTCTGCCTTTCTTCGGTCGTCCTCTGTTTCGGTGCCATCGTGGTCAACGAGTGACTGAATAGGGGATTTAGATCCGCTTACCGATTTTACATACGACCAAAACTTTTTAGGGTTCTTGTTTAGATTGTTTGCCAATGTTTTATGTTCGAATTCGTTGAATGCTTCTCTCATTGCTCTCTTTACGCTCTTTTTCGCTTCGTTCAGCTTTTCCTTATCAGCTATGATTCGACTACTCTTAAACCTATGATGAAGCTTTCTTTGTTTCCGTAGTACCTTTCGTACATGATTGTTATACCACGGTGGATCTTTCCCCTCGCTTTTGACCTTAGTCGGTACGAACTTATCTAAGGCGTACTGGACGATGTTTCTGAATTTTTTCCATTTTTGTTCCACATCCTCTTCCTCAGAAATGAACGTTTGATGGTGGTCACTCAGATATTCTGCGATTTGTGCCCTATCACTCTTGTTAAGCAAATATATTTTCCTTCCTTTCTTGGCATTTCTTATTACACTTGTAGTCATTGATGCAACCACTGACTTATGATCACTGATACCCTCTTCTACATTCACGGAGTCGAAAAGTTCCGGTCTATTTGTTGCTATGAGGTCTAAAACGTTAGCTTCACGAGTTGGTTCTCTAACTATCTGCTCGAAGTAATTCTCGGACAAGGCAGTCAGGATAATGTCACAAGAGTCTCTGTCCCTGGCTCCAGTTCTGATTGTGTGACTATCCCATTCTATACCTGGTAGATTGAAGTCTCCCCCTATTACAATAGTATGATCACGAAACTTCTTCACGACGTTCTGCAGGTTCTCTCTGAGGCGCTCAACTATTACGGTTGCTGATGCAGGTGGTCTATAGAAGCATCCGACTATCATATCTGACCCACCTTTGACCCACCTTTTTACTCCGTCCTTCCCAATTCCACCTGAATTCGTCACTGGCATTCTTCTACCTGTGCCTAAACCGAAGGGAGGGTCTCATGTCTCTGCATATCGCCCCCTTACACTACTGAATGCAGACTATAAAATCTATGCACGGCTCTTAGCAGCGCGCTTACGCACCGTCTTACCTACGGTCCTTTCACCTGAGCAGACTGCACGTGGTTGTGGGGCCACCTTACAAACAGCCCTAGGAGAATGCCGTGACCTCATTGCAATGGCGTCGGTTTGTCGCCTTCGTGCAGCACTGGTATCCGTCGATTTCACGAGTGCCTTTGATCGCGTTCGACACCCATTCCTCCTCATGGTGGCGACACGTATGGGGTTCCCATTGCTTTTTGTCGATGCCATTCGCCGGTTACTACTTCCCGCGGTCTCGATGGTACAAGTCAATGGGAGGCTTGTAGGACCGATTCCTATACGCCGCTCTGTGCGTCAAGGATGCCCTATGTCTACTTTATTATATGCCATTGCACTTGAGCCCCTCATCACTGGACTTACCTCTAGACTGCAGGGCCTCACTTTGCGTGACTACACCTTTCACTGTAGGGCTTATGCGGACGGTCTCCTCTTTCTCACCCGCTCCTCCACGGAACTCAATGACGCCATCCAATGGATCCACCAGTATGGACGCCTTTCTGGTAGCATTCTTAACGTTCGTAAATCGACTATGATGCACATTGGGCGCGGCCTCCCGGCTATGGTGCCGACCCCACTCCCAGTCAGTGCCACCCTTCGTTACTTGGGTATCGAATTTACTAGCTCCACACACCGCACAGTGGCCCTGGCTTACCGGCGGCTTTTGCAGTCGATTCGGCACCATGTCCGCGGTCAAGTGCACCGTAACTTAAACCAACTCCAACGTGTGTCCTATGTCAACATGTATGTCGCCCCTAAACTGGTACACGTCGCCCAGATCCTCCCAATGCCGTTACTCCTTGGCCGCCGCATCCAATCCGCCTTTGGATATTTCGTGTCAGCAGGGGCACTTTTCAAAGTCCGCTACAACACTCTAACACTGCCTCCTGCAAAAGGTGGCCTCGGACTCGTCAACGTGCGGGCACGATCTTCTGCACTCTTTGTCCACACTCTGTTGCGGCACTGGCAGGGGCCGGTCCCGTCCTTAACACGCAGTCTCTTAGATATCCTCAGACCAGCTTCTCTCGATCCACCGATCAATGTGGCACCTATTTCTCCATTATTTTACCACGTCGCCAATTGTTTCATAGAACTCAGCTACGTTCGGGCCGATCTTCCAGTCACCCGTCCTCACCGTACAAAAGATTATTATCGTTTGTTTATGCTGTCCAACCCTTGCGACCCCATGGTGCTACAGCATCCTGACATTAACTGGCGCACGGTTTGGGGGTGTGTGCATGCACCCTTTTTACCGTCGTCTGTGTCTGCACTCTGGTATGTTTTAGTCTATGGCAAATTCCCGACTAATAGTCGACTTTATCGCATAGGACTGGCCACCTCCCCACTCTGCCCTGACTGTCAGCTCGAAGACACCGACGAGCACCGTCTTACGTGCCTCCTGAAACAAAACGTATGGCTCCTCATCCAACGAATCGTGGGCTTTTACCTCCGTGCCCCGCCAACGACGGTAACCCCGGATTTCCTGTTGTTGCCCCAGACATTTCACTACCCTCTTGCTAAGCACCATACCCTAATCTGGTTTCGAGGACAGGCTTTAGAATACCTCTTTCAGAGTGGTCCGCATACAGTCCTTGACTTCTGGTACAAAGTTGTGACCGCGCATAGCACCCTCACCCGACAACCATCTTACCGACAAACTTTTGCCGGTTTTCTCCGCAGCGTCTTCCGTGACCCCCCTCAAAGTTGGGGTGTACCATGCCTACCTGTCACATGATGCAACACCCTTATCCACGTTCTCATGCATCGACCAAAAACAAAAACAAACTTAAAAAAAATGGAAGAAGACAGAATATGTTATATTTTGTTGTATTTAATGTTTTTCATTTTAATATTTTTTGTTTAACTAACTGTCATTTGTATATGTTTCAATGGTACCTTGAAGAACTCTTGCATAGTGAATATATATGTACTTTTAGTTTGTTCACTAAAAATTATTAAAAAAAGGAAAACAGGATATATTATATTTTGTTGTATTTAATGTTATTCTAATAATTTGTTTACCTAACACTCATTTGTATATGTTTAACTGGTACCTTGAAGAACTTTTGCTTTACTCTCTGTTTATTCAATTAAAAAAAAGAGCGCTAACGCGCTGCTTCCTGGACTCGGGTAAGCGAAAAAAAAAATGGTCAGCGTGACGGATTACCGTCCTACGGGCCCGGGTTCTATTCCCGGCTGGGTCGAAGATTTTTCTCCGCTCAGGGACTGGGTGTTGTGTTGTCTACATCATCATTTCATCCCCATCTGGCGCGTAAGTCGCCCAATATGGCGTCGAATGTAACAAGACCTGCACCAAGGCGGCCGGAACTGCCCCGCAAGGGGCCTCCCGGCCAATGACGCCAAACGCTCATTTCCATTTCCATTTATGTCGCACAACTTCTTCTTGGTGCCGAGATTTTTTTTCCGTCAGTGTATTTGTGCAACCACAATATGAAGGCAAGACACCGCCATATAAACACTAGTTGTTCTGAAACTGTCTGGGCAGTCAAAAGTGCTGCAGTTTTGCAGAGTTGTTGACTTACTTTTGCTTTTCCGTGACATACTATGCAGTAAGCAATGACGCGTGGCACCCGCACATTGTGTAGTTTGGCTGTTGTACTTACTTACGTGATAATATACAAAATGGTGTGCTTAAACTAAGGGATATTATGACGAGTTGGTATATTTTCTAATAAAATAATCAACACGTGATTACATATGTATTAGGTAGGATTATTTTGCGTACACAAAGATACGTAAGTATGTGGTATTGTTTTCAGTTCCATATATATTAATAGATTACATTAGGTGGATTATGCGAGTACAAGTGCTAAAATTTTTAAAATGCTACCACATACAACAAAATTTTGGTGTACTAGGTATTTATTACGTGATAAGGTTAGTACAAAAGTTACTCTCAAATTCTGTTACAGCATTCACTATTTCCCACCGCTCTAGTACTTATTTTGATACGTGTCAATGTCTAACTTACAGGTTATGAGAGTAGCATTTGTATGATATAGTCATTTATTGAGGTATAGGCTGTTTTTAGGATGTGGGTCGTTATAGCATATGTAATGGCTCTGTTTAATGTAAAACAGTCAAGTTATTCTTATTAGGCCAATGTACCATACTTGACACTGGCCAAAGTCACCTTGTATAAAACTAACTGTCCAAGCTTAAGTTTCTTTTCGTAGATGCTATCCTCAGTGAAGATGACTTGTGATTACACGAACAGTATGCCGAGCGCAGAATACAGAGTGGCAACAAGTCGAAGAAAGTCGAAAGTAATAAGAAGTACCAGAAATGAGATTACCAACGAACTTGAGAGTACAAACTAGACGAGGTGAAGCAATTCAGCTTCCTTGGAAGCAAAGTTACATATGACAGACCGAAGAAGCTGGTCGTAAAAAGCAGATTAGCACAAGCAAAGAGTTCTTCCCTGGCAAAAAGAAGTCTAGTAGGCCTTAATTAGAGGGAGAAAATTCTGAGAATGTAGATTTGGAGAACAGCATTGTGTGGAAATGCATGTACTGTGGGAAAACCGTTAATGGAGAGAATCGAGCATTTGAGACGTAGTGTTATAGAAGAATGTTGAAATTTAGGTGGACCGATAAAATAAAAAATGAGGAGTTTCTCTGCAGAATAGCCGAGGAAAAGAATATATGGAAAAAACTGACAAAAAGAAGAGACAGTATGATGCGACATGTTTTGAGGCATTATGGAATAACTTCCGTGATACTGGAGGCGGCGCAGGCGACTGATGAAGAAGAAAAAGAAAAAACCATTATCGATTTAAATGGAAAAGATTCCTCCTCAGACAGCAGTACTCGTTTTATGCAAGTTATACGATGTTCTATTGTTGACAATGCCAACGCACACTTCGCGGCAGAATGAATGTTTAGGCTGTGACTAACCCATTTGGCGCAAAACACTTTCTCTCAGAGGAGTACGTTCAGTGAAATTATGGAAGTACGAGACTGATAATGCAATAGCGATTTTTTTAATCAATTCGTTCCTTACTCCAGACACGACAGAGTGTAGAAAAATACGATTGTTTGTTAAAACCGAACCTCATCGAGCTAGGAACAGGGCATTTGGGTTCCCAATTAGAAATATTAATTTGGAAGGGTATTACTAGTTTCAGCATTATAAACGAGGGAAACATCCGAAAATCTTGGTCAGAAACAAGGACTGAATCTGTCTGTCACAACACGCCTCATATAAAATAATGAAGACTAGGGAGGGTAAATAAATCTATTAGTATGCGTAGCAAAGTAAGATCAGTCGCTCGACACCAGTGCCCTGAAATGTGCCGGACAATAACCGTCACTGGGGTGTGTTGATGCCTTTAATCCCCTGTCTTGTAGGGTACGCAGACTGTTTGAGGTCTAGCCCGTAGTAGCGCTCGGATCCTTTCAGTCAGACACCAGGCGGCGCATAAAAGGCTTCCAATGGGGAACATTTGGGGTAGGATTTCCAGTAGGCCATTTATAACGAATCAGGCAAAAATGATGACCTACATACGTGTATTTGTGTGTGTGTGTGTGTGTGTGTGTGTGTGTGTGTGTGTGTGTGTGTGTGTGCGTGTGTGTGTGTGCCAGCCGGGGTGGCCGAGGGGTTCTAGGCGCTTCAGTCTGGAACCGCGCGACCGCTGCGGTCGCAGGTTCGAATCCTGCTTCGGGCATGGATGTGTGTGATGTCCTTAGGTTAGTTAGGTTTAAGTAGTTCTAAGTTCTAGGGGACTGATGACCATAGATGTTAAGTCCCATAGTGCTCAGAGCCATTTGAACCATTTTGTGTGTGTGTGTGTGTGTGTGTGTAGTGTAGTGTAGTGATAATTCGTCTGGTTGTTTCTTAGGTGGAAAGCAACAATTTACATGCTGCCTGAAAGTCTTATTACTTGGTGAAGTTCGGAATTGTCTTTCTTCGCTGTAAGGCATTACACATCCGCACAACTCGAAACGTTCTTTCGGTAATTGACCCTAAATAGCGAAAAGTGTGAGGTCTTCCACATGAGTGCTAAAAGGAATCCATTAAGCTTCAGTTACATCAAATCTAAAGGCCGTAAATTGCACTAAATACCTAGGAATTACAGTTACGAACAACTTGAATTGGAGGGAACACACAGAAAATGTTGTGGGGAAGGCTGCGAAAGACTGCGTTTTATTAGCACTTAGAAAATGTAACAGATCTACTAACGAGACACTACGCTTGTCCGTTCTCTTTTCGAATATTGCTGCGTGGTGTGGGATCGTTAGCAGATAGGATTGACGGAGTACATCGAAAAAGTTCAAAGAAGGACAGGACGTTTTGTATTATCTCGAAACAGGGAAGAGAGTGTCACTGAAATGATACAGGATTTGGGATGGCGATCATTAAAACAAAGGCGTTTTCCGTTGCGGAAGACTTCTCAAGAAATTCCATCACCAACTTTCTCCTCCGAAAGCGAAAATATTTTGTTGACGCCGACCTGCATAGGCAAAAACGATCACGATGATGAAATAAGGGAAATAAGAACTCGTACGGAAAGATATAGGTGTTCGTTATTTCCTCGTAATATACGAGATTGGAATAACAGAGAATTGTGAAGGTGGCTCGATGAACCCTCAGCCAGGCACTTGAATGTGATTTGCAGAGTATCGCTGTAGATGTAGGTGTCTGTGTTTCATAGAGTATGTAGAATCGTGTGGATTCCCCCTCGCGGCCACAGAAAATTCCACACGCCCGGTGCGGGTCGTGTTCGTGACACGCTCTGCTTACTCGGATGTGACGTCAGCATGACGTGTCAGTCGATGCGACGACGGCAGTCGCCGACTTTGGAGACCACTTTACGGTACGTACTGCTCCGACCATTTACTCGGAAGCGTTTCTGGGCGGGCCCAGATTAACTTTCCGCTCTCCGACACTACTAAGACCACTCCGAACAACATTCGCCATCTTCGCTTTGACTCATCAGATAGAATTAAAATTATTTCCACTCTACAGTCAATAATTAAAGCATCGAAGCCCCGCTAATTGGTTTCACAGATATTCCGTGATGTTAACAGTTCATATACCACCCTCAAATGGCACCAAGCAACTTTGCCGACAATTCCACAACAGTGAAACAGGAATACATACCGAAGTCGATGGAGGTGCGCCTCGGTAGCTGCGGGGTCAGTGCGGACCATTAAAAAGCGAAGTGGCTCGCTTTCGATTCTCAGGTCGGACATTTCCTCCGCTCGGGGACTCAGTGTCATGTTGTTCTTACTTCCGTATCGTCGTAATTACTATTGAAATGGCTGAACAGGGACGGGCAAAAAGCCAATAAATTGAAAAAAAAGAAAAAGAAATCGACAGACAAGCAGTTACAAACACCACACTCAAATTTGCACGGTCACAAATGGTGTGTTTCTTGGTTTCAGATACGCCTATCCTAGCCCGACACTTTCATCCACGACAACGTCCAGCTAGATAATGGCTGAACGCTCTCATATAAAATGCTTCTTCCTATCGGACACGTGTTCGGTCACTAAAAGGCACCAATCGCGCAGAAAACCAGGAAGGGACTACACAGAATTTCGCTTCCGTGGACAGGAACGCACTCCTGATTCTTCTTGTCTTTCTGCATTTCAAAAGTAATTTTGTTGCTCGCTAACGTCATCAACGTCCCACTTCAGCCAAAAATTTTACAGAATCAGCTCCCTCAACTATTTCAATTGTGTGACAGCTGAAGGCCGACAACCCCAATTTTGGAGCTCTTAACCGCTTCAAGAAACTATTTAACATTATGCCCTTTCAGCTTTTCGGCCACTAAGCAACGGGAGTAAAATATGGGCATTTTGCTAATAGCGTTTCGATGAAGCATTTCTTACTGCCAGAACTTTGAGAAGTTCCTTTTCAATAAAAACTAAACTACGTCCGAACAGAGCTGGAAAGGTCGAACGGTACCAAACGACCACCGTGTCATTCTCAGCCAACAGGCTTCACTGGATGCGGGTATGAAGGGACATGTAGCTGAACGCACCGCACTCCCGGCTTTTGTCAGGTTTCGTGACCGGATCCGCTACTTCTCAGTCAAGTAGCTCCTCGACTGGTCTCGCAAGGGCTGAGTGCATCCAACAGTGCTCAGTGGACTCGGTCGGTCACCTGCTCAAGCATTAGCCATGCCCAACTGCGCTTGACTTCGGTGATCTTACGGGAACCGGTGTTACTACTGCGCCAAGGCCGTTGGCTCCTTTCCAATGGGTATTCGAATACACCAGTCATTTTGCGAAATCGCAAAATCGCAAGCCTCTAAATCATTTCACTTGGCTCCAATCACAGCTGTTTTAGGAGGGCTAGGGAAGGACCATCCCATTGTCATCTGACGAAACTGTAACCTCGTTCACCACGCTACTGGAAACTGGCTCTAGTTTTCACAGTAGCGAAGAGGACGAGCACTTAGGCGCTGCAAGAACATGTTGACCACAGAAGCGTGTGCCACCATCTGATTAAGGATCTTTGGTCAGTAACGCACTTGTTTTATAAAAGTAAATAGAGTGAATAACAGTAACCACTTGCTGTCTCCATTCACTAGGAAATTGCTTGAATCGTACTTAAAGTTCAGAAGCTCTTCTAGTTCGTCCGATCACAGTTGATGAGTTGCTTTGACGATGCGCTGGGTCAGAAAGGTGGCGAACCGTGACTTCTGGTAAAATATTCCTACAGCTGTGTTCGAGGAGCAAAACATGCGGCAACAAGTCCAAAGGTAAGTGTGTTAAGAAGACATGTTCCGCGGCGGAGTTCGCCGTCGAGGCTGAACGTTGAAAACAATGTTATGAATAGTGCGTCAAAAATAATTGTCCTAATTTGAAATCAGAGTTGATAACTCGGAACACAATAGGCAATCAGAGGTCACTTACGAGCAAGACAACAAGCGGCGCGGCCGACGTTGTGTAACACCGGGCATTACGGAGCCGAGCTGGCCCGCGCTGTTTCCTGCTGCCTTGGCTGCTCTAACATGTGTCTATGTTTGTTTGTCTTCTGATCACGGCTGCAGTAGCACTCGCGGAAACTACCTGCCGAGGTGGCGTGACGTCATCGCCACGTCTGGCAGAACGAAACGATGACGGTAGCAGTGGAACATTCGCGTTAAAAAGTATATAGGACAGTATCGGAACTTAGCGGCACTGCCTGGCAATTGATATCGCCAGAAGGCAGCTACGAAAGTATAACAAACATCAAGCACATGATTGAAGCGGAACTGATTCCAGCATGAGAGAAGCGACTTTTCGCTTCAGACTGTAGTATGGAAGACACAAAATAAAGTCAGTCCTAAATTCTTCAATTACCTCAGAGGACAATTAGGAAATTATGCTTTTAATAAGTTTTTATAGCAGTTGTCCTGTTGATTTAGTGTCAGGAGTCTACGATTGTCATGCGAATGACTGTAATAAATAACTGTCTAATGAAATGTTATGTTCTTTGTTGCCGGCCGCTGTGGCCGAGCGGTTCTAGGCGCTACAGTCTGGAACCGCGCGACTGCTACGGTCGCAGGTTCGAATCCTGCCTCGGGCATGGATGTGTGTGATGTCCTTAGGTTAGTTAGGTTTAAGTAGTTCTAAGTTCTTGGGGACTGATGACCTCAGATGTTACGTCACATAGTGCTCAGAGCTATTTGAACCATTTTTGTTCTTTGTCTTCGTGAACCAGAGGTTGTTTAAATATGTTTATGGCACGCATAGGCGCAAATTTTGAGTCCGATTAAACTAAAGTCATTGCAGTTTCTTTTTTAATTCAAATTCGGTTAATAATATCAATTTTGTCAACTGTGGCTGAAAGAGTTTAGTCCAGCGCTCATGTATAGCGTACCATCAAGTCGCACCGACAGGGGTGCGGAGTCTAACGCTCCATTCTACGGCTCGGTCACCTGTCCGTGCACCAAGAGACGGCCTTACAGATTTGAAACATCGCTCAGGATGTTCGCGTAAGGAGTGGTTGTCCGGAACTGCAGTTCATAAACTCCATTCCTCTTGCTTGATAATTTTAGTGATGATAATGTCTTTCGCAAACTATATTCGAAATCTCTAACTTCTAACGTAAGGGATTAGTACTAACGTTAGTTTTAATGAACTCGGCTTCGGAGACTGGTATGAAACCCTTAGAACTACTGTTGAATGAAATAAAGAGGCTAACATTTGCGTCAGAGGTAAACAAAAGTGATGAAATGTGTCAGAGACAGAATTGGAATTGTCGTGTCAGTTATAGAGGATTTGAGTACGTAGTTAAACCGAAAGAAGTACATAAAAAACACAAGTCAACCAGACGTTCAACGACAAAAAAATTAAGTACAAACGAATAATGATCTGGAACCAATAAGGAAGCTTCATTATCTACAAGTCTAGAGCACAACCGGTGCACGAAACCGAAGTTTTAAAAGTACGGAAAATGTGACAAAAGGAACACTCTTAAACGCTGTGAATACAAGGATGTTACATTACAAACAGAGTGATAAGTACGAGACGGGACAGGCGAGGGAAGGGAGAGAGGATTCATCGTGTAAGACGTCGAAGAGCATACAAATTAATTGTACACTTGTGTGCAGCACTAGTTAACGTAGGGTTGGAGGCAGTAATGGTGAGTGGAAACGAATGATTGATATTTGTAAGTTAATTTCTTGAGTCCATAGACCGTGAGCACGCAATAATTACAACACAGAAGAAAATGGTAACAGCAATTAACAAACACTGAAGAGCCAAAAAGCTGGTACACCTGCCTAATATCGTGTAGGGGCCCCGCGAGCACCCAGACCTGCTGCAGCACGATGTGGCGTGGACTCGACTGATGCTGGAAGTAGCGCTGGAGGGAACTGACACCGTGAATCCTGTGCGGATGTCCGTACATTCGTAAGAGCACGAGAAGGTGGAGATCTCTTCCGAACAGCACGTCGCAAGGCATCCCAGATATTCTCACGACTGGGGAGTTTCGTGGCCAGCTGAAGTGTTTAAACTCAGAAGAGTGTTCCTGGAGCCACTCTGTAGCAACTCTGGGCATGTGAAGTGTCGCATTGTCCTGCTGGAATTTCCCACGTCCGTCGGAATGCACAATGGACATGAATGGAGCAGGTGATCAGATAGGATGCTTACTGAACGTGTCTCCTCTCAGAGTCGTATCTAGACGTATCAGGGGTCCCGTATCACTCCAACTGCACACACCCCACACCATTACAGAGCCTCCATCAGTTTGAACAGACCCTGCTGTCATGCAGAGTCCAGGGAATCATGAGATTGTCTCCATACTCTCACACGTGCATCCGCTCGATACAATTTGAAACGAGACTCGTCCGAACAGGCAACATGTTTCCAGTCATCAACAGTCCATTGTCGTTGTCGCCGGGCCCAGGCGTAGCATAAAGCTTTGTGTCGCGCAGTCATCAAAGGTACATGAGTGGGCCTTCGGCTTAGAAATTCTATATCGATGATGTTTCGCAGAATGGTTCGCACGCTGGCACCTGTTGATGGTCCAGCATTGAAATGTACAGCAATCTGAGGAAGGGTTGGACTTCTGTCACGTTGAACGATTCTCTTCAGTGGTCGTTGGTCCCGTTCTTGCAGGATACTTTTCCGGCCGCAGCGATGTCGGAGATCTGATGTTTTACCGGATTCCTGATATTCACGGTACATTCTTGAAATGGTCGTACGGGAAAATCCCCACTTCATCGCTACCTCAGAGATGCCGTGTCCCATCGCTCGTGCGCCGACTATAGCACCACGTTCAAATTCACTTAAATCTTGATAACCCGCCATTGTAGCAGCAGTAACCGATCTGACAACTGCGCCAGACACCTGTTCTCTTATATAGGCGTTGCCGACCGCACGACGTATTCTGCCTGTTTACATGTGTCTGTATTTTAATACGCATGCCTGTACCAGTTTCTTTGGCGCTTCAGTGTTTGAACAAACTTAATCCATGCGGATATTCGACTAACACAAATTCATATTATGCAATTTTTCCTTCTCTTTTTTCTCCTTTTCAGGTTTAACATCGCGTCTGAGTTAGATCAGAAGAGACTGATCACATTTCAAGTTTTAAAAAGACGTGAGACTGTTTCTGCTATGTTGAAGTAAACATGCCCGTATAAGCTTGTGGTCATGAACGGAAGCCAAGGAAGGAATCGAGGTCATTCGGCTTGAATTTTTCAATGTTAATACCATATAATGTTCCTGTGTATGAACTGACAACATCAATTAGCTCGAAGACACAACGAAACTTTGATTTTTCTTTTTGTATGATCAGGGCAGCGTGGAGGGTAAAAATCGTAGAGGGAGACCAAGAGATGAATACACTAAGCAGATTCAGAACGATGTAGGTTGCAGTAAGTACTGGGAGATGAAGAAGCTTGCACAGGATAGAGTAGCATGGAGAGCTGCATCAAACCAGTCTCAGGGCTGAAGACCACAACAACAAGAACAACAACAAGAACAACAACAAGAACAACAACAACAACAATGATCAGTCAAGGAAATAAACGGAAAAAATATAATTTTTTCATAAACTTCTGAAGTCTAGGCGTAGAGAGGACAGTCGTAAGCAGACCATTTTGTAAGATAAAGACCGACTGACTCAAAGCAGATCATTGTAACATTGTACCGTATTCCTGACAATGAGTTAAAACTATATGCCTTGCTTTCCTCTGAGCTTCGAATTGAAATCCCCCGCTAGTTGCACCCTGCTCTACAGTATAATGTGAGCTCCGTACTACGATGCATCCTGGCATTTTTCGCATTAACAACTCATTGCCGATAGTGCAAAGAGCGACATGTGAAAAAAAATCTTATGACCTACTGCGAATTAAACTGCAGAGGTTCAAAAATGGCTCTGAGCACTATGGGACTTAACAGCTATGGTCATCAGTCCCCTAGAACTTAGAACTACTTAAACCTAACTAACCTAAGGACATCACACAACACCCAGTCATCACGAGGCAGAGAAACTCCCTGACCGCGCCGGGAATCGAACCCGGGAACCAGGGCGCGGGAAGCGAGAACGCTACCACACGACCACGAGCTGCGGACTAAACTGCAGAGGAACCAGATTTTAAATTGTAAGACATTTCCAGGGGGCAGATGTGGACTCCGACCACTGAAACTGAAGAAACTGCAAAAAGGTGGGAATTTAAGGAGATGGGATCTCGATAAACTGAAAGAACCAGAGGTTGTAGAGAGTTTCAGGGAGAGCATAAGGGAACAATTGACAGGAATGGGGGAAAGAAATACAGTAGAAGAAGAATGGATAGCTTTGAGGAATGAAATAGCGAAGGCAGAAAGGGGATCAAGTAGGTAAAAAGACGAGGGCTAGTAGAAATCCTTGGGTAACAGAAGAGGTACTGAATTTAATTGATGAAAGGAGAAAATGCAAAAATGTAGTAAGTGAAGCAGGCAAAAAGGAATACAAACGTCTCAAAAATGAGATCGACAGGAAGTGCAAAATGGCTAAGCAGGAATGGCTAGAGGAGAAATGTAAGGATGTAAAGGCTTATATCACTAGGGGTAAGAAACATACTGCCTACAGGAAAATTAAAGAGACCTTTGGAGAAAAGAGAACCACTTGCATGAATGTCAAGACCTCAGATGGAAACCCAGTTCTAAGCAAACAAGGGAAAGCAGAAAGGTGGAAAGAGTATATAGAGGGTCTATACAAGGGCGATGTACTTGACGACAATATTATGGAAATGGAAGATTATGTAGATGAAGATGAAATGGAAGATATGATACTGCGTGAAGAGTTTGACACAGCACTGAAAGACCTAAGTCGAAACAAGGTCCTGGGAGTAGACAACATTCTATTAGAACTACTGACAGCCTTGGGAGAGCCAGTCCTGACAAAATTCTACCACCTGGTGAGCAAGATGTATGAGACAGGCGAAATACCCTCTGACTTCAAGACGAATATAATAATTCCAATCCCAAAGAAAGCAGGTGTTGACAGATGTGAAAATTACCGAACTATCAGTTTAATAAGTCACGGCTGCAAAATACTAACGCGAATTCTTTACAGACGAATGGAAAAACTAGTAGAAGCCGACCTCGGGGAAGATCAGTTTGGATTCCGTAGAAATGTTGGAACACGTGAGGCAATACTGGTCCTACGACGTATCTTAGAAGAAATATTAAGGAAAGGCAAACCTACGTTTCTAGCATTTGTAGACTTAGAGAAAGCTTTTGACAATGTTGACTGGAATACTCTCTTTCAAATTCTGAAGGTGGCAGGGGTAAAATACAGGGAGCAAAAGGCTACTTACAATTTGTACAGAAAGCAGATGGCAGCTATAAGAGTCGAGAGACATGAAAGGGAAGCAGAGATTGGGAAGGGAGTGAGACAGGGTTGTAGCCTCTCCCCGATGCTATTCAATCTATATTGAGCAAGCAGTAAAGGAAACAAAAGAAAAGTTCGGAGTAGGTATTAAAGTCCATGGAGAAGAAATAAAAACTTTGAGGTTCGCCGATGACATTGTAATTCTGTCAGAGATAGCAAAGGATTTGGAGAGCAATTGAACGGAATGGACAGTGTCTTGAAAGGAGGATATAAGATGAACATCAACAAAAGCAAAACGAGGATAATGGAATGTAGTCAAATTAAATCGGGTGATGCTGAGGGGATTAGATTAGGAAATGCAACACTTAAAGTAGTAAAGGAGTTTTGCTATTTGGGGAGCAAAATAACTGATGATGGTCGAAGTAGAGAGGATATAAAATGTAGACTGGCAATGGCAAGGAAAGCGTTTCTGAAGAAGAGAAATTGGTTAACATCGAGTATAGATTTAAGTGTCAGGAAATCGTTTCTGAAAGTATTTGTATGGAGTGTAGCCATGTATGGATGTGAAACATGGACGATAACCAGTTTGGACAAGAAGAGAATAGAAGCTTTCGAAATGTGGTGCTACAGAAGAATGCTGAAGATAAGGTGGGTAGATCACGTAACTAATGAGGAGGTATTGAATAGGATTGGGGAGAAGAGAAGTTTGTGGCACAACTTGACAAGAAGAAGGGACCGGTTGGTGGGACATGTTCTGAGGCATCAAGGGATCACAAATTTAGTATTGGAGGGCAGCGTGGAGGGTAAAAATCGAAGAGGGAGACCAAGAGATGAATACACTAAGCAGATTCAGAAGGATGTAGGCTGGAGTAGGTACTGGGAGATGAAGAAGCTTGCACAGGATAGAGTAGCATGGAGAGCTGCATCAAACCAGTCTCAGGACTGTAGACCACACAACAACAACAACAACAACAACAACATTTCAATTTGTACCTGGCACTGACCCTACTAACCACCGAACAACAGTCGTATATAGTAGTAGATGACATCAAAGAAAATAATCTGGCAGAATCTTTTTTTTTCTGATACGTTTTCAAAAATTTCATAACTAATTATACAGTGGTAGTGAACTGGACGTCGTTATTTTTCTCCGAGGTGAGCACAGCTTGTCCTCAGTGACAGGAGATATCAGAGAAGAGACACAGTTTTCCTTTTATAGTTTTCGAGTTAACTGTAACTACACACCGATGAGGCAAAACGTTTTGATCATTTCGCAGAGCGAGGCTGAATGACGCCTGGCGTGGTGCGATAAGAAAAGAGCATAAGCGGAGAAAGTAAGAAAGCGGCGGCGTTCTTTCGACGATGCGGACCACAAGTGGGAAATACACTGACGTAAGCGGTGTTGACAACGGGCAGATTGTGTGCTACGGCGCCTGTGAACCAGTATCTCAAAACGACGAAGATGGCTGCCTGTTCACGTGCTACTGTCGTGAGCTTTCTATAGAAAGTGGTTGAAAGACGGTGAAACCAAGCTTAGACAACGAATCAATGAATGGAGAGACAGGTGGCTAGGGGCTCTAAAAAGCACGATCGGCGGCGGCATGAGGTGGATTTGACGACAGAGGGTGCAGTGCTGCACCAGGCACAAGTGTTCTTCATTACATCATTCAATGCGCACTGTTGAACACTGGACTCCACTGCCAATGACCTCTAAGTGTTCCCATAGTGAAACAGGAACGTCGTCAGTCACGAATGCTGTGGGCATAGAATCATCGAGATCTGTCTTTGACCAGTGGAGGCGTGTGGTCTGCTGGCTTAAATTATACAGGGTGTTTGTTTTAACTTGAAACAACTAAATCTCTCTAAAACGACGCGCCGGCCGGGTGGCCGAGCGATTCTAGGCGCTACAGCCCGGAGCCGCGTGACCGCTACGGTCGCAGGTTCGAATCCTGCCTCGGGCATGGATGTCTGTGACGTCCTCAGCTTAGTTAGGTTTAAGTAGTTCTAAGTTCTAGGGGACTAATGACCTCAGCAGTTGAGTCCCATAGTGCTCAGAGCCATTTGAACCATTTTTGAAAACGACGCATCCTACGATAAAATTGTTCTACATGAAACGTGTTCACAGTTGTGAATGTGGAAATCGTCAGCTGTATAATGCAGTGAAAGAAGACACAGAAAATTCATGCCGGACTGGGAGTCAAACGTTTCTTTGCATTTCCTTTTTAACCTTTATTGTCTCGGCATTCGGTCTGTGCGGACGCCACAGGACATACGCTCAAGTTGATCGTTGAATATTAGCTCAGTGTTTTTATTACAGAGAGCAGCCAGCCCTCTGAACCAACACCTGAGCTACCGTGGAGGCTAGCACCAGGGTATCCGAGCACGATTCACGGCCAGGCCCGAAATCCTATACATCGTCAACCATGTGTCTACAACATGCACTCATACATTCATTATGTACATTCCCGTACGGAGGAGACATTTTCATTTCCAGTTGTACAGCTCATTGTTGTGCATATTGGCGACTGCGAAGACATTCCGCGTATTTCAAGACGGCTGGAGTCGCCGCAGTGCCTGCTCATTCGGACAGGAGTACATGTCGGAAGGAACATCGCATCGTGCATCTTAACAACATTGTTGCTGCAGTATCGTGTCGTATAAAGATGATCTAGGTTCAAATGGTTCTGAGTACTATGGGACCTAACTTCTGAATTCATCAGTCCCCTAGAACTTAGAACTACTTGAACCTAACTAACCTAAGGACATCACACACATCCATGCCCGAGGCAGGATTCGAACCTGCGACAGTAGCGGCCGCGCGGTTCCAGGATGTAGCGCGTAGAACCGCTCGGTCACTCCGGCCGGCTAATGATCTAGGTGAAAAGTTAATATCAGTAAAGGGGACATATGTCTGTGTTACAACTGGCCACCTCCTAACCATGTGGGTGGGGTCAACTTTCAATTTTCAAACGGGACCACATTTTTAATGCACATTCGGATTCTGTGCCAAAAAGAAACACATACGTTTTACTCGAACTATTGTTTCCTGTTCGTGGTATATGACGCTGTAATCGACGAATTCCAAGAGTACTTGTTTTTTTTCCAGCTAAGAACCAATGCATTTGATTCTCCATTTGTGCCTGACACATTGCTCCACAAGAGCGGAAAATAGCACCGAATCTCGATTTCAATGGTCGCTGAATCGGTAGGGGTGTTCCAGTAACGTGGTCTGTCATATCACCGTATCTTAGGTCGCCGGATTTCTTTTTTGGACCAAATACTCGAC
The DNA here is from genome assembly GCF_023898315.1 of Schistocerca nitens. NCBI lineage: Eukaryota > Metazoa > Arthropoda > Insecta > Orthoptera > Acrididae > Schistocerca > Schistocerca nitens. The sequence goes on along the minus strand of NC_064619.1, from coordinate 6,054,192 downwards.
CGAACATGATTGAACGTATCAGAAATGATTGCGCGAACATTCAACCAGACATGCTTTCAAGTTGCGTAGATGCACTGCGCGTACGAGTTAATAACTGTATTAAAATGGAAGGTCGTCAGTTTGAGCGTTTATTGTGAATCACAGTTATGGTGAGAACCAGAAAGACTCACCGAAGTCAAGCAAGAGGCCAAGGTACTCACAGGAATCAAGCAGTGCAATGATGAGAGGCAAGGGGGCTCACCGACATGAAGCATCCATAGGAGAACGGAAGCCTGTCACACCCTGTTCGCTGTTTGTGGATCCCTCTAAGGAGACGCTGAAACGGTTAATCACATCGTATGAACCGTCCGAAACACACACCGTGCCATGGAAGCAGACCGATGGGGCAGTGTTATGCTACGAGGGACATTCACCTGGGCTTCCATCGGACATGTGATAGTAATCGAATGCACAGTGATACCTGTGGGCTACGTGAACTTTACTGCTGACTGTCTGCATCATTCCCTGACTGATGTTATCCCCTACGGTAATGACATCTTCAGCAGGACAACTGTCCATGTCAGGAGTCCAGGTTCGTGCTACATCGTTTTAGAAGCACGATCCTCAAATCACGTACCTTCTTGGCAACTAAATCTGGTGGAACTGACCTGTGACGCTATTGGGGGCCATCTCCGCGCCCACAGCCGACAGGATCGTCATTTACTGGAATTGCGTGACCCGTGCGAAGCCATCTGGTGCCATATACCTGCAGAAAAGTCCCAAGGACATGTCGAGTCCATACGATGCCGGATCACATTTCAAAAGTGGAGCAGCCTGCTTTTCAGCATATGGTCATACTGGTTTGTCCCTTTATTGTAGGTGTAGCAACGAAATGCTTAGATCAGTTACTGACAAATAACTTCCAATCCTCAGTCGTTTTTGCGTGTGTGCACACTGTGTTGTATTAGAGGCTCTGTGAGCTGATCCTTTTATTGAAGATGGCTACTTAGTCCCACGACTGATACATACCTCAGCAGCTCACTGGCCTCTATCCGCCACTGGTTAGGCACTACTAGCCTACTGAAATCCTCTGCAGCACCATCCTGTAACGAACCGTCAGATAGCAGTTGATCGCATTCTCTAAGCTTCTGTATGGAAGGTAGGCTAGCGTCTCCCAGTCTCCAGTTGCTTTAGTGCCCCTTTCCAGTCGTAAAGTATGGACACATTAAACTTAAGCAGTAAGCTACTGGGTCCGCTCTAACAGTGCTCAAAGTTCTTCACCTGCACAAAATGTATTTCGAGGCTGGAGAACGTGCGTCTGGATCATTGGGCACGGTTTGCATGGCGCAAGTTACAGGCAAAAGGAGCCCACTGGCCCAACCTAGGTGTTATGAGTACAAGACTCGGAGCAGCACGTCATCAAAACAGAGGCGTACAGCTGTGTGTAAATAGGTGCCTGTTTTTCAGCGAGGGGGTTCAAGTGTGGCAGCTCTCCTGGACGGCAGAGTGTGTCACAGCGCTGGCTACACGCAGCAGTAGATGGGGCGCCAGTGTTCCAGTCCACAGTGGGTCGCTGGTTCGACCCTCTGAGGCCAACGCGCCAGGTCTGTAGCCACTCAACTTCTCGCTACCACGGGCAGTCTTGTTGGCTCCTAACACATGCTGGAGGCACCCCACCGGTCGACCACATCTGACCGCCATATTTTGCACCAGGCACTTCTTAGCCCCTTCATGTGTGTGCCTGCCATCTGAGAACAACTAGTGTCTCCCCTCCAACACTCTGTGTCATCCTACACTATTGGTCAGTGACTATCTGTGGCTGGACCAGGTAGATATCATCCCATGCGTAGGATGTCATTAAGACCACAACACAAACAACTACATCTGGAGTGGTGTCTTGACCTGGAAGTATGGACTCGTAATGAATGGCGTCACATTGTGTACAGCGACAAATCGTGTTTCTTCATGATCCCAGATGACCATCTTTGGCAAATACGACTGTGACCTGGAGAAAGGTTCCATTCTTTAAAGTGTTTTGGAGAGAGAGACAATGTAGTGTTATTGGTGGTGTCACAGTGTGGAAATCCACTGCGTATGACTTCAGGCCATGGACAGTAGTGGTTGAGGGAACTCTGACTGCACTATGGTACGTCACAGACTTCCTGTGTTCTCATGTGTTACTTCTCAAGCGACAGTATTTTGGAACCTATTACCAATAGTTTACTATGGTACGTCACAGACTTCCTGTGCTCTCATGTGTTACTCCTGAAGCGACAGTATTTTGGCACCTTTTACCAGCAGGGGAATGATGTTCCACAAAGGGCATGGGTACCTGATGCTGAGGTACTCCTGTGGCCACTAAGATCCCAGATGTGTACCTGACAGAACATGTGTGCAACCACCTCGCGTGTCAACTGCATCTCAGCGCCAGTACGGAGGATTAAAGCAGTTGTGGGCCATTCTGGCGCAGGAGAGGATATAATGGCTTTACGACACCTTTCCCGACCAAAGAGTCCATGCATCTGGGCCAGAGGGGTTGTAACGTCAAACTGGTAAGCGGGCTCATCTTGCCAATTTTTTTGTAAATCTGACTTTATTTTGTAGTAATAGAAGTAACTTCACACACCCTCTCAACCCCTTTGCTCCTTCAGGGTGTTTCAGGTTTTTCTAAGGCATTGTACTACCATATACATTCACTCGTGTCAGTTCTCTCTATTAATTATGATACAAAATGGTTCAAATGGCTCTGAGCACTATGGGACTCAATTGCTGTGGTTATCAGTCCCCTAGAACTACTTAAACCTAACTAACCTAAGGGCATCACACACATCCATGCCCGAGGCAGGATTGGAACCTGCGACCGTAGCGGTCGCACGGTTTCGGACTGCGCGCCTAGAACCGCGAGACCACCGCGGCCGGCTATGATACACCCAACAGAAAATGCGTCTACCTCCATAACTGAGTCATCAGTGCAGCTGGTTGCCACGCAGAGGACCTGGGTTCGCTTCCTGGTACTGCTTGAAATTTTCCTTGATGGGAGGACTGGAATTGGGTGAACCCAATGTCGTGCTGGTAGTTGAGGAGCTATTTGAGCGAACAGTAGCGGCTCCAGGTCGCGAAAACTAGCAGTGATCCCACACTTCTCCGTAGCGCAACCTGACGATTGATGACACGGCGGTCGGTCGGTGCCGATGGTCATGTCACGGCCTCTGGACAGAGTTGACGTTTACTGTATAAAGCGTAACTTTTCACGATTGTGTCTTTTCGTGCAGAGGGGACAACGTTTGGGTGAGGACCTTTGTTCTGTCGGTCGGTTTGGGAAACAGAGTGCAGGTGGGAGGGGAGGCAGCAGTGAGAGCAAGGCCGGCCGGACTGAGTCCCACCTGGCGAGCGTGGGCGGCGCGGAGGAGTGTCGCAGAGGTGTGGAGCGGAGCCGAGCGGAGCCGATCCGAGCGGAGCCCGCGAGAGGCGCCGAGATTTACGGACCGGCGCTGGCTGGGGCGGGGGCGGGGGCGGCTGCGTCGCTTCGGCCGGCCGGCGCTCTCCACAGCTGTGTGTCCTGGCGGCCGGCCGGCGGTGCTTTACGAGCAGGACGCGGGCAGAGCTGGGTGACGCCCGGCCAGCGGCCAGCGGCAGAGAGCTGCCCCGTCTACTCGAGTACTGACGTCTCTGAAAACAGCTGACAGACGGACAACCTAGGCCTCAGCGAGGGCTGGTCGCTCCGAGGGCAAAGGGGAAAACACGTGGCTCTGACAAGGAGGTCCTTTTATTTTTGTGGTCTGTGTCGCGCAAGAGTCGTCTCGATCTGGTGATTAAACTGTTTTACCCAACTTTTTCGTTAAGTACTTGAGACGAACGAAAACAAGATTCCATAGAAATTATACAATGGTTCAAATAGCTCAAACGCTATGGGACTTGAGCATCTCAGGTCATCAGTCCCCTAGACTTAGAACTACTCAAACCTAACTAACGTAAGGACATCACACACATCCATGCCCGAGGCAGGATTCGGATGTGCTATAATTTTAGTTAATATTTTGTGTTTATATTGGTTGCTGGTGAGGAGGAAATTCAGGTATTAGTATTTTATTTATGATCTCATTCATAAGCAGCCATATCACAGTCGCTCAAGAAAGTTATAATTATGCTTTACTTGTTTAATCAAAATCGGACGATGACTCTCCTTGTCCGCAGTCTCGATGATTCGAAACGATCTGCAATCCTGTGTAAATAATATTTCTCGGTTTTCTTGCGTTGCGTAGTCAGTCGGAAAAACCTCAGATAAGCGGATAATTTGCTTTGATATAGTTTAATTAGCCGATTAAGTAATGGAGCTCTGGGATCTAATAATTGCAGGTTCGTTTCCAATTCATCGGATGTTCGCTTCTGATTACCAACGAAACGACACCTCCGTAGAAATTACCAATTAGGGGATACATATATAATGAAATTCGTTACAGACCTTTGATGTAAATGCTCAGTATATATTCTCTTGATTAGTTCAAATGGTTCAAATGGCTCTGAGCGCTATGGGACTTAACTTCTGAGGTCATCAGTCCCCTAGAACGCAGAACTACTGAAACCTAACTAACCTAAGGACATCACACACATCCATGACTGAGGCAGGTTTCGAACCTGCGACCGTAGCGCTCTTGATTAGCATACAATGTATTTCCAATCTCTTTCTTCCAGTAATCTCGATAGCAAAATTACAATTATTCAATGCGGCTATTGGGCACGGAGAAAATCCTGAAACTCCCCTCAACACACACCAGAGAGAATACTACAAAGAGTAATTAAGCGCTCATGGAATAGTAACAGTACTGTACTACTTTGCGCATCGATTCTGTGAGTATATAGATGGTCAAGTAGGAAACGTAATTCACTCATAGAATTGTGCAGGGATGATTAGTAGAATATAAAGAGATATTACACTGCGACAGTAGCAGCTGCGTGATTCCGGACTGGAGCGCCTACAAGCGCTCGGCCACAGCGGCCGGTCATAGAAATTATACAAAGAATCTTCGTAGCTAGTTGAATGTACGGATAGGTCATCAAATTAAGCAGCGTGAGGTTTAGTTTTACAAATAAACATTTAAAACAGTTTACATCTGCAAGGAAGTTTCACACCAGCGCACAGTCTACTGCACAGTGAAAATTCATCCCAGAAACAATATCTCAGGCTGTGGCTAAACCGTGTCTCCGTAGTATCCTTTCTTCCAGGAGTGCTACTCCCGCAAGTTTCGCAGGAGAGCTTCCGTGAAATTTGGAAGGTAGGAGGAGATGTATTCGCAGAAGTAAACCCGTGAAGGCGGCTCGTGAGCCGCGCTTACATAGGCCAGTCGCTGCCGGGACAATAACTCAGCGAGATCAGTGAGGGCACTGGCTATCCTATCTAATAAAAGATGTTAAAAAATAAATAAAACTGAGTCGATTTCTCGTCGACAGATTCTGGAAGATGACGTGTGACATCCGCTTATAAGTGATAACGAAAAATTACGAAGAAACGGACAGAATGAAAAAGAAAAAAGTCGGGAGAGCATTGGTGTGCGAGAGACAAAGGACTTCAGCCAGAACTCCGTTCCGGCACACAGTTTCAATCTTCCAGGAAGTTTCCAACATTTAATTACTTGAAAGAAATCATGGCAATTAGGAAAAACTTAATTAGTGATTAGAGGGAAAACTGAAATATTTCATTAACAAGGTCAAATATTCGTCTGTTTACTGTCAATAAAAACAATTTTTGCAATAACAAATGTTGAGAAAAGAAACTTTCAAATGTTTTGTCAAATTATTTGTGTAGACGTCAGAAATAAAATTGATTAAAGAAAAATTTGACATGCCTTGATGTTCGGTATCATGCACTACAAATGAGGCGCCAATTGAAAATTTGAAGTTTAATTTTTAATTTAGTATCTTTTCTCTGCTGGATTATGTAGATCGTGCAATCTTATTTGCTGTATATGATTTCCAGCATCATTCAAATGTTTCTCTAATTTGTTTCATTTCTTACTTTCGGACAATTCATTTCACGCAACACGTTACCGTGTTCTTTTCCATTTTTTTTTTTCTTATTAAAGCAGTCTTCCTCCATCATACTCATAAATTTGAATCGTAATAGGTAAGTGTTACGAAGTGATAGGAGAGTGGTAGGACTGTGTTGAATATTTGCGCTATGATTCGAAAGACAGCAGAATATTAAATACAAAGCTCTTAATATGCCTAAAAAGTTTACAATATAAAACTTGTTAGTATTGCCTACTGATTATAATTAAACTTTCCCTATTCAATCGTTATAAAACGGAAACTAATTACCGTAAGAGGACCAAAAGTGGTAGCATTAATGTCAAGGACATGGGGATGAGAAATAATACAGGATCATTTCAATTGAAACACTTTTAAACTGCTACTTCGAGATATCTTACTATTACATACCGGTACCATTACTGCTACAAAAGGGGCTCAATATGGCACCCCTCAGTGTCCAGAAGTATCTGAAAGAGCAGGATTACATTCTGCATAGCAGAACGAAGCATCTCCGTAGGTATGCTTCCTACCTCTCTTGATATGCTGCGCTTCAGATCAGGTCATGTCTGAATGTTCCCCTGGTAAACCCTGTTCTTGAGGTAAACCCACAACCAGCGAGATCAGGTGATTGTGCAGACCAAGCTGACAATTGGATCGTTTCGAAATGTGGTTCGGAGAAGCAGGTGAATTTCATGAGCGATGTGCGGTGGACCCCATCTTGCATGAAAACTGTTAATTTGAAAGCCTCTCTCTCGTGTAGGGCGGGTACGGCATGCTGGCGAAGCATATCGCAGTAACGCTAGCCGGTCACACGGCACGTCTTTGACCCTTAAGCGACAACCTGTCCAAAAAAAAGGGGGCCGATGACGAACGTAGTCGTGATGCCACACCATACCGTGACACGTTCACCATACAGAGCAACTTCACGTTCAGTGACTGGAGGTAAAGATCCCGACACTCGGGAATTCTGTGTGTTCACCTCACCCGTCAGTGAAAAATGAGCTTCGGTCTGTACATAGGATGTTCCAGCGCCAGCCCTCGTCAACTCCAATCCCAGCGAGAAGATGGAGAGCGAAGTCAACACATCGTTGTGCGCCCTGTGGTGCAAGTTGCTATAGGATATGGATCTTGTACGGATACCATTTGAGAATGTTTCGAAGCACCTTCCGTACCGTGGACCAAGGGATGTTCAACTGTCGTGACACAGCACGCGCACAGCCTGGCGATCGGGAACTGCGCGCAGCGTTCTCTGCCACAGCAACAGCGAATTCATCAACCCCCGAGGTGGAACCACCAACAGCGACGCCCAGTTCTTCAGTTGATGCCAACTACTTCATCATGCTCTGTATAGCAGAGGTGGAGAAAGCGGACGCTTCCGTAATTGTTTCAGCCGGCGATATTCTCCAAGTGCTGCTGCAGCATTACCGTTGTTTTGATAATAGAGCTCCACCAATAGTGCCCTGCTCCTTTTGTCCTAGCTCGCGTTGACACGTCAACAAGTGCACTGCGACTGGTCAGGTGTGTGAGACTGTGAATCATGATGACTGATCACGGCACCTGGTGGATATAGTTGGAACTGGACGGGGATGCTGTGACTCAACAAAAGCATAAATCCCGTACTCTGGACATTAATGCTACAAAGTTTGGTACTTGTACGCTAATTGGTTTTCGTGTTATAACGTGCTAAATACGGAAAGTTTAATTACACTCCTGGAAATGGAAAAAAGAACACATTGACACCGGTGTGTCAGACCCACCATACTTGCTCCGGACACTGCGAGAGGGCTGTACAAGCAATGATCACACGCACGGCACAGCGGACACACCAGGAACCGCGGTGTTGGCCGTCGAATGGCGCTAGCTGCGCAGCATTTGTGCACCGCCGCCGTCAGTGTCAGCCAGTTTGCCGTGGCATACGGAGCTCCATCGCAGTCTTTAACACTGGTAGCATGCCGCGACAGCGTGGACGTGAACCGTATGTGCAGTTGACGGACTTTGAGCGAGGGCGTATAGTGGGCATGCGGGAGGCCGGGTGGACGTACCGCCGAATTGCTCAACACGTGGGGCGTGAGGTCTCCACAGTACATCGATGTTGTCGCCAGTGGTCGGCGGAAGGTGCACGTGCCCGTCGACCTGGGACCGGACCGCAGCGACGCACGGATGCACGCCAAGACCGTAGGATCTTACGCAGTGCCGTAGGGGACCGCACCGCCACTTCCCAGCAAATTAGGGACACTGTTGCTCCTGGGGTATCGGCGAGGACCATTCGCAACCGTCTCCATGAAGCTGGGCTACGGTCCCGCACACCGTTAGGCCGTCATCCGCTCACGCCCCAACATCGTGCAGCCCGCCTCCAGTGGTGTCGCGACAGGCGTGAATGGAGGGACGAATGGAGACGTGTCGTCTTCAGCGATGAGAGTCGCTTCTGCCTTGGTGCCAATGATGGTCGTATGCGTGTTTGGCGCCGTGCAGGTGAGCGCCACAATCAGGACTGCATACGACCGAGGCACACAGGGCCAACACCCGGCATCATGGTGTGGGGAGCGATCTCCTACACTGGCCGTACACCACTGGTGATCGTCGAGGGGACACTGAATAGTGCACGGTACATCCAAACCGTCATCGAACCCATCGTTCTACCATTCCTAGACCGGCAAGGGAACTTGCTGTTCCAACAGGACAATGCACGTCCGCATGTATCCCGTGCCACCCAACGTGCTCTAGAAGGTGTAAGTCAACTACCCTGGCCAGCAAGATCTCTGGATCTGTCCCCCATTGAGCATGTTTGGGACTGGATGAAGCGTCGTCTCACGCGGTCTGCACGTCCAGCACGAACGCTGGTCCAACTGAGGCGCCAGGTGGAAATGGCATGGCAAGCCGTTCCACAGGACTACATCCAGCATCTCTACGATCGTCTCCATGGGAGAATAGCAGCCTGCATTGCTGCGAAAGGTGGATATACACTGTACTAGTGCCGACATTGTGCATGCTCTGTTGCCTGTGTCTATGTGCCTGTGGTTCTGTCAGTGTGATCATGTGATGTATCTGACCCCAGGAATGTGTCAATAAAGTTTCCCCTTCCTGGGACAATGAATTCACGGTGTTCTTATTTCAATTTCCAGGAGTGTATAACTAGCCGGTATTTATGCATGTGATTAAGTCTCATTAACAGGGCTCAGTACAAACCACTGCTCAAGAAATGATCCCTCGTAACATAAAGGATTCTCTTCCCAATATTAGCAGTCATCCTTGGAACACCATCGAAATAACAAATAATACACTCATCAAAAAAAGTTTTGCATCACCTCGGTTCCGAGAGTTCCGGAGCCTGTACAGAAAATTTGAATAGAGAACAGCGTAAACATCATTTCTGCCCTTTTTATTGTTCATGAAAACCACACATTGCATGTTGTACCACCATACAGCGAGACCTTCAGAGTTGGTGGTCCACATTCCTGTACACACTGATACCTCTAAGACCCAGACAGTCTTGCATTGATACATGCTTGTATTCGTCGCGGCATACTCTCCATAAGTTCACCAAGGCGCTGTTATCCAGACTCTTCAACGGCGACTCGGCGTAGATCCCTCACAGTGATTAGTGGGTCACGTAGTCCATAAACATCCCTTTTCAATCTATCCCAGGCATGCTCGACAGGGTTCATGTCTGGAGAACATGCTGGCCACTCTAGTCGAGCGACGTCGTTATCCTGAAGACGAATGCCTCGTCATTATGCTGCCGATATGGTTTCACTATAGGTCGAAGGATGTCATTCACGTATCGTACAGCCGTTACGGCGCCTTCCATGACCACCAGTGGTGTACGTCGGCCCCACATAATGCCACCCCAAAACAGCAGGGAACCTCCACCTCGCTGCACTCGCTGGACAGTGTGTCTGAGCCGTTCAGCGTGACCGGGTTGCCTCCGAACACGTCTCCGAAGATTGTCAGGTTGAAGTCATACGCGACACTCATTGGTGAAGAGCACGTGATGCCAATCGTGAGGGGTCCATTCGGAATGTTTTTGGGCCCATCTGTACCGCGCTGCTTGGTGTCGTGGTTTCAAAGATGGACCTCACCATGGACGTCGGGAGTGAAGTTGCGCATCATGCAGCCTGTTGCACACACTTTGAGTCATAACACGACGTCCTGTGGCTGCACGAAAAGCATTATTCAACAAGATATCGTTGCTGTCTGGGTTCATCCGAGCCATAATCCGTAGGTAGCGGTCATCCACTGCAGTAGTAGCCCTTGGGCGGCCTTACTGAAGCACGGCATTGACAGTTCCTGTCTCTCTGTAACTCCTCCATGTCCGAACAACATCTCTCTGGTTCACTCCGAGACTCCTGGACACTTCCCTTGTTGAGAGGCATTCCTGGCACAAAGTAAGACTGCGGACGCGATCGAACCGCGGTATTGACCGTCCAGGCATGGTGGAACTACAGACAACACGAGCCGTATACCTCCTTCCTGGTGGAATGACTGGAACTGATCGGCTGTCGGACCCCCTCCGTCTAATAGGCGCTGCTCATGTATGGTTGTTTACATCTTTGGGCGCGTTAAGTGACATCTCTGAACAGTCAAAGGGACTGTGTCTGTCATACAATATCCACAGTCAACGTCTGTCTTCAGGAGTTCTGGGAACTGGGGTGGTGCAAAACTTTTTTTGATGTGTGTATGTCATCGTAGTATTTGAACTGGCTTAACTGCTTCAAACACATATCGAAATGTGTTTTGGTAGTAGCTACACTACGACTGTGGACAGTAACCGGCACAGAAACAACCAACTCTTCCAAACCGACCACAAGGTGGACGGAACTGGTGCCGCTGTCCCATCTGCAGCCCACGCACACATCGGCCTGGCAGTTGCTGTGCCATCGAACTCGGGTCCCGAGACTCAGCGGCCACAGCGCCACAGCGCACGTACCCGTGTCTCAGGCCATGCGGGGACAGCCGCGTCCTTCATGTAGCACAGCGGTCTCGCTCGACACTGCTGCCGGTAAATTCAAATCCATATTGCCGCCGCCACTGGAAGACGGAGACGTCGTCCACCGCACAGCTAGCGTCATTACAGTAATGGCCACATAACACAGCTGCGCATCTCCTTTATGATAACGAAAAGCATTTCATGTAGCGTCTCTCTATCTGCAGCTTTACGTTATGCTGTACACTTGTATATTAGTGCTGGTATCGATGTAGATGGGATTTCGTTTGTTGAGTGGTCATCGACGCCCATACAAAGCCCGAATTTTTACAGAGCCCTATTGTTTTTTTTTTACACAGTCCGGTCTAACCACTGTCAGGAATGATGATTGTGGTGATGAGGACAACACAAACACCCAGTCCCCGGTCAGAGAAAATCCCCAATTCGGCCGGAATCGAACCAGGGATCGTGTGATTCAGAGGCAGCAACGCTATCCACTTTTTTTTAATTATGGATTTATTTTTGTTCCATGAAAAAAAGTTTCTACAACTGCCGTAGCCGAGCGTCCGAGTCGTCTTCTGGTGTGTTGGGAGGGGTTCCCCCCTATTCCGTCCGTAGAGGATCAATGCGCTCCAGGATTTATCTTCATTTTCAGCGTCTCATACCCGGAACGCCCCAGTGAGCAGGAGGATCCGCGAATAATGAACCTAAATAATTTGCGAAACGGGGTCTGTACTTCGGGTGGCGGCTGAAAGCTGCATGTGTCGTCATCAGTAGGGACGTAAAGTCAAGTGTGCCTTTCTGAGCATCGCAAATTATGAAGTAAAGGACCATGGCTTTTAGCCAGTTAACGGCGTTCGTCCTGGTCGATGGAAAGTAGACGCCGGCGGGGCGGATCGGGAGGGATAGACTCCGGCAATCGCCGCAAGAGTAATTCCGGCATGCGCTGCCTCAGTAGCCAGCACTCGCTGGTCGCGGCACAAGTCAGAAGGTCTTCATCCGAGTCAACGACTGAGCATGTTGGACACCAGGGGTCGTCCGTCAGATGAATGGAATGTAGGCTCTGACGAATAGCGAACTACCCATTCACAACCACGTACCACAATGAATGCACCGTCGTATGTAGAAAAGGTGTGTGTACCGCTCGCCACAACGCACGGAGTAGCCGAGTGGTCTTGGGCGTCTTGTCACGGTCCGCGCGGTTTCCTCCCTCGAGCATGGGTGTGTGTGTGTCATCCTTAGCAGAAGTTAGTTTATGTTAGATTAACTAGTGGGTAAGCTTAGGGACCGATGACTTCAGCAGTTTGGTCCCATAAGTCTTCATCACAAATTTTCAAAATTTCCCCTCGCCACACCGTGTTCCAGGCAACTTCAGGATGTCTGTGTGCGACCGTATTGATAAGTTGCTGCTGTTGATAGAGGTGATAATAGTCTTTCGTGCTGGGCATCCGTGTCGTCGGAAGGTCTTACCATAAGTAGCTGAGATTAATCAAGAACTCTCTGATGTGGGCGAGTTCCGGTGAAATGTGTCCTACGGAAACCGGGGGATGCAGAGAGTGTGGTGCCACTTCCGCTATCAGGGTGCCCGTCAGAGTGGAGTGGGCAGAGGTCCACGTGCGACGCATAGTGTTGAGATAAAGCGATCGCGCTCGGTTATATACGTGAATTAAACCGATACCGCCCGCTGCGTCAGTGTCAGGGTGGCGTATCGGACTTTAAAAACAAGGCAAACAAACTCACGAAATGTCCATATGCTGCCTGAAATCTGTGGGCCATCGTAACCAGCAAAGGAAGGATATGTTCAGAATAGCTCAGTTTGGAGACAAGATAGGTGTTGACATAACGTGTTCTGAGGAGCATATCCATGCGACGCCATTTGCTGTCCCGTATCAGAGCACGTGTCTGGTGTAGGAGCCAGCTGTATGTAGCCGCCGCCGTGCGGCGAACATTGCTATAGAAGTGCACTCTTAAAGATTGGAGTACGGGAACCTTGTCAAAGGGCCCCCGTCCGACATCCATGTATTTTGTCTACTTCACGTTGATGACGCTCGCAGCGACCGCCCCGTACTGGCGTAGCCACTGAAGCGCCACAAGCATTTCATCCTCTGATCTGGCCAGGAACACCATATCAGTTGGCGAATGCACCACAACGAAATGTTACATCCCGCACTGAAATTCCTGTTAATCGCTGCCGTAGACCATGTAAAGCTGGTTCAAGCGCTGCCGCAAATAATATACCCGACAAGGGGCACCCTTGTCGCACTGACCGTCCAACAACAATTTGACCAGGCTGGTAACCGTTGACCATCATGCGGGAGCGAGCTCCGTGGACCAGTCGAAGGACCACCTGTGTAGACTCTGCACAGACAACCATGTGTTCCAAAACTGCGCGTAGGAAGCCGTGGTCGAATGCGTGGTCAAAATCGACGGCGACAAGGGTGCCTCGTATTTTGCAGGGTCCCGTCAAAGCAATTACGTTGCGGTGTCCTCCTAACGCTGTATGCATGTTGCTGTCACCACCTAAACATGTCTGACGGGTGTGGGTGGCTTTGCCGATAGCGGTGTGGAGACGCGCGCGGAGGATGCGGACGAAGATCTTGTAGTCGTTGTTGAGGAGTGCGAGTGGGCGAAAGTCCTGCCACCTACAACCACCATTCGGTTTCGGTACTGCGACCAAGATGCCGTCTGTGAATTCCGTGGGGACAGTGAAATCAGGGTGGGTCTTGAAACATCTGGAGCCATTTGTCGCCAATAAGATCATAAACAGTGCGATAGGATTCAAGGAGTAAACCGTCCTGCCCAGGCGATTTGTTGGGTGCTCCACGTGCGAACGCCGATGTCAGCTCATCGGGTGTAATGGGAACAGCAGAGTATCATTCGGTACAACGTCTCTAGGGGCGGGAAAATCGTGCAACAGCTCGCCATAATCGCGTACGTTTCGCGGGTCTTCCACGTACAAGGTCCCACAGTGTCGGGCGAACGTGTGCGCGATGTCCGTTTGCGCCACTGCGCGGCCGCCCTCCTCCGTGTTTACCGCCGTAATGAGCTGACGTTTTCCGTGGCGTCTCTCGCGCACAATGTGATACACTGACGCCGTTTCGTTGGGCCTGCAGCCTTGCACTCGCGCACTAGTTCGGACACCTTCTAGCTGCTCTGCCCTGATGTGAAGTAGACGATCTTCGACGCGTTGTACGGACATGTGACGTTCGGGAGACGGCAGTTGCGTCGTCACCTCACGTAACGCTGTACAGTAAAATTCCGATGTTGTCTTTCGCCAGTTCGATCTGTCACGCCCGTAGGCCATCAGGGTCTTGTGGAGTGCAGGTTTTTGACACATCGCAGCCACCACAGCAACGTGGAAGCATACATGGGCAGACGCCTGAAACAACGACGCCACGTGTCAGTAACGGCTCGCCGACACGCTTCCTCGCGAAGGAGGGCGACGCTCAGCGTCCACGGTCCCCTGCTGCGTCTCGTGAGTTGTCGGGGAAAGGTGATAGGGCAGATACACGCGAGATGATCCGTGCAGGCCGTCGGCCAGAGTTCTACATCATGGGTTCCTGTCCGGAGGGCAGAAAACTGGCGGGATGGCTGGTAAAGTGCGTATAACCGCGCTGGTTCCCATGATGTAACAGCCATGTGTCGTGGAGCGCGAGGTCACGTACCAGTGCTTGTAGAGCCGGGCATGGGACGTAATGCGACATCTGGTACTCGGGCCGCAGAACAAAAATCTCCGCCCACTGTGTAGTGGTCCATATTTCCTTGCTAAAGTGGGGCTACCTCCTCCGAGTAGAAGACGTGGCTGTCACCGTGGTGTGAAGTACCTGAGGGGGCGTAGGCGCTAACGAGGCGGACTGCGCCGAGTGTGAGAGCGATGCCTCGCTCGTTCGGCAAGTATGTCACGTAAAGTCGCTTCCACGCCATCTTGGAGAAGGATGGCCGTTCCTCCTGCGCTATCACCAGAGGGTAGGCTGTAGTTGGTGTAGCCGTACAGGTCTAAAGGCAGCTCGGGACGGACCTCCTGGAGAAGGACAATGCCCAAGTCTGCCGCTCTCATCATGTCGTGTAACATGCTGGTCTTGACAGTGGAGTGGACACTATTGACATTGACTGTTCCCACACGGTATGACTGAGACATATCAAGTGGCGGAGGCAGTGTGTCGGTGCAAGCCCAATGTGAGCTCGCCCACCACACAGCCAACTAGCCGCTTGCTGTGCATTACTGTACCTTATGATCACCTGAATGGCAGAGACCTCCGGGCTCAATGTCAGCCATGGGCTCTGGAGGAGGTATCGATGTGTGCTGTGCATCATCGGCCTCCATGTCGTCTGCCCAAAGAGAGGATTGGGAGGTGAGTGGTGGCTGGCCAATTTCACAGGAGCCCACATTTTGGGAGTCAACCCGACCTGCCTCGTTTTCAGGGCCACCAGATGTAGGACGGTGTTCCTTATCGTCAGGCGCCTTCCGGAGAATGAGGCCGCTGGAATCCGTTGCAACTGTAGGCGCGTCAACGGAGTCGATGTCTTCCGCCATTCTCACATCCCTGTCCCTTTCTTCAGCTGACGATCGCCTCTTATTGTGCCGCTTGGGTGACTTTTGCTTGCGGGTCCGAGATTCGACATCCACTGGAGGGCGGGGCTCGACACGGTCTCGGTAATCTGGAGTCCCCGTGTCCGATCCCGACAGTGACGGCGGCTGGTTGCCCACGACGCCGCGGTGGGCAGACGCTGCAGGAACCTCTACACCATTTGGCTGCGGTGGGGTGTCGTCGTCGGAGCTGACTCTCCAACGGAGCTCGCAGCGGCTTGAGGTAGTAGCAGGTTTTGATCATCCGTCACATCATGTCGTGCCCCCTCCATATACGTTAGCGGGAGAGAGGTCATCGTGGATCGTTGGGGAAGTTCATTGCGGGGCGCCTGAACGAGGCGGCGCTGCAGACACTCAGTTCTAACATGGCCCTCCTGGCCGCATCATGTATAACAATTGCGCGGCATCCGCGCATTACGTGGTCGGTCTCATTCAGTGCGTGCTCTGCCACGGCCGATTTCTCCACCTGCCCCAACCTGCAATGTCGCTTATGCTCTTGGATCCTGGTGTTGATGGATCGTCCAGTCATTCCGACAAAAATAAAATTCGCCGACACGGAAGTTCTGGCTGTAGAGAAGCACTATCACACGCGCTTGTTCAGAGGAGCTGTAGAAATACAAAAACACGCGAACAGTTTGAACAAGAAAGAGGAAAGCCTTAAGGTAAACGGATCCTGGCTTCCCGTACTGCAGCGAACGACCGTCGCAGGTAGCAAGAGGAGAACCGCACCGGAAAAGACCGCGGAGAAGCCCTCGGACGTTGGCGCGCCGGGTACATATAGTCTGCGCCCGCGAGCTCGGCTCCAGTTCACCACCGGCAATGGAGGGTGAAGCTTTGACAATGCCAGCCACTCGTGCTGGCGAAACGTCAGAAGAATCATTAGATGAACGTCGGCCGAAGAACCCGAGACAGAAGCCAATAGGCAGTTTGTCAACAAGTGGCCGCGAAAGCCTTAACAATTTTGTATTCCATTTCTCCTCTGTGTGGCTCAGAACTGTGCCATATGGTCAGAACGCATCGATGACAAGTTCGGCCTGAACTTCGAACGGCAGTTCAAAGATACGCACGGTACGCACCTCTATACCAGCACGGTCAACTGCTACCACGCTCGCATTACCGTCTGCTTGGCAGAAGCGAAAGCCGTTTGCAGATCGTTGGAGGAGTCTGTCGTAGGCTGCATCGTCAATCAGATTGAGGTACACTGTGCTAGATACAATAGACAAATGAATGCCTATCAGTTCTTGTGGTTGTATGTGCATGAGGTCTCGCAGAAACCTTTAAATTTCATGGGCTTTCGGTCTCGTGTACGATGCATGGAACGTTAGTTTGATTGTAGCTTGTCGATATGAGAACGCCATGGCGGATCGGTACCGGTACTATAAGGCAATACAACGACACAGCCTCGCGCAAGTGGATAAACAAACAACGCCTGCGGACCACTGCTCCGCGCGCTGAGCCCGTCCGCGCGGTATCACGGCTGACACTGGACCACGAACTTGAAGATTAGTCGCTGAAAGCAGCCGAAGACTCGACATATGATCTCATAGTGTAATGGCGTGGTAATGACAAGTGGCAACTGCTCGATATTGTAGTTAAAATAGATAAGCGTCATAACACAACAAGTCCCTAACAAGAAAGTGACGTCAGTACTGGTAGCAGTTACAATAGTTTACTAAGAAGCTTAATTGACCCCTGCAAATGAAGAAATATCACCAAGAGTTATGACAAGCTCAAGATCAATATGTGGCCTTTCTAGTGATGTGAGTAGTCAAGAGTCTACAGAAGATCAAAAAAATGGTTCAAATGGCTCTGAGCACTATGCGACTTTACTTCTGTGGTCATCAGTCCCCTAGAACTTAGAACTACTTAAACCTAACTAACCTAAGGACATCACACACATCCATGCCCGAGGCAGGATTCGAACCTGCGACCGTAGCGGTCGCTCGGTTCCAGACTGCAGCGCCTAGAACCGCACGGCCACTCCGGCCGGCACAGAAGATCAATTGCAAAGGAACTGGTAATAGGATATTACTTGTATGAGTATGTGTGAAGGGAAGGTATAAGCAGTCAAATGTTTTTTCTCCGAGTACTATAGCAGAGAAACGGCTTCTGATGAGACTGTGGTCTGAGGATGCGGATCAGGTGTCGAGTCTCGTGTTCTCCCAAGCCAGTACAGGTGAAATGGCTCTTTCTGGTATTGATGATTTGAGGAGATGGAATCACGTGTCCAGTGTCGTGTTTTCCTGGGAAAATACAGGAGAAGCGGCTCCTGATGAGGCTGGAGGTCTGAGAGGGAGGGATCGATTGTCCAGTATCGGGTTTTCCTTGGATCTGAGAAGGAGGGACTGGATGCTCACGGTCATGTTTTCCTGGGTTAGTACATGAGAGGTGACTGCTGACGAGAGTGGTGGTCTGGGAGGGAGAGACCTGGTGACCGGTGTCGCGTTTCCCTGGGACAGTACAGGAGAAATGGCTGCTGATGGTACTGGTGGTCTGAGATGGGGGGGGGGGGTTCACATGTCAAACATCGTGTTGTGCTGGATCGACATAGGGGAAAGAGCTACTGATGGGCAGATTTGGGGGGGGGGGGGAGAGATGGCTGCCCAGCATCGTGTTTTCTCAGGACAATACAGGAGGAAGGGCTGTTGATGAGACTGCTGGTCTAAGGGGGTGGGATCGGTTATCAAGTGCTTCATCTTTTGATGGGACAATACAGGGGCAATACTGCTGACGAGGCTGGTGATTTGAGGGGGAGGGGGGGAGGGGTCATGTGTCTGGAGTCAGGCTTTTCTGGGACAATGCAGGAGAAATAGTTCCTGATGAGACAGATGGTAGCATGATGTTGTGCGGTTCCAAGAACTACTATGGGTGCAGGACCACCACTGTTATACCACAAAAACTTGACAAGGAATCCTTTGCTCCAGCAATACTGGGTGATAATTCCTATATAAAATTGCACACCATTTCAAAGTGACGAAACATAACCGTGATTTTTAGTGCTGAGGAGTTAGTTGGGGGCTCTCAGGACTGATTACTTCAGCTGGTGAAAATGTATAGGTGGATCAGTAGTAAAATGTTACTCAACATTTTCAAATTTCTAGGGTTCGGTCCTAGGACTTTTATTCATCGCTAGTTACTTCGTTTAGCTCTAACGATGTTTTTTATGTAAAAAATGTCTAGCAAGGGCGCTATACCTCCTATAAGAACATGGTTAGTATACCTCCGTGGTGCCAATGATGGTAGGTTTATTGTGAAGTGTGTTTTTCAGTGTGCAATGATTTTGTGAAAATATTGTTTTAATATTTTCTAACTTGAATGGCCCTTAAGGATATTTCCTCCTTGACACAAATCACAACTGCTCCTTTGCATAATTTGCTGAATGTGTATGTCTCCGCTGGTTTTAGTTACTGTTCATAATTTGGTTAACTGTAAAGTATGTTGGAATGCTACTCACCATTAACGACTGAACATTATAGCCATTCCGTCACATTTGTAGAAATGGATAATAATGATTAAACGGGAAACTGTATCCTTATTTATTTTGGACTGTTTATTTATAACTGAAACTACTCAAAACTTGGTCAATGGTTGTAAAGAGTCTGGTCTTTCGTTTTCCACACTTCAATAATGTCTGGCTGTGTGAATCGTGTTCGAAATTAACTGAAGAACATTCCGAGACTTCTGCCACAAACATCAGTTTTGAAGTTCCCAATTTGGTATCTAACAATAGCTAATTTAGGCTCTGTGAAATAGCTGATGTCATAGTCATATCAGAAGAAAGAGTGAAATATATTTTAGGAAAAAACTAATTAACAGTGTGGAAACTATACGCGAAATAGGTGTTGCATTTGTTGTAAGCTGACCAAAATATGGTAGGTAGAATACAAATTAGTCAGCAACGTTTGAATCATTTTCAAAACCCTGAAGCTGATCTGTGTTGATTTATTGTTAGGAATGTCCTCTTGATTCAATAGTTCAACTTCAGAAACGAAAGAACAGTCACGGTAATCGGTAGATACAAGTGGAACTGCACCTAGAAAACTTGAAGTTTATTTCAAATGCTGCAAAGGTTCTTATCAGTGTTTCCCGTGATTCTTATTGTTCATGATCTTTCGAAGAATTATACAATAATTCACAGGTCGTTTGGAGGAGGTGAAAAAAATTGTAGGAGTGAAACAGAATGAAACATCATCTTTTGTTATGGAAACTCGTCTGTCAGCATAGGTGTTATGGCAAAGGGAAAACTGAGGGATAAGAAATTAAATTTATTAGAATATGGGGACTATTATTCATATTTAGTATTATCCGACTTTCACCTATTCCCTCTTCTAGAGGAGTTCCTAGCTGCAGTAAGTTTCTAATTTCAGTAAAGGCGTTATGACAGCCAAACATTGATATTGGCTTCATAGAATCGACAAACATTAGCATATAAATAAATGAAACACCTAAACAAATTATTAAAAAATACAGAAAAACTGCATATAGCTAAAAAAAGATCAGTGGATTAGACACAATCAAGAGTTATTCTGTGAACAGGATGATGCTGGGAAACATGTGTGCTTTGATGACGAAAAGTAATTTGTTAATATTGGTGATATAGCTTCGGATGAACTAGAAAGCATGATTAAAAAATTGGAAACCTGCAGAAATATACGGAACAAATTTAGAGTTAATCAAACGCATAGGAACTCCATTTCATATCAGATAGCTACATTTTATTAACATGTAATGGCACTGTGCGAAATCCCAAGCTCTTATAATAAGGCTGAATTTATCTTTCTGTTCACAAAGGGCAACAGAAACGAATGTGGAAATCAGATAGTAGTTACTAGATCTATTAAAATGTAGTAAACAACAGAATAACAGTTCCACCCGAAGCACTTCTTCAAGAAGATTAGAGTGGATCAAGAAAAGGACGTTCGTGTAGTACTATACTTCTGTAATAAAACGACTCTTTGCAAAAGGAAGACTTTTTGTGTTGAAATTCTCATAGCTTTTATAAATTTTGAAAAAAAAAAACTTTCGATCGATTTCATCGAAATACGCGAAAATTAAGGGCAATAACAAGTGACAGTGGATACCCAGGACCTCTCTCATCATAAAGGCAATAGGCAGCTTATACTGTGAAACAAAATCAGAAATAAATACGTGTGACGAAAGGATAGACGACATAAAAATCAATCAGTGAGCGAGACACGGGTGTTCTCTTTCACCTGCTCTTTTTAACATTTGTCCTTAATAATAGGAAATGAGACAATCATCCAGGAATTGAATTAATGCAGTAATGTGTCAATCTAAACACATTAATATCTGCAGATTTTTATGTAATAATATGACCTCCAGTTAGCAGTACATCAGTTGAACTAAGTAAGTACAGAATACTTGCATTCTCAAAATTTCAGTGTGCAAGATCAAAGGTATTTACACAATATTTAGAAAGTAATAATTAACAAAGAGGTAATTGAACATGTGTTACATTTTGGATGTGGAGCACGAGTTTTGATTATAATGACATAGATGGAAAACCTGTACAAATTTCAGGCAATACGTAGAACAATAACCAGAATATGGCTACAAAATCAGAAAAGATACGAAAATTAAATTTTGCAAATTATGGAAATACCTTTTCTATTGTTTGGAAACAGGAGTTGTATAAATAAAAGGAAGACGAAAATAAAATGTAAGCAATAGAATGAAATTCTTGAGAATAGTGGACATTGCGCTGACTTCGAATTTTAATGCTCGTTGCAGGCCACGTTTCCTTTTTTTCTTTCTGTTTTGCGTTGAAAATGAAGTTATGGTTTGCTCAATACACATATAGTGTACTTTTTGCTATCCAGATTGTTGCATCTCGAGTAGTTGATGATAAGGTGTGTTTAGAGGGCACAAAATTTTGACAATTTAATTAAGACGAAAAAGTCGAACCCCTCTGGGGTGGACATACAGTCACTGCGCAGATAAAAAAAGAGAAGGAATGAAGATCAGGATTTAACGTCCCGTCA
The DNA here is from genome assembly GCF_023898315.1 of Schistocerca nitens. NCBI lineage: Eukaryota > Metazoa > Arthropoda > Insecta > Orthoptera > Acrididae > Schistocerca > Schistocerca nitens. The sequence continues at coordinate 6,032,672 of NC_064619.1, read as the reverse complement.
ACAATGACGTCATTGAGAGAGGAGCCTAATCTCGGCTAAGGGAAGTATGGGGAAGGAAACTGGCCGTTGCCTTTTCAAAGGAACCATTTCAGTACTTCCATTAAGTGATTTAGGAAAACTGCGGACACTCTTGACTGCGGATGGAGATCTGTACGGCCGTCATCTGGAATGGAGTCCAGTGTCTGCACATTACCGCACCTCGCTTGCTGTATCGGCAAATCATTTTGAAGCTAAAGGATAAAGTTGCCCATTGCACTAAGTTCCAGTACATGTAGGCTTTCTACTAGTAATTTGTTATCACAATTTAACTAATTTTCAGTGATCGGACTGTTTCATTAGCAACAGAGCTTGCATCCGTTGGTCGTATTCGCTTCTAAGAATGGCCGTGTGTCCTCAGGAATATCACCAAAGCTAAAGTCATTATTTTAAGTATGTACTATTACTGACTGGGAAAATACTGAATAATAACAGTACAAGTTTTACAACATTTTTGGAGTTTATTGTTAAATATCAGTTACTATGATTCCTTTCTTATACAAGAACACTGGTTGAATCACAATTCATCATTTCATACAGTACCAGAGACAATTCTTTCAGTTTTAATGATCAACATGTGATAGAGAATGCGATTTTCACTCTGCAGTGGAGTATGCGCTGATATGAAACACCCTGGCAGACTGTGTGTCAGGCCGAGACTCGAACTCGGGACCTTTGCCTTTCGCGAGAAAGTGCTCTAACTTGAGATACATACTGCTTAAATCACTCGTAATATCGTTTTGTCTTTCCCCTGTCAAATATAGTAAAGCCACTGAAATATCTTTAAACAAAGGCCTCGACACTTTGGATACATTGGTTCCCATTAGATCACCGAAGTCAAGCAACATCGGGTGTGGCCGGTACTTGGATGGGGGACCTTCCGGGTCCGCCAAAGGCTGTTGGAAACTTTCCCTTTGTACTTATGGCAAAGGGGAAGATGCGTGGTGGCGTAAACTTCCTGATCACCATTCTTTACACAAATGTGTTGGATTAAATTCCGAACATCGCTGCAGTCTCATGAAGTGAATGAATGTGATGATGTTGACGGTGATCTGTCCGTCGGGTGTGGACGGTAAGCTCGGGGCTCCCTTGCTGCTATTCGAGAGGAGTAGGCCATGTGCTGGCATCAGGTTTCACCCTCTCTCTTTCCTCCTTAAAAAAAAAAAAAAAAAAAAAACACACACACACACAAACAAACACACACACACACGCAAACACAAACACACACAACCACACAGACACAAAACCAGTCGTACACTGTACAGGCACTCGTCACAGTCATCCGCAGTCATCCCCAGGCCAGAGGAAAGCAGTGGCCAGCCACCTCCACTACGACCTAGCCAGGACTCCTGAATCTGCTACCACAAACTCATTCCCCGTGTATGGGACTACTTTGACTTTTGAAATAACTTTAACACGACCTCGCACGTCGCACCATAGTCCATCTCCAGTCTCGACAGACTCGAGACTGATAACTCAAGCAAAGCCTATCGTGCGCTCTAGCCGTGTCGCAGTTCAAAAAGAACCAATGGCGGTCGAAAGTATACATCGCTCCTGGCTCATCTAAAATGGTTCAAATGGCTCTGAGCACTATGGGACTTAACTTCTGAGGTCATCAGTCCCGTAGAACTTAGAACTACTTAAACCTAACTGACCTAAGGACATCACACACAACCATGCCCGAGGCAAGATTCGAACCTGCGACCGTAGCGGTCGTGCGGTTCCAGACTGTAGCACCTAAAACCGCTCGGCCACCCCGGCCGGCTGGCTCATCTGGCTGAAAGTTTACATACTCGTAATCCCAGGTTGCATCGAGGTGTGTGACAGTTCGTGAGTAGGGCTGCAGGCCGCTGTGGCCGAGCGGCTCTAGGCGCTTCAGTGTGGAACCGCGCTGCTGCTACGGTCGCAGGTTCGAATCCTGCCTCGGGCATGGATGTGTGTGATGTCCTTGGGTCAGTTAGGTTTAAGTAGTTCTAAGTGCTAGGGGACTGATGACCTCAGATGTTCAGTCCCATAGTGCTTAGAGCCATTTGAAGTTCCTGAGTAGGCCTGAAGTGCTGGAAGGTAACCCCTTATGTCAGTTGAATTTTGAAACTGTTGAGTAGATACTGAAAACTGTGACAGATTCTCGCCGTCGACTTGCCCCTGCAGCCTCGGCGGAATCCGCACCAAGCACGTTGCCCTTGGACGCGCCGCGCGCTGTGTGTGGACTAGGCTCGGCTCGGCGCCGTTTGCGGCCGGACGTGACGGCGTTGTTTACCGTGGCGATACGACCTCCCCTGCGAGCCGCCCGCTGGATAAACTTATCAGCAAATCAATACGGCTACGGCGCGCTCTACCTGGCCGTCCGCCTGTCCCACCGAGCACCGCTGCGCAGCCGCGGGGATTCGCCTGCCGCAGCAGTCTGCGTACAACCACTCCCTCGTCCCAGGGGGCGACTTTGAAGAAGAGAGCACTCCGTTTGGTTCCTGCTGACTGTTGCAGCACCCTCGGCATACGACTGAAGGGGCGAAAGTTTGTGCCGCGGGCTTGAGGTGTGAAGCGAGTAGTCTTTATTTTCATGATTCTGCAGAGGCAACGGACTCAGTGTAAAGTATTGTTCACTTTCGAGCACTCATTGTGTGTGTCTGGTGGCCTTCAGTGCTGAGACTGGTTTGATGCAGCTCTCTATGCTACTCTTATCCTGTACAAGCTTCGTCATCTCCAAGTACTTAGTGCAACCTGCATCCTTCTGAATCTGCTTAGTGTATTCATCTCTTGGTCTCCCTCTACGATTTTTACCCTCCACGCTGCCCTCCAATGCTAAATTTGTGATCCCTTGATGCCTCAGAACATGTCCTACCAACCGGTCCCTTCTACTTCTCAAGTAGCGCCACAAATTCATCTTGTCCCCAATTCTATTCAATACCTCCTCATTAGTTATGTGATCCACCTATCTAATCTTCAGCATTTCGAAAACTTCTAGTCTCTTCTTGTCCAAAGTATTTATCCTCCACGTTTCACTTCCATACATGGCTACACTCAATACAAATACTTTCAGAAACGACTTCCTGACACTTAAACCTATACTCGATGTTAACAAATTTCTCTTCTTCAGAAACGCTTTCCTTGCCATTGCCAGTCTACATTTTATATCCTCTATACTTCGACCATCATCAGTTATTTTGCTCCCCAAATAGCAAAACTCCTTTACTCCTTTAAGTGCCTCATTTCCTAATCTAATTCCCTCAGCATCACCCGATTTAATATGACTACATTCCATTATCCTCGTTTTGCTTTTGTTGTGTTCATCTTATATCCTCCTTTCAAGACACTGTCCATTCCGTTCAACTGCTCTTCCAAGTCCTTTGCTGTCTCTGACAGAATTACAATGTCACCGGCGAACCTCAAAGTTTCTATTTCTTCTCTATGGATTTTAATTCCTATTCCGAATTTTTCTTTTGTTTCCTTTACTGCTTGCTCAATATACAGATTGAATAACATCGGGGAGAGGCTACAACCCTGTCTCACTCCCTTCCCAACCACTGCTTCCCTTTCATGCCCATCGACTCTTATAACTGCCCTCTGGTTTCTGTACAAATTGTAAATAGCCTTTCGCTCCCTGTATCTTACCCCTGCCACCTTTAGAATTTGAAAGAGAGTATTCCAATCAACATTGTCAAAAGCTTTCTCTAAGTCTACAAATGCTAGAAACGTAGGTTTGCCTTTTCTTAATCTTTCTTCTTTCGGAAAAGCATCATCCACACAATTCCTAAGACGGCAAGAGCTGACAAGTGCGAGAATTATCGCACAATCAGCTTAACAGCTCATGCTTCCAAGTTACTTACAAGAATAATATGCAGAAGAATGGAAAAGAAAATTGAGGATGTGCTAGATGACGATCAGTTTGGCTTTAGGAAAGGTAAAGGCACCAGAGAGGCAATTCTGACTTTGCGGATAATAATGGAAGCAAGACTACAGAAAAATAAAGAAACGTTCGTAGAATTTGTCGACCTGGAAAAAGCATTCGACAATGTAAAATGGTGCAAGATGTTCGAAAATCTGAAAAAAGTAGGGGTAAGCTATAGGGAAAGACGGCCATATACAATATGTACAACAACCAAGAGGGAATAATAAAAGTAGACGACCAAGAACAAAGTGCTCGTATTAAAAAGGGTGAAAGACAAGAGTGTAGCCTTTCGCCCCTACTGTTCAATCTGTACATCGAGGAAGCAATGATGGAAATAAAAGAAAGGTTCATGAGTGGAATTAAAATTCAAGGTGAAAGGATATCAACGATACGATTCGCTGGTGACATTACTATCGTGAGTGGAAGTGAAGAAGAATTACATGATTTGCTGAACAGAATGAACAATCTATTGAGTACGGAGTATGGATTGAGAGTAAATCGCAGAAAGACGAAGGTAATGAGAAGTAGTAAAAATGATAACAGCGGAAAACTTAACATCAGGATTGATGGCCACGAAGTAGATGAAGTTAAGGAATTCTGCTACCTAGACAGTAAAATAACCAATGACGGACGAAGAAAGGAGGACATCAAAAGCACACTAACAATGGCAGAAAGGGCATTCTTGTCCAAGAGAAGTCTACTAATATCAAATATCGGCCTTAATTTGAGGAAGAAATTTCTGAGAATGTACAGCCTTGTATGGTAGTGAAACATGGACTGTGGGAAAACCGGAAGAGAAGAGAATCGACGCATTTGAGATGTGGTGCTACAGACGAATGTTGAAAATTAGGTGGACTGATATGGTAAGGAATGAGGAGGTTTTGCGCAGAATCGGAAAGGAATGTGTGGAAAACATAAGGAGAAGGGATAGGATGATAGGACATCTGTTAAGACATCAGGGAATGACTTACACTGTACTTAAAAAAAAAAAGGAAAAAAGAGGAATGGTTGAGCCTAAACAAAGCAGCAACTCTCCGTACCAAGACCTGCACGAAAGATAGTGTTATGTATCTGGTGGAACAACGGCGGTGTGTCGTGCTACGAATTGCTTCCCCGAGGTATAATCATCTTCGCTGACTTTTTTTTTTTTCAACAACTGAGACGTCTTGCTGACGCAATGCAAGAACAACGACCAGGATGACTGTGTGAAGTGATGCTGTTCCACTATAACGCGCTCCCGCATTCTGCTAGGCTTACAAAAAACACTGTATAGAAAGATCGGTTGGGAAGTTGTAACCTCCCCCTCACTTATCGACCTTAATGACAGTGAAAAATTAAACCGCGTGTACCTAATGCAAATTTAGGAAAAGCAATCGTCACCGAAGTTAATCTGTCGGTAAAGAGGGAGGAAGGGTTACATCTAAATGAAATGAAAAATGCAAATGAAATTGGTGGAAATTAATTTTGAAAAAGGGTAAAGTTAATGAAGAAAGTAAATGTGCAGTCGTTACGTTAACAATTAATTTGCGTTAATTAGATATTTGAGATTTGGGGCAAATTACTGTCGCTAGTCCTATGGACAACTACTATAATAACTGAAAATGAAAGATTAATGCACATATATTTAGCACTAAAAGCGTGGCAACTGAAGGTTGACACGCATTGTGTGAAAACTGAATGTTTGTCAGAAGTAATAAATTTCGCTACACTCTGACTTAATTTAGCAAAATAATTAATAAAACCGGAAAATTGGAAGTTAATTTTAGTGACTGAAATTAATAGTGAACTTTGTTGCTGAAGGACTACGAAATAGAATAAAATAAGGTTAGTCTTGGACTACCTCAACAATCATCGCAAAAGCAACTTGAATCTACGCAATTTAGAAATAAGAGATTTAACTTTGAACTTGAATTAAATGATTTTGAACAATTAACAGTAGTAAAATTCAGTATGTACCAAGCTGAGCTGCAGTCACAGGTAAGCTAAAATATGGTAACAAAACTCGCAGTCTTAATTTGTGCTTGTGTAATCTAAATATAGTTCTGTTTGTTTATTGTAGCCAGCTTTGAAATTAAAGCAGTGAAATGGAATGATAGTACTTTAATGCTCGGGTTTATTTCGGAAAAGGAAGGAACCCTGCTTGGTAATGCAATTGAGACGATGAGCAACAAAGGTTCATGCTAAGTTGCTGTATTTTAGTGATGCAAATCGAACAGTTTGAATAGCTGAGGTCTGCCATACAGTTCTAAAACTTTACGTGCTTTTAGTCTTCCTTGTTGGTTGATTGAAGGTTTGAAGTCGTCGATCGATGAGGTGGCGACAATCAATCATTGTCGGCCGTAGCTGTTACAGAAGCTGGATGTTTGGGCGCCTTCTTCTCGACACGGTCACCAGGCGAAACGGGCTCTTGTTGTGCGCCAGCTAACGTTTTCCGTCCGCGACACCGTGCCAGAAACTATCATCGCAAGTCGAGCGCAATTACATGCTGCCAAACCCCGAAAGCGCGGCAACTCGCGGGAGCGTCACGCAACACACCCGCTCCACTGCCCTACTCCAGCGAGACTCTGATCTGCCCGCGTTCGACGCGGCAGAGTTAACAATATCCAAGATCCTAAACACTTTGGTTCTCCACACGACCTATCGATGTAATCGTTCGACAGCATAGTTTTCCCTAGGCAAGACCCAGCGTAAAAATACAAATAATATTTACAAAACAAACCAATTATACATCGACATAAATGCATATATATCCTTATTTTGTTACCTGAAGATATGACATTTTTGTGTCATATCTTGAGGTAACAAAATAAGTAAAAATTTTATAGTACAATAGATGGAAATAGGAGGATATGCATGTCCGGCGTTACAAAGTCATTCCGTACGTAGCTTATTCACCTGATCTTGCGCTTTCAGATTTTCACACTTCCCGCTCTTTATGGAAAAACCTTTAGAGAACTTCCTTTCCGGATGAAAATGCGCTACGGACATGGCTCGACGGGTTTTTCACCTCAAAACCAAGTCGTTTCTACAGTCACGGCATCGAAAAATTACCGCAGCGTTGGCAGACCGTTGTAAATAGTGAAAGAATACATTAAGTCCGGGAGCACTTTCAATTATTTATTGCCCAAGAAATAAACATTGTACAGATGTCATACATCTTACATTTTGAAGAGAAACTCTGAAAGTTTTTACAAACATTGGATATGGGAACCATGAGTGACTCGGCAGATGTCAATATGGTAATCGAATTCTTGCCATACCCGACCCAGCATGGCATCGTCGACTGTGGCAGTCGCTTCCCGTGTCCTCTCCCGGAGCTCTGCTACATCACGTGGCAGAGGCGGTACATACACCAGCTCTTCAATGTGTCCCCACAGAAAAAAGTCACACGGAGTGAGATCTGGTGATCGGGGAGGCCATTACATGAGACAGCTCACTCCGCACCTGAACTCGCCATGTTTGCCACTAGCGCTGGCTATCGGCAAATTATCAAACTATGCTGTGGCGGTACACATGAAAAAAAAAAAAAAGAACTTTCACGGTTTCTCTTCAAAATGACATATGTATGAGATCTGTACAATGTCTGTTTTTTTTGCAATAAAAAATTGTAAGAGTTCGCGGACTTTATGTGCACTATGTATTAAAGAAGACTGAAGTCTCTGTTATGTGTATCTGCTGTGTTTGTTAAACTACGATACGAATTCATGCACTAGCCGAATAGAATGGTCTAAGTGGCACTACTGACAGACCCTACGCGCTGCAAACATCTTTTCGAGCGAGTCGTTCGTGCACACGTGTGATACGTAATTCTTCTGCACCGTACAAGACGATGTTTGGTTGACTGACGAGTCCATTGGTGTGCACCATCCCTTCATCGCTAAAAGCCACCAGATTTAGAACGTCATCCTAAATACCCCTAATTTATACTGAAACCTGGTAGCGTTGTAAGCGTGTGTGATTTCGCAATACAGTTAATGCTTGGCTGCTATAGGTGTTCTTTGATCGTGTTCGGAGGCTATGCGTCAAACTTCGACACACTGTTTTGTGTGGAACAGCTGCTTTCAACAGCGCTGTCTGCTCGTCTGTTGTGCTGCATCACAATAATATTGACTTCGTTTCCACCTAATACTCAGCCTCGATGTTATTGCACTTGGCTTTATCAGAAACGTGCAGCGACGTCACAGTAAAAAAGTACAATGGTGACCAAGGAAAACACATCACACTGTCAATGCTTTCAGGTCAGTCTGAACAACTCACGGTTGCTGATGCGCTGCATTATGTTAAAGAGCCACATTTGTTATGCAGGTTCTTAACGTCTCCACACGACTAGCGCCTGAGACGACAGCGACATTGTTTGATAAGCTGTGAAGAACTGTACAGCCTCATCACATGCCTCGAATCAGCACACGGGCGTGTTCGTAGCAGTATTCAAACTAACAGTGCAACAGTGTTTGAGGCACCACAGGCTAGCGACTTCTCGTGAGGTAGAAGCAGTGGAGCCCCAAACACTGGACACAGAAGTGCCCTAACGTCATTTTTTCAACCCACTACCGGTTTTGGATACAGCTTCACGATGAACGTATTCGTGAATGGAGTTCCGAAGAGAACGAATGTTGGCAGATTGCGCTCTTCACAGTCATACGCTCTTAGTTCCTGACTCGGTGATATGAGATGTCATGGATACACACCAAGAGCACCTCTGATTCCCATAACCAATAATTCGGACATCAGGCGACACTTTTCTGCTGTATTTAGGCCGGTGACTTTGCCCTTCCTTTGAGGCCTCCGCAACATTATGATTCAACAAGTAACACATGACAGCACGCTGCCTGTGCTACCATACAGAGAGAGTTCGACTATCTCTATGCACAGCGCATTGTGCACACCTCCCGCTCACTGAAAAGACCCCGTCATCCACTGTGGACAGAGTGGCACACTACGACTGGCAGCCACTACGGTTGAGGAGTTCTCTTATAGAGTTCAAGCTGCATGGAATGGCGTACCTGCTTCTGTCATCCAAGGACATTTCAATTTGATGCCCAGCCTGCTAGAGCCATTGTGCTGCCAAACGTGGCAAGTCTGCCTACTAAACTACGCATCCAATGTACATGTGCAGGCAAACAAATGATTACAGCTTCAGGAAAATTGCATGGTTTATTCAAGAGAGAGAGAGAGAGCTTCACAAATTGAGCAAGTCAATAACTTGCTGGTCCGCCTTTGACCATTACAGAAGCACTTATGCCGCTTGGCACTGATTGACAGTGTTATTGGATGTCCTGCTAAGGGCTATCGTGCCAGATTCTGTCCAACTGGAGCATTAGACGGTTAAAAACCCTAGCCGCTGGGAGGACCCTGCCCGAGATGCTCTACACGTTTTCAGTTGGGGAAAGATCCAGCGACCTTGGTGGTCAAGGTACGGTTCGGCAAGCACAAAGACAAACAGAAGGAACTCTCGCGAGTGTGGGCGGGCATTGTCTTGCTCAAATGTAAGTTCAGAATGGTTCTGAATGGTTTGGCATGAAGGACAACAAAACGGGGCTTAGAATATCGTCGACGTATAGCTGTGCTGTAAGACTGCCGCAGATGACAGCCAAAGGATTCCTGCTATGAAAACAAATGGCACCCCAGACCACAGCTCCTGGTTGTTGGGCCATATGGCGAGCGACAATCAGGTTGGTATCCCAGTGCTGTCCAGGGCATCTCCAGACACGTGTTCGGCCTCGAATCTCATTCACTGGAGTAGAAATGTCTCCAAGAAAGAATCCTGCTGCGAACTGAGCCCCGATGACCGGCAAAGATGTGTCTGGGGTGCGTCCAAAGCAGTGGTGGGATAACAACACGACTATAGCCCACCAGGAGTGATGATCTGAGGTGGCATTTCATAGCCGGACACCTTTTGTTGTCATGCACGGCACCCTTACAGTACAGCGGTACGTCGACGATGTTCTACGCCGGGTTTCGTTTTCCTTAATGACAGACCTTGCTGGTCTGACATTTCTGCAAGATCGTGCCCGTCCCCACAGAGCGGGAGTTTCTACTGCTTGTCAATCCCTAACTTGGCCAGCAAGGTAACCGCATGTCTCCCAATTGAGAACATTTGGACTATTACGGGCAAAGCCCTCCAACCTACTCTGCAGTTTGATTATCTATCGCTCCAGTTGAACAGAATTTGGCACGATATCCCTTAGAAAGATATCCAAGAACTCCATCAATCAATACCGAGCCGAACAACTGCTTTCATAAGGACCAGAAGTCGACTTGCGAGTTGATGACTTACTCAAATTGTGAAAGTCTTTCTCTTGAATAAATCATCAATTTTTTATAGTAGTAATCTTTTGTTTGTCTGTACATCACAGATACCGATTACCGTGCCATTCGCATAATTCCTTCGTGAAGCGTCGCTTTTTTGGTGTATATAATTCATTGTTCCTACTGTACTGTGTATACGCAATAAGTGAAGTTTTGTCATTTCCTATTCTTCCCGGTGTTGCAGTTGTAATGGCCACCAGTTAGTGAAAGTGGAACTTCTTTTTTTTTTTTTTTTACTTTTTTTTTAGCATGTTTGATTCCTTCTCCTGAGGGGAGAAGGCAGGTTGTTTTAAGGCTCATCTCAGTGCCCTTCATGAACCAGAGGTTTACATCTTTATTTTATTTGTTGTACGTAACTAATATTTTTGAATAAATGCTATACATAATTTTTTTTTTTGGTTCACTAACATATAAATAAGTGATTGGTAACATTATAAAGTAAAATAATTGAAATAGAAATAAAAATAAATAAGTGATTTATCATTGAGTAATGGTTTACATTGTTTTTTTTCCGGCTTGCTTGTGCAGGAGTGTTACGTGTTGTGATGTTCATACTTTCGTGTTTTAACTTGCTTCTGCGTTACAGGTTCTCCTTTCCTGTTACTACAGTGTGTAAACTTTTAGATGGCAGAGTTGTGAGGGGAGTGCGGTGAGAGGAGGAAGCAAGCGTTGGCTGGCGAGGGAGAAGGGGTCTTTTGGGGGGGGGGGGGGACAAGGGGACAAGGCACGCCTACCAGTTGCAGTGCTGGCACTACAAATTGCGCGTCATGCTTACACGAAAGCAGACGAAAGGCTTGGAAGTAAAACTCGCTTTAAATGTTGTTCGTAAACGAAACGGAAATCGTCATATATATATATATATATATATATATATATATATATATATATATATATATATATATGTTTGCCTACTATGCGCTCACAAACCATTCATCCGATTGCAATGAAACTTTGGTGAGTTGTTCTCCGAACGCCCGAAAAGAGTAATGTACATGCAGTGGACCCGGGTTCGATTCCCACGCCTCGCAATTTTTTTTCATTTTATTTCATTCCCCGCAATGTTAAACTATTAATTATAAAATTTAAACATACTTAAACAGGTCATATTACGTAACTGTCAATCTCTATATATAAAAATGAATCAATGTATGTCTGCCCTCTGTGCGTTCCCAAACCATTCATCCGATTGCGATGAAATTTTGGTGATTTGTACGCCCATGAAGGTTTCTAGCCGAAAATAAGACACATTCTTGAGGAGATATGACGTCATAAACAATGAGTTGCCACCGCGGGAAAATACCCAGATTTATGCATCCACTATTTGCGAATGAGAGCATTTAGCGACTAGCAACAAACGTTACATACAATTTCAAACCTTTAAGAAAATTTTTCTGGCTGACACCCCCACAAAATAATGAAAGGAAAAAAGGTTGTCGCTTACTACATTTTCTCAGTACATATCAAATCTGCCGCAGGAGGCATGACGTTTTAATGTATTATTTCGTTACTATTAACTCTAATCGCAACATATTTCGCATCAGTAAATGCGCCGGCAAATTTATGTCTCTTTACGACATATAATTCAGAAGATATGACGTGGTAAACATCGAGATGCGTGAAAAAGTGCCGCGTCAGGCATGACGTTTTGTTCTATTACTTCGTCACTACTAACACTATTCGCAACAAGTTTCGCAAACGTGTTAAAAGAAGTATTTGTAAATGGGGTGAAGCAATTTTTTGTGCTCCGTTTCCCTTTCGCAGCATTCAATCACACGCAATGTAATTTTGCGAGCATCGCTACGTAATACTTGTTTCCTTCTAACCCGTAGGCCTACCGGTAGGGGTTGTTGGCGACTCCCGAGATGGGCCAGCAACTGCCCCTTCACTCATTTTGATAATTTTTAGCACAACTGCACAATAAAAACACGCAGCACAGTACAGCGCAAAACAATAACGAAGCAGACGACAATGGCTACCTTGTACAACACAGTCAGCTACGTAATGTTGGCAGCAGTCGAAACTGCGTGCCTGCCGAAGCCTCCCGACGTTTACCGACTACTACCGATTCAGGACTAGGGAGAGGTCTGCCATCTAAGTTTACACACTGTACAGTACTCGGAGTCAGGTATTACAATGTTTTCCTTAGTCTGTGATTGTTCTTGTTCTCTTTTGTTGTGTTTTATGTGTGTTGATGATGTATTTTTCTGTATGATACTTGCGTGTTTTGTGTGGTGTGGAGCCGTTGCGGTGTTTTGGATGTGAATTTTTGTGGGTTATACTGCATGTCATGGGCTTTTGTTATGGTCTTTCGTCTTGGAACAATAATACCGTTGAAGTAATGATTTCGGTACGTAACCTAAATCTGGACGTTCATCTTCCATCACAAGAAGATGACAGTAGTACGGTGCTTGTGAGGTGCTGACTACAGTTGGCGGCCGCCTGACTTCCTGGCGATGACCCAGCTGGCCACGTCTGATCCCGGCGGCTCCTGCGGATCGCGGCAGACGCTCCGGGGTGATCACTCCTCCTGCCGGCGACGAGTCCGCACCTTCCCCTCCTCCCCCCTCCCCCTCCCCCCTCTCCAGCCATTACACTGGCCCGCCCGCCCCTCCAATTCCGAAGCACCGGACACTGCGACAAAAACAAATTACAATAATCATTTGAGTGTGTAGTTGTAACTGGTTCTTACATGTATTTGGAGCCTCAAGGTGAACTAGTGCGCGGTTACACGAGATATTTATGGTGTATGTATCTTTAATGCGTTTGCTTGGTACGAGCGGCCACATTAACGCGGCCCCCCTCGGTCCCCGCTGCCCCCCTCCTCACCGCCGCGGCCCCCCACCGCCTCGCCCTCCGGTTTTGAGGACCGGACCATAAAGTGGCGCGGTGATCGGCCGCTGCCGCTGCCGCTGCCGCCGAGGCCTTGAACTTTTCCCATATTACGCGCTTAGACGCCAAGTGCAGCGACGCTCGCGACACGTGTGCACGCCTCCGGCTGCTGCGTCCACACGCGTGCGCCGGACTCCCGCGTGCGCCCTGCGCTGGACGTTCACCGGACCCGTCCGTGCCCTCTCTTCTGCGGAAGGAGGCCGGTGGACTGTTCCTGACTGACCCGCGTCGACAACAGATTTAGCGTTTCCGTGAAGACCAGAGCAGGGCAACACGTTCAACGACTCCCCAGAAATCCGCTTCATGATTATCATCATCATCGTGTGCATTTTCGTGTTAGAAATGCTTGCCTGATCCGAAACCAAGCAAGTTAAAACTTGAAACTTCCTGCCAGATCAAAACTGTGTGCCGGGCGGAGACTCGAACTCGGAACCTTTGCCTTTCGCGGGCAAGTGCCCTACCAACTGAGCTGCCCAAGCACGACTCACGCCCGGTACTCACAGCTTTACTTCTGCCAGTATCTCGTCTCCTACCTTCCAAACTTAAAGCTGTGAGGACGGGTAGAGCTCTTGCGCGCGAAAGGCAAAGGTCCCGAGTTCGAGTCACGGTCGGGCACACAGTTTTGATCCGCCAGGAAGTTTCATGACAGCGTACACTCAGCTGCAGAGTGAAAATCTCATTCTGGAAACATCCCCCAGGCTGTGGCTAAGCTATGTCTCCGCAATATCCTTTCTTTCAGGAGTGCTAGCTCTGCAAGGTTCGCAGGAGAGCGTCTGTAGAGTTTGGAAGGTGGGAGACGAGATACTGGCAGAGGTAAAGCTGTGAGTACCGGGCGTGAGTCGTGCTTCGGTAGCTCAGATGGTAGAGCACTTGCCCGCGAAAGGCAAAGGTTCCGAGTTCGAATCTCGGTCGGGCACACAGTTTTAATCTGCCAGGAAGTTTCATATCAGCGCACACTCCGCTGCAGAGTGAAAATCTCATTCTGGAAGTTAAAACTTACCGCACCATTTTCTTCGTGGTCGTCGTACCCTTCTTCCACGTTTGGATCTGCAGTCACAGGCATTCCTTGGTATACTGTTTTGATCCTTGCGTAGTAGGTGACCACGCTATTCCTTTTTTATAATTTTTAAATGAAGGTCCCGCCTCCGTTTGAGTCTATAGATCGTTTATTCTACTGTACCATAATTAGTCGGCCTTTTGCCATTTTTCAAGTACCGCCGTGCTGGGTTTGATCAGACTTGTATAAACGAAGCATCGTCGAAATATATTATTTCTACGAAGACTCCGTTTATGTAGAGGTCTGATCGTGCCCAACACTGTGGTACTTGTAAATGGCCGAAGGTCGAAATCGTGATTAAAAAGCAGAAAAAACGATCTACATAGTCAAATGGCGGAACGTTCGTTTAAAAAGTATTATTTAAAAAGTATTACATGAATGTGGCCCCAAAGCATAGTAAAATTATCATCTTTTCTTTACTGTTGTACCTTTTCTACTTTTCGTAGAACATAAAGCTCCTCTCTTACCTCATTGTTCGTCTTTTGAACTTTTAATTTGTCTCCTGTTCTTAGCAGTCTGGTTTCTGCCCCTTCAGTTCTCTGTAATTGTGAGTTCGTTAAAGTCCACACCTCGGAACCACAGAGCAGGAAAGGTACACTCATAGTAATACAGAATTTAAGTAGTGGCTCTTTCCTGGTCTTGTCTAGGAGCGTTCTTAATCGTACCTAACACGCGTAAGTACATTTGATATAAAGGTTTCTTGGTATAGTACCGCGTCATATTTCAAAAAAATTATTGTTGTCGAATCCAACGTTTTGGCCACGCTTACAGTGGACTTCTGGACGAACTGTTGTGATTTTACTGTCCAGAGTCACTTATATTTTGTCACAACTTCTCACTGAGCATGTCATTACGTTACAATTTTTTAAAAAACCTTGATATAATCGATCAGTGACTTGTAAGAGGTCGGAACTTTATTGCAATAGGTTACCGTGGAGGGAACGTTTTAAAATTATGTTGTCATGTCATGCTCAGTGAGACCTCACGACAAAGTATGTGATTCTGGACGGTAGAAAAGCCCAACAGCCCCGGAAAAAAGCCACTGTAAGTATGTGCGAGCAAGACTCGGGCACCGTCTCGAAAGGGTTAACATTATGACAAAACGAATCATTCACAAAAATAGAATCACCTTTATCGTTATTGTCGGAATCACTTGAAAACGCTGCCACTTCAGTCGTTTTGACGGGTGTAATGATGTGCCACTGTCACTGGAATCGCCCTCAGAACCATAAAGATGGTTCAAATGGCTCTGAGCACTATGCGACTTAACTGCTGAGGTCATCAGTCGCCTAGAACCTAGAACCAATTAAACCTAACTAACCTAAGGACATCACACACATCCATGCCCGAGGCAGGATTCGAACCTGCGACCGAAGCGGTCACGCGGTTCCAGACTGAAGCGCCTTTAACCGCACGGCCACACCGGCCGGCGAACCATAAACATGTTCGTTCACACAGTCATGAGGACCTTCATTCTCACTACGAACGTCTGGGTCATCATCGTCAACAACCTCCGAAAGCGTTTCAGATTCCAGGGCCATCTCTAAAAGCTGGAGGAAATTCAAGACGAAAATAGTTACTATATTAAATACCACAATTCAATCAAAATGGAAATAAGCAAAACTTGCTTGAAGGCAATCAAGTTTCATACACTGACTACCGGTGTAAACACCTAAACAGACGGGGTAATTGAAATGCAGCACAGCGTCTACAGACAGCGTGCAGCAAACGCAAGTTAAGGCCGGTTCCCACTAGGGCTGCCGCGCGTCAAAACCGCGCGTCAGCGGCGTGGTTGCCATGGAAACGGCGTCAGCGGCAAGGCGCGGCGGGCTCTGCGTCGCGGTTTGCCCATGTCGAACCGCTTCCGCTGCCGCGTGACGCGCCCCAGGTGCGCGCCGCCAATCACAGAACGCGCTGAGCGTGACGTCAGGTACGCAACCCCGGGCCACAAGAACTTTCGCCGAACCGCTGGCGCGGACGCGACGGCAGCTATGAAATACTTATCATCCGATTCCAAGGAAACTATTCGGTAGAAAAATTTGATTCTTGGGCATGTTACAGCCTGATATCTTCTCTCGATAAAGGGCCGAATTTCTTTTCGATATTCGTCGTGGTTACGTGCTGTATCGCATTTACGTAAACCTTTACACGAAATTTTAATGAGTGTGCAGAGGTAAAAACGCATTGCGTGGACTTTGCGTACAGTTCATTTTAGGTAATACATTATTGCGTATGAAGTTTAGTCAACATATCGAAATTGCTTTTAAAGCTGAGAGCAGAACGATAGCTATCACCGTTCTCGAGATATTGAATGATATGTCGGCGGATGGGCTGTGCGGTGACCGTGCGCGGGTCGCTTGCGACGCGACCGATACTTCGTCCTGCTCGTCGTAAACCATGTGGTTGTATCAACTGTAAATTTCGTAAACGGTTCAAGAAATCTAAAAGCGTTTTTTTGCAAACGATAACTTGTAAAAAGTCATGTATTTCGTCGCATGATAAATATCCAAAATCTGTTTATCTACCGATATATGAAAGAAACTACAGTTTTTCAGAAGGGATAGATGATTTTTTTTTTAAACAGCATTTAATAGCGTGTGGAATGAGAAGTTAAACAGAAACTAATTTGCTGGTATGTCATAAGATGTAATTTGCTAAGTATCTACAGCTATTGATTATTTCCTTTGGTAAGTAACAAACGTTTTTTTTCTTTATCGAGTGTACTTTATTGGTTCAAGGCGCGTTTCGCCTTTTACTTTAAAGCATTTTCGGTGGAATCTAGAATGATTCAGTTTTGTTTTAAATGCATAAGTGATTACTTACAGTGAATCGAGTTTTTGGCGGACATATACGTTTCCCCTCACCTGGTCACATGCTGGAGGTTGAACTAAAACTTAGATTATGGAACATAAGCACATTTTCATGTTCGCTCTTTTTTCTTCTGTCACTAGCTGTAGACATTTTACCGAAAACACTGATTTGAAGTCGTAACTACAGTGTGTTCACCTCATGCCCCTTCCTGTTTGGTTTGTTTATGTACATGTTACCAACCTAAAGAATTATATGCTGAAATTGTTTGTTTATTTCTGTTCTCCTTATATCTGTATATGTGTGGGGCTAGCCAGTGATAGTTATAGAAAGTTGAAAGTGAATGCAGTAGTTGTCAGACAGTGGTTGAAAGGTTTGGTGTTCAGCTGATTTCAGTTTTGGTTTAAATGTTTTGTGGAGGAGTGCATGGAAGACTAAATTCACTGCTTACATTAACAGATAAAATAGTAGAATAGCATTTGAACAAATGATTATTATCAGAACACTATCACCCAATCCCTTTGCCCTCACTCTTTGACGCCTCATAATATGTCCTGTCAACTTACCCCTCTTGTAGTCAAAGTTGTGCCGTAATTTCCTCTTCCTACTCTATTTAAATCCGTACCTCTTCTTTAGTTACACGATCCTCATGTCTAATCTTCAGCATTCTTATTGATCACCACGTTTTGAAAGCGTCCATTGTCTTCTCGACAGGACTGTTCATCGCCCACGTTTCACTTACAAGGCTGCACTCCACACAAATACCTTCGTAAAATAGTACCCAATCATTACAATTTATATTCCATGTGAACAAATTTTCTTTTTCAGAACGCTTTTCTTGCTATTCACAGTCTTCATTTTATATCCTCTCTACTTCTGCCTTCTCAATTACTGCTTCCCTTTCAAGTCATTGAAGTCTTATAAATGCAGTTTGGTTTCTGTACAAGTTGTAGATAATCTTGTGTCCCTGTGTTTTATCGATGACATCTCCAGAGCTTCAAAGAATGTTTTAATTAAGATTGTCAAAACCTTTCTCTAAACATGCAAATGCTATAAACACAGTTTCGCTGTTCTTCAGTGTGTCTACTTAGTTAAGTGGTAGGATCAGTATTGCCTTGCGTGTTCAGACATCTCACAGGAATCTAACATTGTACTTATGTTAGTTTGTACAACCCCTCCCCCTCTCCTGTCTACATATTCCTTCCACTATCTAGCCTTCTCTTATTTGCTTAGTTCTGGCTTGCCAAATGAGTGCTTGACAGTTGCTTCTCCTTTGAGAAAAGTTTTCTTTGTTCTTTCTCATTTTCATTCCCTTATGTTTTCCAAGTGCAAAATCACGTTGCAATTTTGGACTTTCTGTCAACGTCATGTTTAGACATTTCTATTTCCAATGGCCTACTTTATTTGCTGCATTTTTGTATTTTTCCCTCTTGTCAGATTTAATATTTCACATATTATCTAACGATTTCTACTGTACCTTCTTCCCGTTCTCATACTCTGCTGCATTCACCACTTCTTTTCTCAAAGATATCCATTCGTATTCTAGCGGATTCCTTCCTCTGTTTCAGTCAGTCGTTGCATTACGGTAACTTTAAGGTAATCGAAAAACTGTGGGTCTTGACTTATTCAAGTTCCATTTCCTTAATTTGCTACCGTTTACTGTCTCTTTAGTTGTAAACTGCAGCTCGTAACTAATAAAGTATGGTAGGTTTGCGTCTGCATCGGTAAATGTCTTATAATTTAAAATCTGGTTTCGAAAACTTTGTTCCAAATATGTATTATTCTTTCATGATTCTTAAGCAATGTGCTAGATAGTGAACAATGATGAACGGTAGTCATGAAATCTGTTTATGGTGAAATGAGAAAGCATGCATAATAGAATATGTGAAAGAGTACATTGTACAGAAAATGAAAAATTGGTATGTCTTCACCCAACTTCGTCTTTCCTCCATGTAGGTGTAAGATATAGTTTTTCAAACGCACCGGGTGTTTCAGTGGGTCCCGCCCCGTACCTCAGTGGCAGTCCGTCATTGGCTACCGCTAGCGTCTGCCGCTTCCAGATGGGAACGCCAATTCCGCGAGCCGCCGCGTCAAAGCGGAAAACGCTTGCCGCTGCCGTTGCCGCACGACGCGCTGCCGCGCTCTAGTGGGAACCGGCCTTTAGGGTCCGTCCGCAACGGATGGTGCGCGGAATATGAGTAAACTTGGGATCCGTCCGCAGCGTGTTGAACGCGAGGGCATGCTATACTCTCCTAAAATTTCGCATAACTTAGCTCTCACCGCACGGTCGAAGGCGTTTTCATAATCCAAAAAGGTGTATGCGTTGGGATATAAAGTTCTCTTTGATATCTGTTACCTGGTTTATAGAGAGAATACAAAACATAATTGCCGGCCGATGTGGCCAAGCGGTTCTAGGCGCTTCAGTCTGGAACCGCGCGACCACTACGATCGCAGGTTCGAATCCTGCTTCGGGCATGGATGTATGTGATGTCCTTAGGTTAGTTAGGTTTAACTAGTTCTAAGTTCTAGGGGACTGATGACCTCAGCAGTTGAGTCCCATAGTGCTCAGAGCCATTTGAACCAAAACATAATTGAAGTTCCGGGTCTAAATCCATTTTGTTCTTCTGTATGAAAAGTCCCTATTGAGGCATTTAATCTTTTGGGAAGTAACTTGACATATATTTACACTCATAGATTAGTAGACTTACGCCTCTGTGCAAAATGTAAACTTTCACGGCCGAAAATGTCACAGTTAAGATAAAGTTGCGGACTATAACGAGATGGTCGGCTGGATTTCATATTGAAATCCAAAGTTTCGTCCTGATCTGCAGAGGACATTTTCAAGCGGAATCGAATTTTTGTTTAGTGTCTGAGTCACACCCTGGCTTGCTACTGACTGAATAAAATTTCCGTCAAAGCATGCTTCCGCCAAGTGGCGTGACGTCACATGTTTTGAATACCTGAGCTCAAGTGCCCGTTGCCGGCAGCCATCGTCCACTCCTGCTATCACACCATGGTGGAAGACTGCCACACATCTTCTTAAGCACCGGAATCCAGGTGTCATTAAATTTCACGCCTTTCTCCATCCTGCTGAAATTCCTGGGGTGTTTTTCAATCTCTATGTCTTCTCTGTACAGCCTTTAATGGTGTCCGCTTGTGGCTGCCAATACTTGAGTCATCTCCGCCATTCTGCAGTTCTACAAAACGGACGGTCAGAAAAGGACTAGAAGAGCACAAGGGAAATCGTAGAAAGGCGGAGACCTTTTCACACGAATCACCTCAGTACAAGCGACAGTTTCGCCAATGCACTGCCCCCTTAGTACCTGGTGTACACGATACTACCGCCACCCGTGTAGCGCTATCCCGTAACTATTCTCACCTCAGTGTACCACCACTCGGCATACGAGAGCAAGGATCTCAGCCATTGTTTGAGCCATCGTCCTCAAACAGCGTCGTCCTGCATCTAGGTTAGGCCCTGTTTTTGCATCAGCTCTGTAGGGTAGCATATCCTTTCATCTGTTTCTACAATCGTCTTGTTATTTGATCTTACTGTCTAATGTATTTAAACCAAATACAGTTACAAAATTGTACAGTTCATGGCGAGCTTCTAGTGGTAACAACCTCAACCATAAGAACTGTTCTACAGTTACAGCCTACAGAAATCCTTCGGTTTAGTGCTAAAAATAGTAAGGTTACGATAATTTTGTGACACAGGATCGTCTGGAAAGAGACAGTAGTGCTGTTGGACAAGGCGCATTTGCCCCTCGATCCATCATTGCATTCATTACGGCTTATACTTCAAGTGATGTACAGGAAGGAGCTGGGGATAGCATCTCAGTTCTCCCATATGCAGTATCCATGTCTTAACACTGCACTGACACTTTGTCGATTCTAATTGAATCTTGCCAGAAAAAGTGATTTTTAGTGACCCCACACCTACTGAGTGAAGTAGTTGGAGAATATTAGAAACACGAAGAGAACTTGGTTGTCTGTCCTTTTCAATCTCAACGATATGAAACGCCAAGAGAGTGAAATCGTGAATCGAAGATGTCTGTTGAAGTGCCAGTGAGCATGGAAAAAAAGAGTATCCAAAAAGGGTAGATTTTGAGTGCACACTGTAGTACAATTTGGAGCAACAACTCAAAGGACTGACATGAATTACATTCAACACTTCTACGTTCTAAGATCCTCCGCAACCACCCGCATCCTAGAGAGTAAGAAATGTGAATCAAACAGCAATAAAGTGAAGCTCAAAGGTAGTAATGCCGTCAGTCTTCAGAATTATTTAACAGCCACATCGTCCAGTAGGTACCAATCTTGTTGAGGACATCGGACAGTCCTATTGATACACAAATCGTTTGAGATGGAACATAATTTAAGTTGGAGACATCGTTTAAGTTGGGTAGAAATATGATGAGACCGTCATTCTCCCGGGCAGCCTCACTCTATCGTCTGTCTGAAGTCAAAACCTGTTCATTCCCTCCTACTCCGTAGGAAATCAGCACTAGTGAGTCACTATCTAAATCTACAGAGAAGCCTCTTTGTCCACAGATCACGGCCACAAGAATATTTTCTCTAGGACACTGAAGGCAAGTAACAGCTCTCAAATTCTGGGAAAAGGTCTGCGTACACTTCAGAAAAATCAAGAGCAAGAGAGAATGGGGGAACGCAATGATAGACAAGAATTGCTCTAGAAGATAGCCAGTATCTTTAATTACACTCCCTCACCTACCAAAACAGGAGCCAGGGTGGTTAAAATAGTTTAGTGCTATCATTCTGATTATCAATCAAAATTATTTACATCTACTACCTCCAGTTCCCTTTTGGTCTACTTAAGAATGAAACTTCGCGTGATACAGCTGAGAAAAAAATTGTTTTTGCAAGTAGCTGTCCAAGCCGAAGAAGGTTGGACGAATTAACAGTGAGACACAGAAAAGTGCCATCTGAGCATCCACCAGGATGAATTTAGAATGATGGACAATCTAAATCGTCATCGAAATCAATTTCATAACCGTTGCTCCATTTGAGAGTTCTGTTCCTAACAGATAGGCAGACTCTGTCGTATGACTGAGGTGGTGTACTGTCGGCTATCCATTCCCATACTTCGAGTGGAAAATATCAGTACTCAGAATAGCACGGAATCAAATTGACTGACATGCTGGGGCCGGATTCGATTCCCGGTACTGTCAGGGGTTTGTTCTTTGTAGGAGGACTAGAACAAAGTGCATTCAGCTTCATGAGGCCAAATGAGGAGCTACATGACCGAGAAGCAGCGGTTCCAAGGTTAGAATCCCGACAACGGCCGGGAGAGTGGTGTGCTGAGACTTGGCCTTACATACTGCGTACGATGACGCCGTTGCCGGAGGATGACACGGCGGTCGGTCAGACCAAATTGGTGCGTCTAGATCCAGAACGCGGAACTTTACTAAAACGAACTGTCAGTGGCCTATGCGCGTTACCGTAACGATATGAACTTGAAGAGGCTGCAGACGAGTAGACCAGTGTGGACATGGTATGGCGTAAAAGGTCGTCGAGTGTAATGTCAAATTCATCACTTATCCTCGGTCACACACTGTTTCGTATCTCTTTGACGTCCACGCTGAGCAGTAGCTCTTAAACTTACGGTAGACTTGGCATTTACTGCATTCACTATGACGGCTGTCGCTTTTGTCTCGTGCAAAAGGAAGCACCACACACTTGAGTGCCATTATAAATAGGTACCCAATACATACAGTTATAGTTGGTGGTGACTTCAATCCATCCTCGATTTATAATGTTTATAGTCGGTGGCGGGCATAAAACATCGTCCCAAGTCGCACCGAGTGCCTTCTCAGAAAATTATTTTGAACAATTAGTCCAGGATCCCACACGAAGCGTAAATGGTTGCAAAAACATACTTGACCTCTGAGCAAAGAACTAGTCCTGACCAAATAAGGAACATCACGACAGATACAAGGATTTACTGGCCACAAGGTGGTTGCTGCTAGACTGAATACCGTCACATCTAGACACATCGAAAATAAATGCAAAATACATCTATTTAAAAAAGCAGATAAAAATTAGTTTGATACCTTCCTAAGCGACAGTCCCCACTCCTTCCAACCTGACTACGTAAGCGTAGACCAGACGTGGTTTAAATTCAAAGAAATAGTATCGACGCGAATTAAGAGGTACATAACTGATAAATTAATAACAAATGGTACTATCCCCCATACTACACAAAACAGGTCAGAACGCTCTTGCAGAAGCAACGAAAAAATCAAGCCAAATTTAAAAGAACGCAAAGTCCCCAAGATTGGCGACGTTCTACAGAACCTCGAAATCTAGCACAAACTTCAATGCGAGATGCTTTTAACAGTTTCGACAATGAAACTCTATCTCGAAATCTGGCAGCAAACGCAGTGGGATGCTGGTAGTACGTAAAGTACACCAGTGGCAAGACGCAATCTGTACCTTCACTGCGCCATAACAATGGTGATTTAACTGATGACAGCGCCCCGAAAGCAGAGTTACAAAACATGGTTCCTTCACAAAAGAAGACGAAGTAAATACTGCAGAATTCGGAACAAGAACAACTGCCAACATGAGTAACTTAGAGATAGGATATTCTCGGTGTAGTAAAGCAGCTTAAAACACATAATTAAGCCAAGGCATGCGTTACAGATTGTGTACCAGTCACGTTCCTTTTTGAGAGTATGCTGATACAATAGCTCCATAGTTAGCAATCATATACAACCGCTCGCTCGAAGAAAGAGCCGTCCTCAAAGGCTGGAGACTTTCACAAGTCACATCAATACTCAAGATGGGAAATAGGAGTAATTAGCTGAATGACAGACCTAATTGCTAACGAAGATTTCGGAACATGTACTGTGTTCGCACGTTATGAATTATCTCGAAGAAAATGATTTATTGGCAAACAGCCAACACGGGTTCAGAAAATATCGTTCTTGTGAAACACAACTAACTCGTTATTCTCACAAGGTAATGAGTACTATCGACGAGGGGCGTCAAATTCGTTCCATATTTTTAGATTGACAAGAGTCTTTTGACACCATTTCTCAAAAGCGACATTTAATTAAATTGCGTACCAATGCAGTATTGTCTCCGTTGTGTGAGTGTACTCGTTATTTCCTGTCAAAAAGGTCACAGTTCGTAATAACTGACGGAAGATCATCGAGTAAAACATAAGTAAAAGGATGTGTCATATGCCCTCTGTTGCTCCTGATCTACATAAACGATTTAGGACACAATCTGAGCAGTCCACGTAGATTGCTTGCAGGTGGTGCTTTCATTTACCATCATGAAAAGTTATCAGATGAGCAAAACGATTTCAAAATGAATTAGACAAGATATCTGTATGGTGCGAGATGTGGCAAGTCACTCCAAATAATGAAAAGTGTGATGTCGTCCACGTGAGTACTAAAAGGAATCAGTTAAATTTCCGTTACACTATGAATCATAAATATCTATGGATTACAATTACCAATAACTTAAACTGGAACGCTCGCATAGATATTGTTGTGGGGAAAGCAAACTAAAATTGCGATTTATTGGCGGAACTCCTCGAGAATGTAACAAACAGGGGTACTAAAGAGACTGCTTACTCTACGCTTGTCCGCCCTCTTCCGGGGTGCCGCTGTTCAGTGTGGAATCTGCATCAGATAGAATTGGCGGAGGACATCGATAAAGTTCAGACAAGGGTAGCTCGTTTTTGTATTACCGCGGAATAGGGGAGAAAGTGCTAAGGATATGATATGCAAAGTGGGGTGACAGTCATTAAAACAAAAGCGTTTTTCGCTGCGGCGGGAACTTCTCATGAAAATTCAATCACAAACTTTCTCCTCAGAGGGTGAAAATATTTTGTCGACGTCCACCTACACAGGGAGAAATCATCATCATAATAAAATAAGAGAAACCGGAGCGCGGATGGAAAAATTTAAGTTTCGTTTTTGCCGCGCCGTGTTCGAGAGTGGAACGGTAGAGAAGTAGCTTAAAGATGGTTCGATGAACCTTCTGCCAGGCACTTAATTTTGAATTGCAGAGTAGTCATGTAGACGTAGATAAATCTGTAGGAAATACGAAGCAACGTTTGGCACCTTGTACTACTAACGTTTTGACAAGTTACACGTTTACCTTTACGATCAAATAACTAACAAGACATTGCACCTTACAAGTAACTAAACTTTGCTGCAAGTTTATTTAGCAAGTATGAGGCATAAATGTGCTGTACGGTGTGTACGGAACAAATCTTTATTAATTTTGCACACCTAAAAAATAATAGCAACTTAGTTGTATGCAACTGTCATTAACAATTTAACAATGGTTACGTCTCGAAATGATCCGTTTATGCCATAACCTGGAGCACTAATATTGTCTGATTTCTGTCGAGATTGTCGATAGTTCTCAAACAGAAGAGAATGCGCTGTTCAAGAACTATCAGTAGCTTTAGTCAAGAGGGAGTTGGTTAACGCTTCCTTTTGTGACTTGCTTTGCGCTAAATGTTGCACTTTTTCTTTAAATAAACAAGTGCCGTGTTATTAAATTTGGCTTCTATTGTTTCCACGGATCTGTTTTTCCATTAGTGTGTGGTTTTAAATTTTTTGGGAATATGTACCTCGTTTTACTGCGTTCTTTAGCATCTGTTGCTTTCTCAGTTGATCGAAATAGCACGAGTAGTTCAAAAGTAATGGCGTTAATTTCGGAAGGATGGTGGTCCATAAAACGGTTGCGACTGTAGGGCGCCGCAGCAAGTTTAACGCTAGTTCGGAATTTTACACGTATATGCATTTAAGCAGAGCTCGCTCACCTTGGCCAAGCCACTCGCTACTCGATGCACTCGGCGTCCTTTTAGGAAATTCTGCTAAAGGGGAGCGCCGGGCGCCGCGCCGCGCGGCCTTCCAAGTTGATTGACTGCACTACCACGGTAT
Source organism: Schistocerca nitens (assembly GCF_023898315.1). Taxonomy (NCBI): domain Eukaryota; kingdom Metazoa; phylum Arthropoda; class Insecta; order Orthoptera; family Acrididae; genus Schistocerca; species Schistocerca nitens. The sequence goes on along the minus strand of NC_064619.1, from coordinate 6,006,757 downwards.
CACAGTTCGTCTTCAACTGCGACATGCTCTGGTTCTGTAGACAGATTTACGACAGTGTGTGTCAAATACGAACTGTTCCAGCAGTTAGATGAGTCTGTGGCAATTTTCGACACATTTGAGACTTACGTAACAACGTACTTCAAAATAGAAAGATGAAAAGTACCACAAACATATGCTAGAGATGGAAGAAAAATAAAATACAGTCAAACTGTTAAGTAATTAAACAGAAGATATGTATTTGATAATAATCCTCAATACTAACTGAAATAAAAATATTAAACGAATGACAAACAAATGTGAACATATTAGCGCAGTATTTTGCGTTCAATTAAACTGTTACTAAAGTATAAAGTGACACACGTCTCTGTTGTCACTCCTAATATTTCGTAAACGATTCAAGACACCGAAACAAATTTTAAGTGAGTGACACTACACAAAGAGAAGAGCGTTTCTTTTTCTATTATCTGTAACACCTCTGCCTACCAAAATATTGAAACAAGCGTACTATTTTTATAGCACGATAAATGTCTCTCAGTGTTAACTGTGGCTAGTGAAAAGAGGGATGCATCATTTTTAACTGACAATCAGAGTAAAATAGGGGGCTGATGGATTTCTGTCTGACATTTAAAATGCTTTCGATGAATTTTGCTAATACTGAGAACAGTTACATGTTTCATATTAGTGTACACTATTTTCCTAACCTACAGAGTGGAGTTATATATACAGAGTGAGTCACTAACTATTGCCACCAAGAATAACTCCCAAAGTATGATAGAAGCTGAAAAGTTTGTGGGAGAACTGTTGGATGGGACAATGGAGGCCATAATGTGACACTGGCTTTGTGTTGCTAGGTGGAGTCGCTTCAGAAATATGAAGGTCAGCTTTCTTTTTTTTAAATGTGATGCTATAGTACGGTACTTATTTTCTGATAACGCCTATCGAGACGAACCCAATGATGTGTAACAGTAAGGTCTTTGAAGGACGACGAAGGTCACAAATGTCCGTTTGCAGTAGGTGTTTGAAGTGCTGACCATTGTATCAATGCAGTGCTGCAATCTTCTTCTTATCATGGACTGAGTCGTATTCCTTATCACAAAAATGGTTCAAATGGCTCTGAGCACTATGGGACTCAACTGCTGAGGTCATTAGTCCCCTAGAACTTAGAACTAGTTAAACCTAACTAACCTAAGGACATCACAAACATCCATGCCCGAGGCAGGATTCGAACCTGCGACCGTAGCGGTCTCGCGGTTCCAGACTGCAGCGCCTTTAACCGCACGGCCACTTCGGCCGGCCCCTTATCACATCGGCACTTATCGAAGCACGTACTCTGACAATTCTCTCTCGCATATCTTCCGATGTAGTCTTATAAACAATGTCTTTTACGAATCCCCACAAGAAAAAAATCCAGAGGCGTCAAGTCTGGCGAACGAGCCGGCGACGAAACATCTCCTCAGCGTCTAATCCAACGATTTGGAAATTGTCCCTGCAGCTCATTTCTAGCCCTTAGCGAAAAATCTGCCGGACACCTATCGTGTTGATACTACATTGGCTCTGAGCACTATGGGACTTAACATCTATGGTCATCAGTCCCCTAGAACTTAGAACTACTTAGACCTAACTAACCTAAGGACATCACACAACACCCAGTCATCACGAGGCAGAGAAATGATACCACATTCTGTTCCTTGTTCCTACAGGTATTTCTTCCAATAACAGACTTAATGTTTCTTGCTGGAATATGGTGTACTTCCTACCATTAAGATTTCCTTCGATGAAATAGGGGCCTATAATTCTGTCCTCCAGAATCCCATATCATACATTCACCGACCACGGTTTTTGGCGTGCAACTTGCCGCAGCCAACAGGGATTTTCAGTTGTCCAATAATGCATGTTATGCAAATTAACATTTCCATGTTCGTGAATGTAGCCTCGTTATTAAATAAAATAAAATTAATAAATGTGTCATTCCTCTAAATCTGAAGTTGAGCCCATCAGCAGAATTCAATGCGACCCACACAATCCGTACCAGATAATTCTTGGCGGTGACTGATATGGTAAGGATGGTATTTATGGCAATCCAGAACAAGAACAACACTACTCTGGTTCACGCCAGATTCCCTTGTGATTTCACGCGAACTAGCACAAGGATCTCGAACCACAGTTGCGAGAGTACCAGTTTCCGTTTCCTCGTTAGTAACTTTCCTTTGCCGGATATGATTCCGATGCGTTAAAGATCCAGCTGTTCTCAATTTATTGTACACATATTTAAATGTACGACGTGTAGGGTGAATACGTTGAGGATGTCTTTCAGCGTATAAGTCTCTAGCTCCCACTGAATTACGTTGGCATTCTCCGTAAATGAGAAGTATGTGGACTTGTTCTTCGAAGGAATACATCATTTACATTCGCTTGATTCAGTGACACTAGTCTTACCGTTCCTATCAATGATGTACTTCGAAACCATCGAATGGTGTTTACATGTCAATGGTACGTTAGATGGATACGTGGTATTTGTCGAATATTTAGTATTTGCGCGATGTGCCAGAGGGAACTGTCAGAGCATGTGCTTCGATAAGTGCCGAAGTGATAAGGAATACCACTCAATCCATGATAAGGAGATTGCAACACTGCACTGATACCAGTGGTCATCACTTCGAACACCTTCTGTAAAAGGACGTTCATGCCACCTTTTTGACCTTCGTAGACCTCACTGTTACACATAATTGGATTCGTCTCGATAGCAGCGATCAGAAAATAAGTACAAAACTATAGCATCCCATTTAAAAAAACAAAGCTGACCTTCATATCTCTGAAGCGACCCCACCAAGCAACAAAAAACCAACGTCATATTATGGCCTCCATTGTCCCATCCAACAGTTCTCCCACAAACGTTTCAGTCCTATCATACTTTCGGAGTTATTCTAAGTGTTAGTGACTTACCCTGTATATTTTTTTCCATGTTTTAAAAAAAGGAGACACTTGAATATATCAACAGATTAAAAAAATTAATATTAATCGCATTGCAAAATATTAAGAACTTTACATAATATAACTTTCCGTAAACCTTGTTTCGACTTATAAAATGTGAGCCATATACTCGTCGCACCTCGTGGATATGTTTTTGATTTATGGGTTTCACTGTCAGTAAACGATTTTCTTGTGATCATTTATTTTTAAGATTAGCGCAAAACGATTCAGCTGCTATTTTTGTACAACCTAGAATTTCCCATTGCATTTTTAGAATTCTTAGTAATGCTTGTAGAGAGATTCATGGAATGTATGTAACTGAGCAATGCCTGTCTCAAAATTGTCGACTGATTACCTGATGTGAAGTGTCAGAAGAAAATGTAAGTGTTGTTGTAGCGTATAACGTCATATTACGCATTACTAAACCTTTCGAATACATTCAGAGGAAACGAGGCCTTTCTACAATTCTTGTACGGCATAATAATTCAGACAAGGTCAATTACTCCCAAAAAACTACACTAGTAAAAATTTCATCATCTTGATTAGTCTTGTGAGAAAAACGAATCAACCACAATCAGAAGAAACTGGATCTCTTATGATTATTTTGGAAGTAAAAATGGCGAAACGTGACTTAAATGCGTACTGATAGTTTCATTTCATCAATAACAATACAGAACACCAACTGATGTAATAGGCAACCCCGGAAAAAACATGTCTAAAACACACCATTAATGTTATAAGCGGTTTCTTACTTTTCACAGTATAGCACAACGTTCGAAAAATCCGATGTCACAGTGCACTGACAAGTTAGCACTTAAATTAAAAAAGCAAAGTTACATTTTTAGACGTCTTGTCAACATTTAACTCTTGGTATAGAAAAAATAAAATGTAGGTTGGGTCGAATGTCTGATTGGCAGCCGACTCGTCAGCAGAAGAGATCTAGCTCCAATAAAGACAGAAATCCATGAAACAAAAAGTAAGCAATTCACTGTAAACTAAGCAAAACCCAGAATTCGTACTTAGATTCTGTTCTAAGCTACGATTTCAGTCAGTATTTTGTCATCAAATTTTATTGTAGTAATAAGGAGAAAACACACAGAACTATGTTGTCCATTTGATCAGCTACGTGACAAGTTTATCAGTGTCGTCCATTTGACCTATTAATATCAAATGCGTGTGAAATGCCGTTGTCAGATGGAGAAACTTCAACGACACAGCTCAACATAGCTAGTGGCAGCGAACGACTATAGTAAAAAACAACGAAAGAAAGAAAATGAAACGACGATTAAATGCGCCAGAAACTTTGAAGGCGATGGTGGATAAGGTTTCATCTCAGAAGCAAATTTATAGTGTGCCTTAAACTGGCAGTGTAACTTATGAAAGTTGTTTATGGAAATAAAAAACGCAAACTGTTCCAAAATTGAGGGTTACCAGACGAGCAACGGAAACACGCATGCTGGACATAACAATAGGAGATGGAAAAACAAAAGAAGGGATATGATATATGATAAAGACTAGAGTTAAGGAGGTTAAGTTACCAATTGAAATGGAGATGAGCTGAGCATATTAGCGGCCTAAATGATGGGAGATTGCTGAGCAGATTCTGTGTTGGATTCCTCACGGAAAAAGACCTAGAGGACGACCCGACAGAATACGGGTTGATAACATAAAGAAGTAGGCACGCCAAAATTGGATGTGAAAATTTGATGTCGTAATGTATGGAGAAGTTTAGAAGAGGCCAATACACAGCAGTGGATGATACATTATAACGACGGTGATGATGTCGGTGATAAATGTTTACGAGATAAAAACGACGATGACAATAAAGAGCTAGTTTTCTGATGCTGATCCCCTGCTCACCATATAGGCTTGTGTACCCTTTTCTGGTTGGTTTTTGTCTGGATACAAAGAAATTCTTAGCTTATTTTCTGCTTTTGAAGAAACGAACTAGGGGAACACAGTATGTACACCGTTAACACTTTTCTCTTTCTGCAAAATCCTTACATTCTCGCAAGCAATATGTAATTCTGCTGTAGACAATGACCTTACCGTCGACAGACATTTAACACTAATTTTCCTTTATTGTAATTGATACGCTGTTCATTTCGCCCAAATGTGTCGTTTTTTATGACGTCGTAGGAGGAGCTGAGCTGATCAACTGTCTTTTCTGTTTATCGGTGACCTGTTCACCCAAGTAACTGACTTTAACTGGATTGCTAAAGTCTAGTGTAACATTAGTGTATGTACTTTACATCGAAGAAGTCACCGGGCGAAGGGGCGCACTAACACGGAACTCTCAGGAGCCGGATTCAAACACCCATCCGACCAACCAGATTTGGGGTTTCCTCTGTCTTCCGTAATCGATTAACGCAGATACCGCAATAATTCATTTGCTAAGGACGTATTCGGTTTCCTTCTCCAGTACCGTCCTATCCAAGCTAGAGTTCCGTCATTAATGACCTGATCGTCGACGTGAAGATAAACCAGAAAACTCCTCCTAACTCTTTGGTGCAAATACGTGATTTACCAGTTTGCTTCTCTCTGCTACAATGTAAGAAAAGAACTATTTCTAGTGTTTTGAACAAATAATACGTACAAATAGCCTAGCTGCTGTTAACAAATGTCGAGGAATTGTTGTCGTACCCCATATGCTCGTGAGTTCTCCAGCCTGCCAGCTTTCCAGTATGTAGCACACTTCGACAAGTAGTCCGTCTGGTGCTGCTTACTGTGTGACGAAAAATCAGCGGTGGTTGTGATTCAGGGCGGAGCTCACGGTGGTGCTGTTTTGATCTGAGACTGTGTACTGATCACTCTGTTCAATTTGTATCCGACGTACCGTGACGGATGATGTTTTACGTTGCCACTAACTGATCCGTGTTGGCCGGGCTACCCTGCCCACGTACGAGCAGCTTCTCTGACGAGGGAAGGGGGTTTATCTGTGGAGTGGGAAGGCTGGAAAGGAGGCATATCGGTAGTTGTGAAGAGAGAGGACGGACGGAAGGAGCCTGGCCTTGTGTGGAAGGCGCGTCGCCAAGTGAGTGCGCCGGTGTTTGCCTGATGGAGGCTGTGGAGGAAGTAAGAGGCAAGGTGACTCAAAACAGACGGCAGTGAATGTAACGTGTCTCAAGGGGCCAGGTACGTGAAGCGTTAGTGCAGCCACTGGGTTAATGGAAAGTTTGCAAAAGGTACTATTATTCGTCAATATTATAGGCTCCTCATCTTGGTCGGACATTAACTTACGGTGCGTCGGTATCACATTGCTCACCTTTGTGGTTAAAGCCTTATCTTCTGTGAGTTGTGCAGTTTTTGACTTAGAGACTAATGGTTGCTTCAGTGTTTTGTGTTAAAGACATTTATGAAGCGGGAGTTGTCACTAATCCCGGAATTAGTTAATGCTCGTTTGTGTCTGGTTGTTTATTAACCACGCTGGTAAAGGCCGCCTGCGGGGGCTCTGAGCTCAAGTGGCCGCTATCGAAACTATTTGTCTTCTAAAAAATATTGTAGCTTCTGGTCTCTGGTACAAAGCTGTTTCAGGTGTAAGAATTGACGTTGTCTTCTAGTTATGTGGACTGAGGTAGACACGGATGGAGCATATCGTTGGACAAGGTGCAAGATGGTGCAAGGGCGAGACAATAGCATACGTTTTTAAAAAGAAAGCAATATTCCATTTCTAGTAGTACTGAGAAAAACCAATAAATAATGAAATCATTTGGTTATCATCGATCTTCTATAATCCCTAAATAAAATATGTTTATTCACTTGTATATTCTCGAAAGTTTAAAGATTTGTTAGTCGATATGGGTATGCTTATTCTGCCTCGTGATTAAATGTGAAAGGAGGCAGATTATTATTGGTTTAAGTAAGATGAAGGCAATTGAAATTTCTAAAGGAAACCATAATTGAAAGATTTGCATAAAAGCCTCAGTTTCTAAGGTGTTAAATTGTAAATCTTACTGTCAGTAATGGTGTGGTTTAACGTTTCATTTTGTAGTACTGGTTTCCTTAAGGAAATTATTTCATTGGAACTCTGTATGCTGTATTGGAAAAAAGTATCGAATGGTTCAAATGTCTCTAAGCACTATGGGACTTGACATCTGAGGTCATCAGTCTCCTAGACTTAGAACTACTTAAACCTACCTAAGGACACCACACACATCCATGCCGAGTGTTGTTTTTGGAATATCAGTGACCAGATATGGTGTGACTTCGTAATTTTGAAAATAAATGTTTAAAGTATAAAGGTTGTCCCTACTCAGTCAGTCACTCAATCCTTTTCCATTGTGGCCCAGAAATTTGCAAAATATGTTTTGTAAGTAGAAATGTATTAAAGAAGTGGCCTAGGTGTAAGTTGCAATAAACTTTTCGAGGGAGCTATCATAGTAAAGCGACACACTGTTCAAGCCAATCTTTGCAGTGGTCCCTTCCTTACTTTTACTTTTCTTGTTTAAAGTCTCCATTCATTTCGTGCAACTTACGCCACACAGTCTGAGCATACTCCTTGCCATTAAAATTGTAGCTGCAGGAAGGATAGCAAATAACGAAGTTTAGTTATTGTGCTGTTGTCGCGTCCCATTGACGACTCCTGGGAGGGAGTAGGAAGGACTGCACGAATGCGCCTCATGGAACTTACCGTCAAGGTACGTCGAGAACAACTTCTGCTAGTGGGCCGCTTGCTCTTCACTTGCTTGGCTGAAAAGCACGCTACTGAGTGCGTACGGAACTCGGCAGGAATAGCAAGGATCCGAGGAGGATATCATAAAGCGGGAGATAGGACTACTATTGCTGGAAGCACCCCCAGGCACATTCCCTATATACAAGTCTATCAACACAGTATCTACATTTGGTTGTTAGACTTCCTCTTCTTCCCTGAGCCTAAGTCTTGTGGTGCAGAGGCGAGCGTGCTGGCCTGAGTGTCGACTACATCGGATTCTTACAAGTCCAGCCCTCGCCACGCAGTCACACTCGCAGTCCTCCTCCCGACGACTATGCGACAAAAGACCTCTCCAGTAGGGTGGGTAGCCCTTTTATAGGCGTCTTTGCGCACGGCCCTATCCTACTGGATGTTTCTACCCTTACGTATACGGGTGGGGCTGATCACGCGGGAGCGCGTGACTCCCGCATGGCGTACAAGCATGATATATCCACACTGACTGTGTTCCAAGGTCACTTTTCCTCGCTTACTCCGAGCCTCGTGATGCTACAGTGTCCGTCCTTGTTAGTAGAACAACTAGTAAATAGTGGCTGCGTCCGGTCACGTATTCGACACTGCAGCTCTGGCTAAGAACTTATGTTCTACAATACTGATGAATTTGGCTTGTTCTTCCAGCCATTCGCAACACTTTTTCGGTATAGTTGGAAAAATACACGATTAAATTTGTTGGTGATTTTGGGGTATTCAGGGTGAGAAATTTAAAACAGACAACTACCAGCAACTACACAGCAATGTTGGCTCTAATCCGAATGGCCTTAAATCGAACTGAGCTTGTGTGGCAGATATGAGAAAGTCATTCCATCCTCCTTCAACTTAACGAGTATGACCGAGTTCGTCAATGGCGCTGGGCGGCGAGCGATGGGACACCAGTAGGTCGTTAACCAAGACCAATCTTTTCAGTGACCGAGAGATGTGGAGTATGTGCTAGCCAGAGCATCTGCCGAACACTCTCTTTAATGAGATAGGTCTGTACAGCATGTACAACATGCTTTCTTCTGTTGTATTGTTGAACGATAACTTAATGGAGACCTCTAAGTTACAAATGGTTCAAATGGCTCTGAGCACTATGGGACTCAACTGCTGTGGTCATAAGTCCCCTAGAACTTAGAACTACTTAAACCTAACTAACCTAAGGACATCACACACATCCATGCCCGAGGCAGGATTCGAACCTGCGATCTAAGTTACAGCACAGGCACAATTATTAACACGTCAGAAAGACAATGCCTGCTATCCATATTACCGGGTATGCAAACTGTACGTGGTAGTGTTGAGTATCCAATGGAACACCTGCACCATGATCATGACTGTAATCTGGTAACGATCATTTTCGTCTAAGTGTCCACACACACACACACACACACACACACACACACACACACACACACACAAGGACTCATCTGAAGAGAAGACGTGGTGCCACTCCTGTGTCCAATATTGGGGCCACTACTGTCGGTGTGCCTCTCTTTGCTGTTAAGTCGGATGGAGCCGAAACTATTATCGCCGTAAAGACAGTTCGTGTTGTTCCAGATTTAGTCGCACTTTTTGTGTGGATATGCGTCTTGCTATAAATAAACTCATTTCACGTCACAGGATATGTGACATGGTTGTACAATCCAGCACGGCCGAACGAACGATATGTCTGTCCTCTCGGGCGCTAGTTGCGCGGAGACACCGAGATCTTGTAACGTGGGCAGCAGTATTGCAGAACGATAAACCGCAGATTCAATACGCTTCGATCCTATGGCTCCTTGTTATACGAGGCATAACATGATGATCTCACAAGCAACCAACGTTCGTACGCAGTTTGTGAATGACAAACCCGCTGCATAATGTTCTGTTATATACAGAATGTAGATGGATTACACCAACCCACCTTGGAATGTTGCATATAAGTTCTAATAATTTCATATCCCAGGGAAGGGTAACATTGTCTCAATAACAAAAGGGAGACGAAGTGAATCCTGAGAACTGAGAAGAAAATATATCTGATCAGTTTATTGGAACAAGTTGAGGCGAGAGCCATAACAAGGATTCAAGACAATTTTTCCAAGTCATCAAAAATCCGAAACGTGGATTTGAGAGCCCAACCTTTTTCATTAAAAATAAGGACAGCAATTTGACAAATAAGAATGAAGGAATTACAGAGAGATGGAGAGATTACTTCCCAGAACACCTGAGTCATCAGATGAAATTCTGCCTGCTGGCGCCACGGAGGAAAAGAAAGACGAAGAAGAATGGGAAGTGAGTGAAGAAGACGTGGAGAATGCGATCAGAAAACTCACAATCAATAAGGCCCGAGGGAGGATAGAACAATAGGAGAATCAGTTCGAGACGGAAATCAGAGCTTAAACTTAGAGGTTCTGTTAATATGGAATAATGAGGCGTTGCCAAAATAATGGAAATCAGCCATAATATGCACAATATACAAGAAGGGAAGCGAAATGGAATGTGGTAACTACAGAGGCATCAGCTTGCTAAATGCAGCCAAGAAGACACTGTCTGTCATTATCGTCAGAAAATCGTAACCATTCATAGAAAACAACATACAGCAATACCACGCTGACTCTCGACGAGACCGATGGACGATATATCACGTTCTCGCCATAAGATAGTTGTTTGAAAAACACTGGAAATAGGATAAAGATATCTATAATCTGCTCCTCGATTTTGAACGTGCATATGACAGTTCGCAGGGATAATTTATGCAATGCAGTGCGTGCTTCAGAATCCCTGAGAAGCTAGTAACAATGGTGAAAACTTGTACAGAGGGGTCAATGACAGCAGTGAGCTTCCGATGGGTCATGTTAGAAACGTTCGAGAATGAGACAGGTCTCAGACAAGGGATGCTTTCTCATGTGCTCTGTGCAGTGTCATTTTGGAGAAAGGAATATCGGAATATACGCACTATCAATAGGCTGGAGTACAGTGGATAGTAATTTCAGTTGTCTCCTATATGCAGATGTTAAGAGTTTTTGTAAGTGGATCAAACCATGAGTTGAAAGAAATGTAGCAGAAAATGGACAACTACGCACAAAAGCTTAGGCTAAAGGTGAACAAACACAAAAAGGAGTTCATGCAATTAGGATGGAGACAAGAACAGCAAGAATTTCTTGAGTAGATGGCATCAGGTTCAAGAAATATCATCACTTTAAATACTTGGGATCTTGGTTTACCCGGCAACAACAGTGTAGAAATGGATATCAACGAAAGAATAGCAGTGGGAGTGAAATGCACGAATTGAAAAAATGTCCAAATGTGTGTGAAATCTTATGGGACTTAATTGCTAAGGTCATCAGTCCCTAAGTTTACACACTATTGAACCTAAATTATCCTAAGGACAAACACACACACCCATGCCCGAGGGAGGAGTCGAACCTCCGCCGGGACCAGCCGCACAGAAAAGCACGAATTCCCGTAGGGAGACGCTCAGCTTATAAACAGTATCGGCAAGTACTAAAATGAGGAAATATAACTCAGTGATATACGGTCAGCAGTTATTCATGGTTTAGAAACATGGCTCACGACTAAAGGAGAAAAGAAAAAAGGTGTTAATATTTGAAAGGAGAGTAATGAGGAATATTGGAACCAATGTTAGATAAAAGAGAACAGAGGAGGAGGAAGAATTAAAGAGTCTACCTCTTGATGTAGGAACCAGCAATATTACGGAGGTTGAATAGCAGAAGAATCCAGCGTGCAGGCCAGGCAGACAATGTACCACATGGAAGAGAGGTGAAGAAAGCACTTGAGGAGAAACAAAACACCAGACCCCCCCCCCCCCCCCCTAGGACGACCGAGGTGGCGCTGGATGGACGACCTGGCGAAGGCTCTGGCAGCCCTCGGGATTTAAGACTCCTGGAGGAAGCGAGAACAAAGTAGATACGAATGGAGGCAGTCTGTGAAGCAACGCGTGGCCTGCAGGGCCTATCAGCGCTGGATATTTATGCATAAGCGTGTAACACTGTGCGTGTGTGGCGTGTGTCGTTTGTTGCCTTCACGGTGTTGCATTTTTAACGGCCACCGGACCAGTTAGAATTGGGCTGCTGTGCCTGTGCCTTTCCGGTAACACAGGAGGCGCTGACCACGGCTGACAGTAGCCGGGTCCCCGCTCCGCCCCCAGCCCGCTGTACGTCATCGTTAACGCAGCGGATCAAACGGTGGCGACCGCGAGGCGCAACAGAGCGCGTTTAGAAATAATGACGCGCCGCCAGCGTGCGTATCGCGAGCGGGCGGCAGCCAGCGAGGCAAACAATCTGAGCGAGCCGGTGGCGGCCGTCGAGGGATACCCGGTAATTGAAGGCGATGCGGCGCGAGATAGCGGCGGCCTGTAATAGCGCACGGGCCGGCGAGGCGCCCGGACCAGCCCGGCGGCGAGCGGCCGCGAACAGCGCGTAACACTGCCGGAAACAAGACACTGTGCGTCGGCAGTTCGTGAAGCTGCGCTGCTGCGCCCACACGTCTGCAGGCATCCAGAGAAACAGACATCGAATACGAGCCATTGGACGAATCAGAAGTGTGGACTCCAGGGCGCCAAGTTATCCACGAGACCCAGAAGCAGTGGCGTTCAGAGAGAACTTCGGATACGCTCCATCTGTCCTCTTTAATCCTCATCTCTCCTCAACCTGTTTATTCGTTTCTTGAAACCAACACGACTTTACAGTGAATTACATTTCTCTAGTTATTTTTTGTACGAATCAATTCAAAACCGTGCATCAACAGAGAATTCACCATAACGCACTGCTTCAATGGCGAACGATGTAAAACCGTATCAGACAAACCGGTAAACGCAAAATAGTACTCTTGACACCTCTGTTGGGTTGGCTCACTTGCCATGGCAAGAGTGGCTCTATCCAGTAGTTGAAACAAGAAACAGCTATCTCTGTACTAGCGAGGGGTAGGGAACTCAATTCAGGCTCATCCGAATGTCCTCACCTTTTCCCATTTCCTCATTTTAGTTCTCTCCAATCCCTTACCTTCTTCTTCTCCTATTACTTTGTCTTCTTTGCCCTCATACTTAGCCTTCTCACTTCCTCTTTTCATGTCCTTTTCTTCATTTTTTCGCCTTTCGAAGAACAGTGACCGCGGGAACGGCACCTGGATCACACGCCTCAGCACCATGTTAAATATATGTGAAATATGTTTGACATGCGTTCAAGTGGACAAAGTCACGGGTACAAACAGCTCATCCTAAACCCCGGGAACGACTTCACACACATCCATGCCCGAGGCAGGATTCGAACCTGCAACCGTAGCAGTGGCGCGGTTCCGGACTGAAGCGGCTAGAACCGCTCGGCCACAATGGGCGGCCAGTACGTTTCGTCACGTGTTCGTTTAATAAGCGCGAAAGTGTAACGTAAATGCTCATCGAACTCAAATGGTAGACACTACAAGAGAAGTGCCATGCCTCACGTTGTGACTTGTTGTTAATGTAGAAGATAATTTCCTAGAATAGTCAACCAACATGTTACTGCATCTTACATACACAATCTGTTAAGTAACAGCATGGTCGGCATTACAAACAGATGGTAAAAACCGAGCGAGGTGGCGCAGTGGTTAGCACACTGGACTTGCATTCGGGAGGACGACGGTTCAATCCCGCGTCCAGCCATCCTGATTTAGGTTTTCCGTGATTTCCCTAAATCGCCGATTTGCCGGGATGGTTCCTTTGAAAGAGCACGGCCGCCTTCCTTCCCCGTTCTTCCCTAATCCGATGAGACCGATGACCTCGCTGTCTGGTCTACTCCCCCAAACAATCCAATCCAATCCAGATCGTAAAAGATATCGCCTTAGCTGTTGAATAATCGAAAAGAGAGAGCCTTTGTCCTTCATACAATTTCCATAAAACATAATTGGTGGTGTTTCTCAAAATTGGGTTTCGGCGATTTGGATGTGTTTACCCACAATTTAAGTGCAGAGAATGTTTACCGACAATTTAAATGCAGCGAATATGTTATAAATTTATCAAACAATTCTGATGCCGATTGCCAAACGTTGGTTCATCGACAACAATTGAAGACTGGATACTGGAGGAGGACAGAGATCTGAAGCACAGTAGTAGGTTCTGCGGAGATTGGAGAAAGGAAGAAGGTGTGTAGGTACTAGATTGGCCCTCACAGTCGCCTGACGCTAATCGAACTGAAAATGTATGGTCTTACATCAGAAAGACCTTCACTCTGAAACAGCTGTCAGAGCAGATTCAACGCATTTGCAGATCTGTTCCACGTGAATACGGGGAGAACTTGGTTTCAAGCATGCCTCGGAGATACCGAGCAGTTATCGACGCTGCGGGTGACCGGATGTATTATTAACTGTAGTTGCATTTTTTTTGTTCTTACATCAAATGTACGAATTTGTTTTAATTTGTCGTCAAACATATTTTTCTACTAATTAACCTGATCACGATCTTACTTAACAGACTGTATCTCGCGAAAAGCCTGTGAAGGTACAACTAGAGACGTTCGAGTTCACACGGAATTTTACCGAGAGTCTGGAACTCCTGATAGGTTAAAACTACCTGCCTGCATGCCGGTCCCAGGTTCGACTCCCAGTCCACTACACACTTTTAATCTACCCAAAAGTTTAAAATTAGCGCACACTCCGCTGCTGTAGGAAAATTCACTCTCTTAGCAGGAGTCATTCTTCTGGCGCACCATTCTGGAACAGGGGACGGGACAAGTGCCACTGATAGACGAAGTACCCTGAGCCACACACCGTGCGCTGTCATGCGGAGTATACACGTAGATGCAGAACGTAGCGTATAAACATGAATGGCTGTCTTCACGTGGCAGTGGCAGTGACGTTGCGTTACGTTGATGTTTAGTGCGAAAGTCGCTTTTTAAGTGGTAGTTAGCAGTACTGCGACGTTGTACTCCTGCTTCTGACGATATTCAAGGGGGAACGACGGGGTGACGGACGAAAATATTGCTCAAATCCAGGATTTCTTTTTGCTCCGTGTTTTAAGGAAATAGACAAATGGGGTTTGGTGCAATAAGTAAAGCGTACGTTGAAGTTTTTATTGATATTTTTTAATTGAAAAATATTAATATCTTCACTGTGTGATTGGGATTTTGCCGTGGGAGCTCTGAAAGGACGTAGATCGACGGTTGTCGTTGTAACTTCGGTTTTGGTTATCTGAAACATGAAATAACGTGCTACCCTGATCCTTACATATGCAATTTTAGTTCATCGTAGGGATTTGCAAAACAAAATTTTTGTGGCGAAATTATAGATATTTCAAAATATTTCAGTTTTTGGACTCCTCTTTTTTGGCTGCAAAAAAATGATTAAAATCAGATCAAACTGTAGCGTGGGCGACGACAACCGTGTCGAAATACATGGTTTTGAGGAAAACACGTTTGACAAGTACTTATCGTATAAAGAAAGTGACAAAGCTTCATACGGGATATCATCGATGCCTGGTCCATAATAACTATCACACCGGCTAGTGGGTGGCCGCTTTCTGCTGCTTTGACGTGCTAAGCCCTCATTTTCGTCCTCAAATCCCTTTTCTTCGCTGAGCTCATCGCCACTGGCGTCTCTGTCTTCACAGAATCGGCGCATTTAATCGCCGATTTTTATCTGAAGGGCATTTTCCAGATACATTAATCCAGTATGGCCTGCATACGGCCACATTTGAAACAATGTTGATAATTTCACTTCGGCTGGATGCTATTTTTGGAGCGTATCCCAAATGAGACTATTGAAACTTACGTTCACATTTTGAGTAAGACCGCCCTCATAACGCTCTAGCAAATCAGGTTCCCTCAAATCGGTATAAATAGGGGTGATGGCATCGATACCGATCAGTGGCAGCAGGTTGTCTAGCTCTGAGGCGTGACGTGCGTGCTCGGCTTCAAACGCTCACGCAATCGTTACTTTTTTGGACTTTACGCATAATACAGGGTGTATCAAAACGAATCATCCGATTTGGCACGTCTATATTTCTGAAACTAATAAATATATATAATGAAATTTGTTTTTTGATGAACGGGAAACTCAAAAAGTTTTCTTTCATACCTTTTCATAAGTGTTCAATATCTCCTCTTGACATGCACAGCATATGTCCGTGCGATACTCAAATTGTTCCCACATTGCAGTCAGCATCTCTTGAGTTACATGTTCCAGAGCTGCTGTGGAGAAAGAGTCTTTTACAAAAATCCACAAGAAATAATCACATACATTCAGGTCCAGTGACCACGGAGGCCAGTAATGTAAAGCTCAATCATTTGATCCAGTGCGACCAACCCATCGTTTAACAATCCTTTGATTTAAAATTCCCCCACTTCCAGATGCCAGTGTGACGGTGCCCCATCTTGCAGGTAAATGAAGACGTTAGAATCAGTCTCCAGCAGTGGGAAAAGAAAGTTCTGAAGCATATCGAGATATATGCTTCTTGTAACAGTGTTCTCGGCAAAGAAAAATGGACCATACACCTTTTCCCGTGAAACTGCACAGAACACATTAAATTTTGGTGAATCCCTCTCATGTTGTACAACTTCATGTGGTTGTTCCGTACCTCATATTCTCCCATTACATGTGGAGGAGAACTGTCATCCTCCACCTTGCCAAGAACGAAATTACAGAACTCCACACGTTGTTGGTTCAACTGGCTCTGAGCACTATGGGACTTAACATCTATGGTCATCAGTCCCCTAGAACTTAGAACTACTTAAACCTAACTAACCTAAGGACAGCACACAACACCCAGCCATCACGAGGCAGAGAAAATCCCTGACCCCGCCGGGAATCGAACCCGGGAACCCGGGCGTGGGAAGCGAGAACGCTACCGCACGACCACGAGATGCGGGCACACACGTTGTTGTTTGTCATCTTCACCAAGAGCTTGCAGTAGCTGAATTTTGTACGGTTTGCTGTATAAACATCGACGCTACACACGCCAGACGGACATCGTCGGCATGTTAAGCTCTCGAGCTCCACGGCGATGGGATTTCTGCGGACTCCTTGCGGGACTACGGTGGATGCGTTCGACGTCTGTGTCAGACGCTCGGCGTGGCCCTCCAGTTTGCCTTTACACCAACAACCTGTTTCTCGGAATTGTTTGTGGCATCGTCTAATGCTCTATGCTATGGGAGGATCCACACCATACCCAGTACGAAAGTCACGCCGAACATTTACTACTTCCCACACTGCGCAAAACGTAGAACACAAAACGCTTCATATTGTCCCGACACCATTTTTACTAGAACCTTAGTGGGTGCATACTGCTGCCACCTAGCGGGAACCATGTAAAACTTGAGAGTTTGCTCTTTCCAAGAGTACGTTGTTCGCGCACATACTGTAACTCAACTAACATAATAGTTATGATTTTTTTAAAAATCGGATGATTCATTTTGATACACCCTGTGTTCTGGGGAATAATTCTCCAATGTACGAGGGTCACTCCAAAAGAAATGCACACTATTTTTTTAAAATCCATCTTTTATTCTACATGTTTGAAAGTTTTACAGTGTGTAGATACATCCTTTAGGAACAATATTTTCATTTCTCCACATAATTTCCATCCCTCTCAACTACCTTACGCCATACTGGAAACAGCGCCTATATACCCTCACGATAAAATTCTGGACGAACCTGTCGGAGCCACTGTTTGGCAGCGTGCACAAGGGAGTCATCATCTTCAAACCTTGTTCCACTAAGAGAGTCTTTCAGTTTCCCAAAGAGATTATAGTCACATGATGTCAGGTCAGGACTGTAAAGCGGGTATTTCAGTGTTGTCCATCCGAGTTTTGTGATCGCTTCAATGGTTTTTGACTGACATGTGGCCGTGCATTGTCGTGCAACAGAAAAACATCCTGCTTTTGCCGATGTGGTCGAACACGACTCACTCGAGCTGGAAGTTTCTTCAGTGTCGTCACATATGCATCAGAATTTATGGTGGTTCCACTTGGCATGATGTCCACAAGAGAGAGTCCTTCAGCATCGAAAAACACCGTAGCCATAACATTTTCAGCAGAAGGTGTGGTTTTGAATTTTTTTTCTTGGGTGAATTTGCATGATGCTACTCCATTGATTGCCTCTTCGTCTCTGGTGACAAATGATGGATTTCATCACCTGCCACAGTTCTTCCAAGAAATCATATCCACCATTCTCTTACTGTTCCAAAAGTTCGGTGCATACTGTTTTTCTTGTTTCTTTGTGAGCCACTGTCAACATCCTGGGAACCCACCTGGCACAAACATTTTTTAACGCCAACACTTTCAGTATTCTGCAAACACTTCCTTCCCCTATCCCAACGTAGCGTGACAATTCGTTCACTGTGATGCGTCTGTCAGCAGTCACCAATTCGTTAACTCTCTGCACATTGTCTGGAGTGTGTGCAGTACGAGACCTGCCGCTGCGATGACAATCCTCAATATTGCCATGCCCGCTTTTCATCACGTAACCTGCTTGCCCACCGACTAACTGCACTGCGATCGACAGCAGCATCTCCATACACCTTTTTCAACCTCTTTTGGGTGTTTCCCACTGTCTCGCTTTCACAGCACAGTAATTCTATGACAGCACGTTGCTTCTGACGAGTGTCAAGTGTAGCAGCCATCTTGAAGACATGCTGTGACGGCGTTACTCACAGGAACAGGTTGAACTAAGTTTGAAAACAAGCGGGAAGGATAACTTTCACACATGCAGAATGAAAACTGTATTTTTACAAAAATAGTGTGCATTTATGTAAGTCTGCAGGCTTTCGTGGCCTTTGTCACTGAAGTTAAAATCTTCTTGGTTATTAGGCAACGTCATGTTTCTTCTAAAATGATAGACGCTTCGATCCCTCTGCTGGGATGTTCCTCAGGATCTTCTGGTGTCCACTACTGCTAGAACACTGTCAGAGGCGAGTGTCGCGTCCTCTTATAAAGGGGGAGTTTTGACGCGTTCATGTTGGAGAAGTGATAGTATTGGTTAAAATTCATATGGCTACCATTGCTGGGCCATAGTCATTGGCTAATACTCCCGCTCTGATGCTAAAACCAAGTACGAAATCGGCAGTAGCGGAACATCATGAGAACTGTGGCTCTGAGATCGACTTTAAAAACGTACGTGTGCTGGCTAAAGAAACAAACATTTATAGGAGAAAGGTGCGAGAAGCGGTTGAAATTCCTAAGAATGCATCTAATTTCAATAGAGAGGACGGCTATAGGCTTCCGGCATCGTGGCTCCCTGCCATCAAGGCAGTAAATACGCGGCCGCGGTGTGTGAGCGGCATAAATAACGCGTTGCAAGTCACCTCGGCGGACAATAATATTTTGGGTACACTTCCCGCCTCTCTAGCTCTGTCCGTTTCGAATCTAGCCACTGATGACGACCAACCAGTAGCGGTAGCAGTCATTTCAACCAATAACCCTTCTCCAGCATAAGTGTGGAATAGTGCCTTTGTATCCAATAACGAAGGGCCCCGCGCGACCGCTACGGTCGCAGGTTCGAATCCTGCCTCGGGCATGGATGTGTGTGATGTCCTTAGGTTAGTTAGGTTTAAGTAGTTCTAAGTTCTAGGGGACTGATGACCTCAGATGTTAAGCCCCATAGTGCTCAGAGCCATTTTTTGACGATGGGCCGCCAATGGTATCCACAGGAGATGAGCTGTGGTGTCACCGCTAGACACCACACTTGCTAGGTGGTAGCTTAAATCGGCCGCGGTCCATTAGTACATGTCGGACACGCGTGTCGCCACTGTCAGGATCGCAGACCGAGCGCCACCACACGGCAGGTCTCGAGAGACTTACTAGCACTCGCCCCAGTTGTACGGACGACGTTGCTAGCGACTACACTGTCGAAGCCTTTCTCTCATTTGCCGAGAGACAGAATAGCCTTCAGCTAAGTCCATGGCTACGACCTAGCAAGGCGCCATTAACCATATCTGGAGAGAGTCTCACTTGTATTATCAAGAGAAATGTACCACAAGGAAATTAAAGTTAAGTAAACCTAAGCTCCGTTCTTTTCTTTATAGCATTCATAAGTATCCTGTTTCAGACCTCACGCAAGACGGCGTGAGTTGACGCGTGCCCTTTCGGCTACTTCTCAGTGTGGCGTAGCTAGCTTGTTACGCCACAACATGAGCTACCAAAGCCCCATCTTCTGCATCAGAGCGGGAATGTTAGCCAATGAGTATGGCCCACCAATGGTAGCCATATGTATTTTAACCAATACTATCACATGAACGCGTGAAAACTCCCCCTTATAAGAGGACGCGATACTCGTCTCTGACAGTGTTCTAGCAGTAGTGGACACCAGAAGATCCTGAGGTAGATCCCAGCAGAGGGGTCGGAACGTCTATCATTTTAGAAGAAACATGACGCGGCCTAATAACGCAGAAGATTTTAACTATAGTGTGCGTTTCTTTTGGAGTGACTCTCGTATGTAATAAAGGAAGTGGACTTTTTTGCGGCCGCCACCCTGTCATTCCCCCTTGTGTTCCGTTCCGTCAGGTGGCCTGTCAGTGTTCTGAATGACAGGAGAGCACGTGTCCCGCCCCGGAGCGCCCAGTGCAGCTCCGCGGCGCCTGCAGGTGCAGGGCCGGCAGAGGCGGCGCGTGGCGCAGCTGACCGCCAGCGAGCAGCGGCAGCGCCAGCCGTTATCGAGGCCGCGGCGGCGCAGCCTTCCCGTGTGAACCGGCGACCTGCTCGGCAAACAGCCGCGTCCTGTGTGCACGCGGGCCGCACTGGGCGCCTGTGTGCTGATTTTACTGCGTGCGACCCCTCCGCCTCCGGCACGTGCACCCACCCACGCGCCTCCAGGGAACCGCCGAGTGTCCAGCTCGCCGTCTGGAAGCCTCCAGACCCGTCCCGTGACTCGGTCACCGTGTCAACGGAGCAGAATCTCCCAAGGCGTCGGCGGGAATGGAGCGTTTGTCACGTTCAAATGCGTCCAACTCACTGAACGACTGTTTATGAAAATCGACATCTGGCCATTAAAATTGCTACGCCACGAGGATGACGTGCTACGGACGCGAAATTTAACCGACAGGAAGAAGATGGTGTGATATGCAAACGATTAACTTTCCAGAGCGTTCATTCACGGCTTGCGCCAGTGGCGACACCTACAACGTGCTGACATGAGGAAAGTTTCCAAACGATTTCTCATATACAAACAGCAGTTGACCGGCGCTGCGTGGTGAAACGTTGTTGTGATGCCTCGTGTAAGGAGCAGAAATGCGTACCATCACGTTTCAGACTTTGATAAAGGTTGGATTGTAGCCTGTCGCGATTGCGGCTTCTCGTATCGCGACATTGCTGCTCGCGTTGGTCGAGATCCAATGACTGTTAGCAGAATATGGAATCGGTGGGTTCAGGAGGGTAATACTGAACGCCGTGCTGTATCCCAACGGCCTCGTATCACTAGCAGTCGAGATGACGGGCATCTTATCCGCACGGGTGTAACGGATCGTGCAGCCACGTCTCGATCCCCGAGTCGACAGATGGGGACGTTTGCAAGACAACAACCATCTGCACGAACAGTTCGACGACGTTCGCAGCTCGGAGACCATGGCTGCGGTTATCCTTGACGCTGCATCACAGACAGGAGCGCCTGCGATGGTGTACTCGACGACGAACTTGGGTCCACGAATGGCAAAACGTCATTTTTTCGGATGAATCCAGGTTCTGTTTACAGCATCACGATGATCGCGTTCGTGTTTGGCGACATCGCGGTGAACGCACATTGGAAGCGTGTATTCGTCGTCGCCATACTGGCGTATCACCCGGCGTCATGGTATGGTGTGCCATTGGTTTCAAGTCTCGGTCACCTCTTGCTCGCATGGACGTTACATTTCAGATGTGTTACGACCCGTGGCTCTACCCTTCGTTCGATCCCTGCGATACCCTACATTTCAGCAGGATAATGCACGACCGCATGTTGCAGGCCCAATACGGGCCTTTCTGGATACAGAAAATGTTCGACTACTGCTCTGGCCAGCACATTCTCCAGATCTCTCACCAACTGAAAACGTCTGGTCAATGGTGGTCGAGCTACTGGCTCGTCACAATACGCCAGTCACTACTCTTGATGAACTGTGGTATCGTGTTGAAGCTGCATGGGTAGCTATACCTGTACACGCCATCCAAGCTCTGTTTGACTCAATGCCCAGGTGTGTCAAGGCCGTTATTACGGCCAGTGGTGGTTGTTCTGGGTACTGATTTCTCAGGATCTATGCACGCATATTGCTTGAAAATGTAATCACATGTCAGTTCTAGTATAATATATTTGTCCAACGAATACCCGTTTATCATCTGCATTTCTTCTTGGCGTAGTAATTTTAATGACCAGTAGTGTACATCTACATCTACATCGATACTCTGCAACTCACACTTAAGAGTCTCGCAGAGGGTTCATCGAACCATCTTCACATAATTCTATGTTATTACAATCTCGAATAGCACGCGGAGAAAACAAACACCTGTATCTTTCCGAGCGAGCTCCGATTTCCATCATTTTATTGTCATGATTGTTTCTCCCTACGTAGGTCCGGGTGAACAAAATATTTTCTGATTCAAAGTAGAAAGCTGGCGATCGAAATTTCGTGTCAAGATTCCGCCGCAACGGAAAACGCTTTTGTTTTAGTGACGTACACACCAAATCCTGTATCATGTCCGTGACACTCTCTCACCTATTTCTCGATAATACAAAACGTGTGCTCTTCTTTGAACTCCGTTAATACTGTCTGGTAAGGATCCCCCACCGCGCAACAGTACTCGAAACGAGGGAGGACGAGTATAGCATAGACAGCCTCTTTGGTAGAGCTATTGCATCTTTTAAGTCTTCTACCAATAAATCGCAGTCTCCGTGTCGCCTCTGCACAACATTCTTTATGGTTCTTTCCAATTTATGTTGTTCGTAACTGTAATTCCTAGGTGTTTAGCTGGACTTAAGGCCATTAGATTTGACTGATTTATCGTGTAACCGAAGTTTAATGGATTCCTTTTAGCATTCATGTGGATGACCTCACATTTTTCATTATTAAGGATAAACTGCTAATTTTCGCACATTACAGATATCCTTTCTGAATCGTTTTGAAATTTCTTTTGAACTTCTGATGACGTTAGTAGACGATAAACGACAGCATCTTCTGCAAACAACCTAAGACGGCTGCTCTTATTGTCCGCTAAATCGTTTATATAGATAAGCAACGCCAGTAATCACTTCTGTTCTACTCGGTGACTTTCCGTCAGTTATTAAGAACTGTGACCTTTATAACAGGAAATCACGGATCCAGTCACGTAACTGAGACGATGTTCCATAAGCAAACAGTTTCACAACAAGCCCCTTGTGTGCTACAGTGCCAAAAGCCTTCTGGAAGTCGAGAAATGTGGAATCAGTTCGAAATTCCTTGTCAATGGCTCTCAATATTTGCGTGAGGAAAGAGCTAATAATGTTTCACTATGATGTTTTGTTAATCGATCTTGAATGTGTGTCAATAGACCGTTCCCTTCGAAGTAATTCATAATGTTCGAACACAATATATGTTCCAAAATAATGCTGCATATCAACGTTTATGATGTGCGCCTGTAATTTAGTGGGTTGTTCCTATTGCCTTTCTTGAATATTGGTGTGATCTGTGCAAGTTTCCAATCTTGAGTACGGATCTTTCGTCGAGAGAGCGGTTGTATATGATCGTTAAATATGGAGCTATTGCATCAGCATAATCTGAAAAGAACGAAATTGGTATATAGTCTGGACCGGGAAAGTTGCTTTTACTAAGTGATTTAAGTCGCTTCAGTACTCCGAGGATGTCGACTTCTAGTTTACTCATGAACACAATGAACACGGATACGTTGACGAGATACCGAGCTCTGTAGCCAGCTCAGCTCAACCAGTTGGGGCTGCGATTCTTGACATCGGCCACCTAGTTACAAAATATCTGAACAATATCAGACCAGGTATGGCAGAGCGTAGTTCACTGTTGCAATTTGAGTTTACGTATTGGCGTTTTGTCATTCGGAGCTGGTGAGTGGGGTTGCGAAAGTTAGAAAATTGAGTGCAAGTGGATAAATCGGAACATTTCTGACGTTAGCTTCTGTTTGCGTAGAACAGAGAGCTGAAGGCAACGGAAGTAGGCAAAAACATATGCGCCATTTATCAGCATGATGCCATTGGACAGAGCACGGCTACAAAATCGTTTTCTCGTTTTAACGAGGATCGCTTTGACATTAGTGACTCTCCACTTTCAGTAAGACCTTCGGCGTTTGGTGCAGATCTTTTAAACGTACCAATCCGTAATGATCCAAGTTAGTGTACTCGAGAACTGCAGATGTGATGAAGTGTGATCATTCCACGATTGTGGGACATTTGCACAAAGTGAGGAAAGTTAGAAAATCAGGTGTATGGGGACCGCATGCTCTATTCATCCATTGGCTCTTGAAGGACGCAGACCATTCCTATCCTGAATATTTACTGGTGGCGAAAAGTGGCGTCTTTATAGTAACATACGGAAAAGAAAGGAATCGTTGAGCATAAACAAAGCAGCAACTCCTGGCACAGAGACCTTGGGACAGTGACGGTGTGGTGTACTACGAAACGCTTCTCCGAGGTGTAACCATCACTGTTGACATTTGATGTCAACAACTGAGACGTCTTGCAGACGTAATCCTTGAAAAACGACCAGGAAGACAGCGTGAAGCGACGCTTCTTCACGACAACGCCCGCCCGCATTCTGCTAGACTCTCAAAAACACTGTACAGGAGTTATGTTGGGAAGTCGTTCCGCACCCATCTTATTCACCTGATCTTGCAGCGTCAGATTTTCACTTTTTTCGCTCTCTATCGAACAACCGTCAGGGAAGTTCCTTTCCGGATGAAAATGTGATTCTCGGATGGCTCGGATGGCTTCGCCTCAAAACCACGTGATTTCTTCAGTTGCGGAATCGAAAAGTTACCGGTAGCCCAGCGTTGAAAGATGACTGTAATTAGTGAAGATGAATATATTACTGATGACCAAAGTCTCCGTTATGGGTATCTATTAACTTATGGAAAAACGTTACAGAGGTGTGAACTAACCCAATAACAGTTTGTTTACATCAGTACTTAGTACACCGCTGTAGCATATCTTCCAAGAGATTGAATTTCAGAAAAACGACCAATAACATTTTAAATGCATTCACCTAGAAATCCGATAAGTGCTTGAGTCATGCGGTAGAGTTAAGAACCGTAGTAGCAACAAACTCGCACTAGCTTGACAACAACAAAATTTACACAATATAAAATCGAGTGTACACTCGCTATTATCTGTATTCCACTTAGCAGTAGGACTGTGAACTCTGGTCTGTGGACTATGGCTGTTTGATGTGTAAATAGGGGAATGATGTTTCTTTACATAATTTCCGCCTTCGTTCGGCATATCAGTCTTCCTGACATATTGTTCTTATTGGGGAGGAGTGGGTGCGATGTCTTCCCTTTCTCTAGCGGCATACTCCAGTTCCTGTGGTTTATCGGATCTACTTGCGGACCCTTGAACAGTGTCGTATTTGTTGTCGGTAGCGGGTACAGTCAACCAGTGGTTAGAATATAATAAATTTCGTAGACACCGACAAGCCTATGTCCGCGAATCAGCACGGTTTCAGAAAGCAGCGCTCGAGCGAAACTCAGCTTGCCTTTACTCACATGATACACTGCGAACTAAGGATAATGGGCAGCAGACAGATTCCATATTTCTAGATTTCCGAAAAGCGTTTGACAGAGTGCCATACTGCAGACTGTTAACTAAGGTACGAGCGTATGGAATAGGTTCCCAGGCTCGAAGGCTTATTATGTAATAGAGCCTAGTGCGTTGTTCTCGATGGGGGTGTTCATCAGAGACAAGGATACCGTCAGGAGTGCAGCGGGAGGTGTGTTAGGACAGCTGTTATTCCCTATATACGCACATGATCTGGCGGAAGGTGTGGGCGGCGATCTGCGACTGTTTGCTGGTGATACTGTGGTGTACGTAGGTGCGTAAGTAAGCTCGTAATAGTTGAAGAGAGATCAGCAATGCCAAAGTTAATCACAAATGCAACACTGAATTGTGTACTGAAAGCGCTCGTGGCGGGAGTTGGTCTGTTCTATTAGAATTAACAAACCTGTCCTGTTAGCAATACCACAAGCAATCTGACTGCGAGAAAAATATGAAGTATAAATAACCAGCAAAACTGCCCGTCTCAAAAGTACGTCACTGTTGAAATGTTAATTGTATCATCATCATCATCATCATCATTTAAGACTGATTATGCCTTTCAGCGTTCAGTCTGGAGCATAACCCCCCTTATAAAATTCCTCCATGATCCCCTATTCAGTGCTAACATTGGTGCCTCTTCTGACGTTAAGCCTATTACTTCAAGATCATTCTTAACTGAATCCAGGTAACTTCTCCTCGGCCTACCCCGACTCCTCCTACCCTCTACTGCTGAACCCATGAGTCTCTTGGGTAACCTTGCTTCTCCCATGCGTGTAACATGACCCCACCATCTAAGCCTGTTCGCCCTGACTGCTACATCTATAGAGTTCATTCCCAGTTTTTCTTTGATTTCCTCATTGTGGACACCCTCCTGCCATTGTTCCCATCTACTAGTACCTGCAATCATCCTAGCTACTTTCATATCCGTAACCTCAACTTTGTTGATAAGGTAACCTGAATCCATCCAGCTTTCGCTCCCATACCACAAAATTGGTCGAAAGATTGAACGGTGCACAGATAACTTAGTCTTGGTACTGACTTCCTTCTTGCAGAAGAGAGTAGATCGTAGCTGAGCGCTCACTGCATTAGCTTTGCTACACCTCGCTTCCAGTTCTTTCACTATGTTGCCATCCTGTGAGAATATGCATCCCAAGTACTTGAAACCATCCACCTGTTCTAACTTTGTTCCTCCTATTTGGCACTCAATTCGTTTATATTTCTTTCCCACTGACATTACTTTCGTTTGGGAGATGCTAATCTTCATACCATAGTCCTTACATTTCTGATCTAGCTCTGAAATATTACTTTGCAAACTTTCAATCGAATCTGTCATCACAACTAAGTCATCCGCATATACAAGACTGCTTATTTTGTGTTCACATATCTTAATCTCACCCAGCCAATCTATTGTTTTCAACATATGATCCATAAATAATATGAACAACAGTGGAGACAGGTTGCAGCCTTGTCTTACCCCTGAAACTACTCTGAACCATGAACTCAATTTACCGTCAACTCTAACTACTGCCTGACCATCCATGTGAAGACCTTTAATTGCTTACAAAAGTTTGCCTCCTATTCCATAATCTCGTAGAACAGACAATAACTTCCTCCTAGGAACCCGGTCATATGCCTTTTCTAGATCTATAAAGCATAGATACAATTCCCTGTTCCACTCATAACACTTCTCCATTATTTGTCGTAAGCTAAAGATCTGGTCCTGACAACCTCTAAGAGGCCTAAACCCACACTGATTTTCATCCAATTCGTCCTCAACTAATACTCGCACTTTCCTTTCAACAATACCTGAGAAGATTTTACCCACAACGCTGATTAAAGAGATACCTCTGTAGTTGTTACAACCTTTTCTGTTTCCATGTTTAAAGATTGGTGTGATTACTGCTTTTGTCCAGTCTGATGGAACCTGCCCCGACTCCCAGGCCATTTCAATTATCCTGTGTAGCCATTTAAGACCTGACATTCCACTGTATTTGATGAGTTCTGACTTAATTCCATCCACCCCAGCTGCTTTATTGAACTGCAATCTATTGACCATTTTCTCCACTTCCTCAAATGTGATCCTATTTCCATCATCATTCCTATCCCTTTCTACCTTGAAATCTGAAACATTACTGATCGTATTTTCACCTACATTGAGCAACTCTTCAAAATACTCCCTTCATCTGCCCAAGGCATCCACAGGATTCACCAGCAGTTTTCCTGACCTGTCCAAAATACTTGTCATTTCCTTCTTACCTCCCTTTCGAAGACTGCTAATTACACTCCAGAATGGTTTACCAGCAGCTTGACCCATAGTCTCCAACCTGTTTCCAAAGTCTTCCCAAGATTTCTTCTTGGATGCTGCAATTATCTGTTTGGCTTTGTTTCTTTCTTCAACATAACTTTCTCTGTCTACCTGAGTTCTAGTATGTAGCCATTTTTGATACGCCTTACAGCCTTTACAGGCTGCTTTGACTGTGTCATTCCACCAAGCTGATTGCTTCATCCTACTTTTACACACTACTGTTCCAAGACATTCTTTAGCCACTTCTAGTACTGTGTCCCTGTACCTTGTCCATTCCTTTTCCAATGACTGTAATTGACTACATTCAACTAACTGGTACCTTTCTGATATCGCTGTTATGTACTTGTGCCTGATTTCCTTATCCTGAAGTTTCTCCACTCTTATCCTCCTACATATGGACCTGACCTCCTGCACTTTCGGCCTCACAATCCCAATTTCACTGCAGATTAAATAATGATCGGTGTCATCAAAGAATCCCCTGAATACACGTGTGTCCCTCACAGCCTTCCTGAATTCCTGATCTGTTATTATATAGTCAATGACAGATCTGGTTCCCCTGCCTTCCCAAGTATACCGGTGAACGTTCTTATGTTTAAAAAAGGAGTTTGTGATTACTAAGCCCTTACTGGCACAGAAATCCAAGAGTTGTTTCCCGTTCCTGTTGGCCTCCATATCTTCTCCAAATTTACCCATAACCTGTTCATACACTTCTGTTCGATTTCCAATCCTGGCGTTAAAATCACCCATGAGCAGAACACTGTCCTTGTCCTTTACTCTAACAACTACATCACTGAGTGCCTCATAAAAACTATCCATCTTATCTTGATCTGTCCCTTCGCAATGCGTATATACTGACACAATCCTAATTTTCTTGCTACACACTGTCAAATCTATCCACATCAGTCGTTCGTTTACATACCTTATTGCAACTACGCTGGGTTCCATTTCTTTCCTGATGTAAAGCCCTACACCCCATTGTGCTATTCCTGCTTTGACTCCTGACAGGTAGACCTTGTATTCCCCCACTTCCTCTTCTTTCTCACCCCTTACCCGAATGTCACGAACAGCTAAAACGTCCAGTCCCATCTTACTTGAGCCTCTGCCAGCTCTACCTTCTTCCCAGAGTATCCCCCATTGATATTAATAACTCCCCATCTCATTACCATTTGTTTGCCAAGTCGTATCTTAGGAGTCCCTGTTAGAGGTGGGACTCCGTCACCTCCAAAGGTCCGAGGCATTTTGCTCTGATTGTTGCCAGCATCATATTTAAAGTACCTGGGAAGCAGGTTGCTAGCCTTAGTTGCTCCGAGTCCCATTGTGTTTTACCCCTAACGGCTGAGGGACTAACCGGTGGATTTGGTAGTCTCTGCCGTATGAGCACAAAGGTGGCCACGACTCAGAATATGTCCGAGATGCCCAGCCTTATTCCAAAGTAATTGGTATCCCGACTGTCGGGACCACTTACTTGGCCACTCATACGTTGCCCGTGGTTCATGAACTAGGACATGACTACAGGAACCCACACCATGAACCACGATGTTAATTGTATCACACGTAAATTAGAAATGGCCTACCAGTTTGCACAATGAATAAATGCTGTGCTGCAGCTACCTCCAAACTATTGCGACTGCTGTTGTTATACTAGTTAAAAAAATAAAAATGCAAACTACTAGCAACGCGATGTGCAGTGCGTGCTTTAAACTGTTGAGACATCCACAAAACTTCTGTGCTAATAAATCTCGTTACTATAATGTTCATTGTCAATTAAAGTTCTATTACTGACAAATTTGAGAAAGCAATATTATATATGTGAAACTTGAAGTAAACAGACAAACGCTGATTGATGGAAAGACAATAAAGTAACTGTATTAAAAAAACTTTACATCACTAAGACAAAATATTTTAACAGTTGAAATATTAAAAATTCAATTTACATTAGTAGTGGAAAAACCTCAACAAATTGTCTTCACTTTCTTACAAACACGTAGACTAGCCACCTTTGAAGAAAAATTAGTAAATCATACGTTGGTACGTTATGATAAAAATCTCCAATTCTAAATTCATGGCCAAATTAATTACTACTCTTGAATGACTCGGCGCCGGCCGGAGTGGCCGAGCGGTTCTAGGCGCTACAGTCTGGAACCGCGTGACCTCCACGGTCGCGGGTTCGAATCCTGCCTCGGGCATGGATGTGTGTGATGTCCTTAGGTTAGTTGGGTTTAAGTAGTTCTAAGTCTAGAGGACTGATGACCTCAGATGTTAAGTCCCATTGTGCTCAGAGCCATGTGAACCATTTTGTCTCGGCAAATCCCCTGTTACAGTTCCTTTTGAAGTCTTCTGAATAAATTTAGAAAATCCTCCCCATAAACGAAAAGTAGTGTGAGAAAATTACTGCCGGCACACAACACGGCCTAGACACATGTTACTCCATCACGAGATACACCTCGACTTCTCCTCTCTTTCTCTCCAATACTGCACTCCACTCACAAGCACAGGTTGTACTGACAGTCTCTCGCAGCGCAACATCTTTGGCAGAGATGTTGTCCGCTGTAACTCAGATGCTACTGAAGCTTTACTTTTCCGCGTAACTCTTACAACAGTGACGTTGTTTTAATATCTGGTCGTAACGCTACAAAGCGATAGGAAATGGAAGGAGTGTGTGGGGATTATAGTAGGGAATGTGAATCGTCAACTTCGGTTTATTTTGAGAATGTTGGGAAAGTGTGGTTCATTTGTAAAGGAGACCGCATATAGGGCGCTAGTGCGACTATTCTTGAGTACTGCTCGAGTAAGTTTCCTTTAATTTACGTCTATGGTCACAAACTTTTTGTTAACAGATTACCGGTTTCGGTCTATAATGACCATCATCAGATCTGTTTTATAAAGACAAAGTCCTAATGTACTGCAGCCATAGTGGCATCGTCAAATGTTAGATGCAAAATCAGCACCAGCATTTAATATTTCACATCTACATCTACATCTACATTTATACTCCACAAGCGACCCAACGGTGTGTGGCGGAGGGCACATTACGTGCCACTGTCATTACCTCCCTTTGCTGTTCCAGTCGAAAATGGTTCGCGGGAAGAACGACTGCTGGAAAGCCTCTGTACATGCTCGAATCTCTCTAATTTTACATTCGTGATCTCCTCAGGAGATATAAGTAGGGGGAAGCAATATATTCGATACCTCTTCCAGAAACGCACCCTCTCGAAACCTGGACAGCAAGCTACACTGCGATGCAGAGCGCCTCTCTTGCAGAGATGCCACTATGGCTGCAGTACATTAGGACTTTGTTTTTATAAAACAGATCTGATGATGGTCATTATAGACCGAAACCGGTAACCTGTTAACAAAAAGTTTGTGGCCATAGACGTAAATTAAAGGAAACTTATTGTATGTACGGGTCACTGTTTTATTCGCGACATTGTGGCAGCTTGTGGTACTGCTCCAGTGTTTCGGATGTGCACCATGTCGCATTAAGGGAAGACATCGAAGCAATTCAGAGACGGTCTGCTAGATTTGTTACCAGTAGGTTCGAACAACACGCAAGTATTACGGAGATGTTTCAGGAACTCAAATGCGAATCTCTGGAGGAAAGACGACATTATTTTCGTGGAACACTATCGAAAAAATTTAGAGAACCGGCATTTGATGCTGGCCGCAGAACGATTCTACTTCCACCAACCTACATTACGCGTGAGGACCACGAAGATAATATACGAGACATTAGAAGTCATACACAGGCACATAGACAGTCATAGTTTCCTAGCTGTACTGGATACCTTCCGTCACACACCTTAAGCTAGCTTGCGTATGATATACATAGACGTAGACAGATGTAGATTGCGTCGGCGCACCTAGTGCAGAGTGCAGGCGAACCGACCAACCAAATATCACTGTTTCAGTCCAGTACCAATCTCGTGAAGGTAAATTGAGTATCGTGTACGCAGAGGGGGGAAGTTCGCTGCCGGCCGGAGTGGCCGTGCGGTTCTAGGCGCTACAGTGTGGAACCGAGTGACCGCTACGGTCGCAGGTTCGAATCCTGCCTCGGGCATGGGTGTGTGTGATGTCCTTATTTTAGTTAGGTTTAATTAGTTCTAGTTCTAGGCGACTGATGACCTCAGAAGTTAAGTCGCATAGTGCTCAGAGCCATTTGAACCATTTTTTGAAGTTCGCTGCCTTTTCTTCGATTTTTCGAAAATTTTGGCAGTAGTATAGAGTCAGCCCCTCAATCTGGGGTTTTGAGAGTCTGGAATTTGGGCAGGATGAAGGAATTAGTCGGGGAGTCGGGGGACAGAGTTTCGAGGGACGCGTTCGGTGATCGAGAGAGACGGGAGTGGACGGCAATGTGTGACTGTTTGTTGGCACTCTGCTGACTTGGAGCAGAGCTAAGTTCCCTCAATCCGTGGTAGAGCGATCTGCAGTCTGAGCCGTTCACTTCTCACATATTTTTGATGTTCAGCTTAAACTGCTGACTTCATTCAAATTTGAAATCAGATTCTAGTTTCTTGCATCAGGGACTTACGCAGATTAGCATATCAGAGTGTTGTAGCCTCCATGCAGTCTTGCTTCCGTAAGATCACTTCCACAGTCTTAGACTGATCTTTTTCAAGGTTCAATTAATTTTATTTACCTGCTAGCCTTCGGTTAATATTTGCTTCTCTTAAGAGTAAAATGAATGTAGTTCTGTTAGACAAACAACTTTTGAATCATCTTGTTCAACTTTAGAGTAAATAAAAGTTTTGTGAAAAGCAGACTTCACTTCCGTTACGAGACCCTTAACTTGTTCCATAGCTTTCGTGGTTAGGTAGTGCAAAGATAACCCGGTATGCTGCCAGGTTGTGCTTTGTTGTATTGGTGTTGTCCTTTGCGTACGGACATTGTTGTTGCAGAAGCTGTAGTAGAAGCAGCTCTAAAACACACGCACACACACACACACACACACACACGGGGCGTCCTTCGGCACTGCTCTTGTACCTGTTGATATATATATATATCAAATCTAATTTAAGACGACACCCTTCTTGGCGAATATAAAATATACATTGTGTTCCGCGAAATGCTGATGTGCTTAGAACGCAGCGATGTGCCGGTGTTACTGATGGGACTAATTGGAAGAAAGAAAAGGAAAGTGCATTTGTTACATAGCCTACTTCCCTCGATTAACACCAAACGGACCACCGAGCTTAAAGGTACAAACTCATAGACTGAAGAATCAACAGTATCCATTGTGAATTTGGGCTATGCAGTGCCGAAAAACAAAAATGCAGTACTGTCAAACACAAGGTCATTTTACTGACGAATGAGATGACAGGAAGTTAATCGTTGTAGTATATGAGAACAAATTCAGAGCACATGAAACAAACATGCCACACTAAAGGATGCCCAAACAGTCGCATGAGTACACAGTGTAACCCACTCCGGCGGCGAAGCAGGCGTGTACCCCCGCACGCAAACGATCATGAAGGTGCCGAATGGCAGCTCGCGATAGACTGTCTCAGTCGTCTTGCACCTTCTGTTACAATTCGACCATGGTTCTTGCAAGCTCCACAGGGCGAGTATGTTCCCACTTCACCAAGCCCCACACGTGTCCAGTTGTCGAGAGATACAGGATACACAGTGCTCTCGGTGGTCAGGGCAGTTATTGCACACCACGAGGACCACTTTACTTCAGAGCAAGCGTATGAGGACGTAAATTGTTATACTGGAAAAGCACATCATCTTCCTGTCGAAGTAAGGACAATAGCGCAGGGATAACAACCTGCACGGTGTAACAGGCACTGGGTACTTTATCCTGCGTGTTGTAACTGAAGCCTGAGGTGGGACCTTCGTGTCTGCTCTGGGCGGATGCCCTTCGCAATAGGCCTTTCATCAGGTCTACGCTGTACCCAATACGTCCATTACTCACACACACAGGGTTAAACTACATAATACGAAATTTGCATGGGTCACATAAAGGGCACCATTTCATTCCAAAATTATTAACACGAGTACAGCATCATGTCTAAGGGACATGCTTGTCAGCAGGGTCTATTTCCACCATAGGAAAAATACGCAGGACGTCAAATGTATGTGAAATCTTATGGGACGCAACTGCTAAGGTCATCAGTCCCTAAGCTTACACACTACTTAACCTAAATTATCCTAAGGACAAACACACACACCCATGCCCGAGGGAGAACTCGAACCTCCACCGGCACCACGCAAAACGTCAGGTCGGAATCTGTTTTTAAATGTTGAGTGAGATCACGAATACAGAACAATGGAAAGCACACGGGATGCGAATGTCAGGAATGTAGAGCTGGCCTGTGGTGCATCAGGCGGCAGCCCCACAGAGCCGGGGGCCACGCTCTGACTCAACAGGGACAGGAGCGGTGGCGAAGGACGTCCCAATTGACGCGGGCGTCGGGCGGCGGCGGCTCACGCAGTTGGCCCGTAACTCGCAGCTGCGGCAGCCCCATTGCTCACCTCCCAGTATGTGGCACGCCTGTTGGAGGGTGAGTCGCAACAGAGACGTTGAGGGTTAAGCCTCGCCTGTTTGGGAAACCCACATTGCTTTCTGTATCTGTGATACCAACTACGCACTGTCTGTAGCGCATAAAAATCTAGATTGTTTAAAGGGTCTTACTCGTCCAATGCCCGAAAATGTGGCTGTACGAAATGCTGCAACTAGATTAGATTACTAGCAAATTCGAGGTTTGCTTTCTGGTCCTCAATGCAAATGGTCTTTCGTATACACTCTCGACAGTCGAGAGAGATTCGTAATTCATTTATCTGCTTTCTACTACCGTCTTTGCATGTTCTTCGGAAACTGATTTACTCTCTCAAATTAGAGATTTTAAATGTCTTCATGATCTTTGGTAAAAAAATATGATTATTTTTAATACGTTGCCAAATGGAGAACTGAAGAGATTTTCAGCCATACACTACTGGCCATTAAAATTTCTGCACCACGAAGATGACGTGCTACAGACGCGAAATTTAACCGACATGAAGAAGATGCTGTGATATGCAAATGATTAGCTTTTCAGAGCACTCGCAAAAGGTTGGCGCCGGTGGTGACACCTACAACGTGCTGACATGAGGAAAGTTTCCAACCTATTTCTCATACACAAACAGCAGTTGACCGGCGTTGCCTGGTGAAACGTTGTTGTGATGCCTCGTGTAAGAAGGAGTAATGCGTACCATCACGTTTCCGACTTTGATAAAGGTCGGATTGTAGACTATCGCGATTGCGGTTTATCGTATCGCGACATTGCTGCTTGCGTTGGTCGAGATCCAGTGACTGTTAGCAGAATATGGAATCGGTGGGTTCAGGAGGGTAATACGGAACGTCGTGCTGGATTCCAACGGCCTCGTATCACTAGCAGTTGAGATGACAGCCATCTTATCCGCACGGGTGTAACGGATCGTGCAGCCACGTCTCGATCCCCGAGTCAACAGATGGGGACGTTTGCAAGACACCAACCATCTGCACGAACAGTTCGACGACGTTTGCAGCAGCATGGACTATCAGCTCGGAGACCATGGCTGCGGTGACCCTTGACGCTGCATCACAGACAGGAGCGCCTGTGATGGTGTACTCAACGACGAACCTGGTTGCACGAATGGCAAAACGTCATTTTTTCGGATGAATCCAGGTTCTGTTTACAACATCATGATGGTCGCATCCGTGATTGGCGACATCGCGGTGAACGCACATTGGAAGCGTGTATTCGTCATCGCCATACTGGCGTGATGGTATGGGGTGCCTTTGGTTACACGTGTCGGTCACCTCTTGTTCGCGTTGACGGCACTTTGAACAGTGGACGTTACATTTCAGATGTGTTACGACCCGTAGCTCTACCCTCCATTCGATCCCTGCGAGACCCTACATTTCAGCAGGATAATGCACGACCGCATGTTGCAGGTCCTGTACTTTCTGGATACAGAAAATGTTCGACTGCTGCCCTGGCCAGCACAATTTCCAGACCTCTCACCAACTGAAAACGTCTGGTCAATGGTGGCCGAGCAACTGGCTCGTCACAATACGCCAGTCACTACTGTTGATGAACTGTGGTATCGTGTTGAAGCTGCATAGGCAGCTGTACCTGTACACGCCATCCAAGCTCCGTTTGACTCAATGCCCAGACGTACCAAGGCCGTTATTACGGCCAGAGGTGGTTGTTCTGGGTACTGATTTCTCAGGGTCTATTCACCCAAATTGCGTGAAAATGTAATCACATGTCAGTTCTAGTATAATATATTTGTCCAACGAATACCCGTTTATCATCTGCATTTCTTCTTGATGTAGCAATTTTAATCGCCAGTAGTGTATTTTTCAGTTCTTTGTACGATTAGGCAATTGAAGGGAGTACATACAAAATAAACGGCACCAAAAGTAGAAGAAATCCATTACAAACATTTGTTGGAATTTCAATTCGGGCCTGCCACTCGAGAGAAATTATGAATGTAGATGGCATTTCCTTTATATATGCTTTGGAACAATCTGCAGCTGAGGCTCTCATTGTTCGCTGCAACTATGAAACTATAGTTTAAAAAAAGGTCGATAATTTGTTATTTTAGTCCCAACATTGTACCAGGACAACGTTTGTAAATAATCCACTTAAGCTAGCAGCGAAAATAGTATATTAATTCGCTGATGATGTACCAGTTCGAGGAATGACACGGAATCTCAAGATGACGCGGCCACCAAACGATTTTTGCACAAATTTCATCGATCCCTTTCCGTGTACGATGTTCTGCTGAAAAGAGATGTTGATGAAACAAAAGACGGAAACATCTATACGATACTGTCACCTCGTACTTCTGTAAACCACGTTCATGAATTGCATTAAGTTTACTACCTGTACGTAACGATAATGCAGCTTTTTCATGGCAAGCAAGGTTAGTGGGTAACTAGCACAATGGACTTTCAGGAGAACCAGGGCTTAAATCCTCGTTCAGGTGACTGATTTTCCCTAATCATATCGCGCTTGTGACTTATCTCAAAAGACCACATCGCCGAGGTGACGTTAAACTTAATCTTCTTTGTTTCCTGATGCTTTACATAACGTTTGACATGAAAGTTTCGTCATATCATGTCGACAGCCTCAGCCAAAATAAATCATTGACAGTTGTACATGATCATATTTTTCTTCAGTTCGTATCTAGTTGGGAATTGGCAAAACAACAAATTTGCTGCAGACACTAGCTAACGAAACGAACGCCACTGCGCCTGTATTCAGTAAATCGAATAACGGTGTGTGGCGGGGAGTGCTTCGGGTACCACTAAGATTTCCGCATTTTGCAGCGATCCCTAAATGGTGCGCGGGAGTACTCAAAATTCTCTAGTTTTGTCGTCATCGTCATTTCACGAAATGTGGGACGGAGGAAGTAATACGTTGACTGACGCTTCTTGTAACGTACGATGTCTAAATTTTAAGAATAAACCTCTCCATGACGCACAACGCCATTTTTTTGTGTCTGGTACTGGTTTGGTGAACATCTCCTTGGCGCCCTTGCGCTTACTAAACGAAACTGTGAGAAAACACTACACTCTTCTTAGGGTAAGCTCTGTCTTCTCTATGAATTCTACCTGGTAAGGGTCCCACACTTATGAGAGCAATATTCGAGAATCGGTCGGAAGAGTTTATTATAAGCTAGGGTACTCCTTTTCCGGATGAACTACGTTTCTTTAGGATTGTCCCAGTGAATCTCTGTACGTAATGTGCTTTTCCTTTAACTAGTTCTATATGCTCATTCCGTTTTTGATCGCTATGGACACATACTCGTAGATATTTAACGGTAACGGTTGTGGCGGTTTCCGGTGTTTGATCGCCGTTTGTGTAAGCAAATGATGGTAGGTATTTCTTCCTATTTATGCTCAGAATGTTACATTTATTCCCATGGAGGGCCGACTAGCAATCCCGGCACCAATCGTCGATGCTGTCCAGGTCTTCATAAATTTCACTACAATTTTCCGGCAATGTAACGTTCCTGTAGTACAACAGAAACATATTCGTACATCTCTGCAGAGGTTCGGACGTTATCCGCCAGATATTTTGAACAGTAATAGCACACCAAGTAGTGAAGTGAAGGCGGAATAGGAGATTTCAAGAACCATACCTGAGCCTTCTTTTGTTTTATTGATGGCACTGTACTGCTTGCTAATGCAAGAACGTAACTGAGAAAGGCCTGAGAATCGATTACAGTAAGACTTAAAAATAAGATGTAACGATGACATCGAAAAGGAAATAGTGTAAGTTTATAACTGAAACTGTAGATGAGTTCTTGTATTTAGAGAAGTAGTGTGTAGCTTCCGCGATAAGCAGGTAATCCGGGTTATAGTCCAGTTCTGGCACAAATTTTCCATCTCGCTTTAGGTTATGTACTATACCTATTACAAAGAAGTTTAATTTCAGGAATAAATTTCGATATTTCAAACTGCAGTTCGTCATCAAGTTAAATACGTTTAATACATGTCTTTTTAGGATGGAGTCACAAAGAAAGGTACTCCAACAAACAATTTTAAAATTGGAACTGTGATTTTAAGTACCTTTTATTTTTTGGGTGAACAGATCAACTACAGCTATTCAGAAGAAAATCTTCAATTTGCAGTGACTGGGCCTGGAAACGTCGTAGGATGTCCGAACAGGTTGATCAACTGTAATGTTGTCGGCGCTCTTGCCCAGATAATTTGACACGAATGCATTTAAAATGTTTAATGTTGCGTTCTAAAGTATAAAATGTGGAACGGAAATCAGGACCTCTCTGCTCCTTTCTGACTCGCTCACAATCAGACTTCCAAATAGAAACACAAAATACGTAATACTCAGTCTGAAATCATCTTAATCTCTGTTACAGTAAGCGTACCATAAGTACGCAATAGTTAAAATGTATGTTCTATAACTACGCGTTAGTTAAAACAAATTATCAGGAGACAATGACTGGGAAACAAATAGGTCGAGCCTGCTACCCGGAAACACATTAAAATTTTCTATCTAGTAAGCTTTGTAGAAAGTCAGAGGCTACACATCTTGAAACACGTGCCACATTCATTTCGTCGTGTCCTAAATGAAGGGCGGAGCAGCTAATAAATCGTTTCGGCCACCATGTCTTGTTATAAAACACATACTATTGGAGAGATTTTGCCTGAAGATACCTCCGAAAAGAAGCAAGATGACTGACTTCCAAGCGAAACAACATTTAACGACTAAAATAGTAATAAATGATAAAATGTTATACCAAGTACAGAGTTTCAGTCACTTAAGAGTTAAAATATATCTTACTGTTAGGGGTGCGGTCGTGATGATGTAGCGGTTATAGTACTACACTCCAACCCTGGAGGTCTCGGGTTCAATCCCACAGAGGGGCGAGAATGTTTCGTCATTCCAGTCCCTCTAGGAAGGCCTCAGGTCTATCCAGGTTGCTATCAAATGACAGCAGGCAAAAGGCGGCCGGGACCATGGGCTCGCCGTCCTCCTTTTGCTGATACTGCCAAGTAGATGAAAGGCTGCACGGGCTTGTGCCACAGGCTTTACCTTCATTTACTATAAGAGAATGGAGGTTACCTTCGAAATAAGCAATCATGTATGTTTCAATGAGCAGAGAGATAAGAAAGAAAACCGAGAAATTAACAGGTATAAAGATGAATAAGTAATGGCAGTCACAATGTTAACATACGGTAGCAAGAACTGAACAATAAGTGGGTCAGGCTAGATACTCCGTGAAACACATTTTTGACAAGCAAACTCCTTTAAGCGGGATACAAAATATTCGTTTCTCAACCGGTGTTCGGGAACTAGTCCATCACTGGGAAGCTTATAATGGCAATATGTACACTGCTTACTAACTTAAAATTACGTTTGGCTGAAAGAACTCGGAAAGTAACCATTAAAATAAATGGTAACTGGTTAGCTCATGCCAGCATCCAGTTGTACAGATATATACGTTTCAATTGCAATGGAGTCAGCAGTGTTAAGAAGTGACGATCCTTTTAGAGGATGTGAGGTACAAGCGTGGGGTTGTCGCGGTTGCCGTTCCGACCTCTAGTGTAAGTGCCGTGGACGGCGTACGATGGCGTTGTCGGTCGGCCCGACAGTGGCTTGCGACGAAGGTGATGTCATCCTGGGCGCCAACTTTGGCCCTCGGACATCTGTCAGGTGACAGCAGTCACCAAGGAGGCGGTGGCTAGCAGGGCTCCCAAGTCGACCGTCAAGCCCATCGAAGCTATATGCAGGGCTATGCACGCCCTAATCGAGCGTGTTTTCGTGTAGAAGCCCCTGGTGCCACATAGCCGCTCTGTCTTAAAAATGAAGTGTCGTCCTGAATTTCAGTAGCACCGCTGGTTGGCGAATGGTGGTCACACGGATGTGCTGCGGACTCACGGCTATCATGGTGCTTAAGCCGCGACTTGCAGGAATCGGTGACCCTTCTGTGGTGATCAGGCAGTGACCTGGAAGAGCTGGCTGTCCAGCGGTGGTAAACGTAGTTCAACGGAGCGTGCTGATACTTTTCCCACTGTCACTACAAGAGTTCATTGCCGGCCATAGTACTGGCTGACAACGTAGGCGGCAAGGTCTATGGGAAACCAGTGCTTATGGCTCCACCTTGTGCTGATAACTAATTAGCATTTATTTTCATGGTTACTTTCCGAGTTTATTCTGATAAACAAAACGTTAAGGTATTAATCACTACATATTGCCTGCTAGATGTGAACAATTCTACTGTAAGGTTCCCAATAGCGGTGTTGTACATCTTCAGTTTTCTGGATGGTCTAATGCGACCCGCCATGAATTCTTCTCCTGGACGAACCTCTCCTCCTCCGAGTGCCACTTGCACCCTATGTCCTCAATTGTTTGTTGCATATATTGCAGTCATTGTCTTCCCTACAGCTTTTACTTTCTTTGTCTCCCTCTAATAACATGAAAATTATTCTCACACCTGTGGATTTGTCGTGTCACCTATTCCTGTCAGTGCATGTCGTCTGTTCCTCTCTTCACCCTCTCTGCGAACGACCTCCTCATTTCTTATCTTATCAGCCCACCTAATTGTCAACATTGTAGCAAGTCAACTATATCTGTAACACTTCGATTCTCTTCTTCTTCAGCTTTCCCACAGTCATGGTTGACTCCGATGCTAATGTATATTCTCAGAAGTTTCTTTCTAGAATCCAGACCATTGTTTGACAGTATATTTCTTTTGGCCTTTTTCCTCTTCCTAGAATCCAGACCATTGTTTGACATTAGTATATTAGGATATGTCCTTGCTAGTTTGCTTTTTGTGTGCTCCGTGTTTCGTCCGTCGTGTCCTAGTTTGTTTCTAAGGTAGCAGATTTCCTCGAGTGTTACTTCGTGGTCTTCAATTCTGACGTTAAGTTCATCGCTAGTCTCATTTCTGATACCCCTAATTAGTTTCACTTTTCTTTCTGTTTGCTCTCAATCGATAGAGTTAGCTTATCAGATTGTTCATTCCATTCAACAGTCCCCAAATTCTTCTTCACTTTCACTGTGCATAGCAATGTTATCAGTGAACCTCGTCATGGGTATCCTTTCGCCGTGAATTTTTATCCCACTGTTGAGCCTTTGTTTTCTCTCTCCGTCATTTCTTCTTCGAAGTACAGATTAAACAGTAGGGGCGAAAGACTGTATCCCTGTTTTACACTCCTTTTAATCCGAACACTTCATCCTTATTTCTTCCATTCTTACTTTTTACTCATGCTCCTTGTACATGTTGTGTATTATCCACCTTTCTCTATACTATACTCCTATTTTCCTGGATCAAAAAATCGTAATATCATTGATATCTGGAAGGAACTAGAAATGTTCAGTACCAATGAAATAGTAATATAATAATTGCGTGTGGCTCAATTGGTCAGCACTTGTAGAAATACAGAATTGTAAATTAAAATGCAAAGAGTATGTTGAATGGATGCATAATAACAGAATTTCAATCGTTTTGCTGGAAGAAAAGCCAATAGGACGATGGTGTGTGCTACGACTGCATCACGATGAGATGACAGTTTACCTCAAAGATGGCCCACAGCACGCTCTGTATGTTGATGGTGACGATGATGATGATGATGATTATGAATGGTGAAACACGGAACCAAATGAATTCGTGTTACCTTTTCATCGCCAATAAAATACGAATGCAGAAATGTGTGCCGGAAAGAAGAGAGGAGGTGATTCTGGTGGACGGCCAGGATGTGGTGGCTGCCCCTGCCGGCAGCCGCGGGGAGTACGGCACTCCGTGTAGGCGGGAAACATTACGGAGCTAAGTCGTCGGTAAACACGTTTTCGGCGAGCGGCGGCGGCTCGCAGCGGGGGCCCGCAGCGCGGCCAGATGGGATCTCGGGCGCTGGCAGCGGGCAGAGGCAAGCCACGGCAGCTCCGAGCGCGGCCGGGCCGGGCCGGAAGATGAATGGCCGGCGCGCCGGGAGCTGCGAGTGCGAGGCTCCCGAATCCACCGGCGGGCGGCGGGCGGCGCGCTAATGCGGGGGGCGCGCTAATGCGGGGGGCGGGGGGCGGCCGGCGGGCCCCCGCAGAGCCTCAGCGGCGTCGCGACTCTGCCTAGCGCGGCCCAGAGCGGGCTGCCCGCAAGGGTCGCAGTACTGTAACCGAAGAATGCCCGACAGCTGCGATCGCGGACATTGGCGGTCGGCAGGGTTTACCGGACATCTGCCTCACCCCCTTCGTCAAGTACTCGAGCAGCGATCCCTAGGGCTAGGGAGGCCTTTCCTCGCACTCGTCCTGTCCACTTTCAAGTTGTCGTTACCCGACACAGCCAATACTTCGAGGGCCTCCTTCTTGGATATCGTGACTTGAAATCGCATTGCCAAATTAAAATATATAATTTTTGATGGTGTCCCACATGCTTGATAAACACAATGTAAAAGATTGTGCTGAATAATTCAGACTATGTTGGAAAATTACAAAATTTGAGTGACTGGGATAAAACTCGGAAAGGGACTCCCCCCGGGGTTCAATTTTAAGTCCACCCTTATTCCTTATACGTATATCTGAATGACCTTCCACTTAACATTCAACAAGCAAAACTGGTACTTTTTGCAGATGATAGTAGTGTTATAATAAATCCCATTAGAGATAAAGCAAGAGGAGAGTTAGCAAATGATATTTTCCAAAGAATTATTTTCTCTAAAAATGGACTCTCGCTACATTTTGGAAAAAAAGACTACATTCAGTTCTGAACCGTGATTTATTTTCAAAGAATATCCTTAAGAATTTATTTTATTTGCTAGCGATTCATCAAGAACATTAACACATTTAATCACACTATGTAAGCATGGAAGTAGTTGCCAGGGAGTAACTGATGACATGATAACCAAATTCCTTTTAACAAATGGGAATTTTATTCACTTTAATAGTGCCTAAAGGCATTTTTTTTA
Organism: Schistocerca nitens; assembly: GCF_023898315.1. NCBI lineage: Eukaryota > Metazoa > Arthropoda > Insecta > Orthoptera > Acrididae > Schistocerca > Schistocerca nitens. The sequence goes on along the minus strand of NC_064619.1, from coordinate 5,963,728 downwards.
AAGAAACAGATTTAAAATTACAATCAGAGAGCGCCCTCTGAATATCAAAGTTACAATTTATTCAGAGGCAGAAAGAAACAAGTTCTCATGGTATGAGCTTTCGGGCAGAGAACCTTGCCGTTCCCTTTTGACACGGCCGTAGTTACGACCGCTCCCAACAGTCTCTGAAAGACTACCCTGGAGCAAATCTGCAGCACACCGGATTACTTTAAACTAAGAGTTTTAACAATTTACACAAGCACACAAACTATGCACCTCCCCATAGGAGGGATGGAAATGGTACAAAACACTAACAATTAAAATATTAACCTTGCCACCGAAGGTGCAACTTGATTTTAACTTCTAAGAAAAGTCTTACGGTGAAAGGGTGGCAACTTTATATACTAAAGTGATCATTTAAATAAAAGCCCATGAAATGCTATCTTATATAAAATTCTGCAAGGTTGGCCAAACAATAGTTATGATGCTCTACAGTACACAGATACCGCCTCTCAAGATCACAGGCAATAATATCAAAGTTTCCAAAGATCAAAACATATTTCAGATATTACGCCGTTACACTCCAAGCAATAAATTCGTTGTAATAAGTATAATAAATTCGTTAACACACCAAATCCGACAAATATGACGCAGTCACCTACTAACGTACGGTTGATTGATAGGGAAATTACCGAACAACTCGAACTGCAGGTTTTTTTACCACTGCTCAAGCTCTGTGCAACAAACAGGGTCATACCAGTAGTTGATGTAGCACATGAGCAAGTATCAGTAAATAGTCTGCAGTGCTCCTATTGTTTGGGTGTACGTAAGGACGAAAACTTGAACTGGAAGAAATAAATTACTGAGCTTCCCAAACAGCTAAGTTCAGCTACTTTTGCTCTTCGTTTGATTGCTACTGTTGGAAGCAAACGTATCAACCTTCTGACACATTTTGCATACTTTCACTCAGTAATGCCGTACGGAATGATTTTCTGGGGTAAATCATCACTTAGAAAGAAAGTATTGATTACACAAAGGCGAGCAGTGAGAATAATATGTGGTGTTCACCCACGGACGTCATGTCAATGCCTCTTCAAGGAGATAGGCAAACCAAGCCGCCGTAGTACGTATTTTCGCTAGTCAAATTCGTCATAAATAATCGATCACAATTTGAGAAGAATGGCGATGTACGTACCTACAACACAACTGCCCTTCATTGAAGCTGTCAACGGCTCAGAGAGGAGTTCAATATGCAGCAATTAAAATATTTGATCATTTGCCCACTAACATAAAATATTAGACAGGTAGCGAGACAAGTTTTATTTTCCAATTTAAAATCATTTTTCATGGGCAACTCCGTCCATTCCAGTGACGAATTTCTGCTTAAAAACTGGTAGCGAGTTAGAAAAACCTAGTTTTTAAGTGTAACTACAAATCCAGTAAACTAAGTCGTTACAAATCATTTCGATAAAAGAATCGTTCAGATGATCCATGGAACAAATAACTAACTACATAGGTGGATTTTAGATCTTTGTAATTACCTTTCCATTGCACCGAAATACGGAACCGCTTTTCAGTATCCGGAAATCAAAATACTTAAAACTGGTGGGAAACGAAAGAAATATCATCGACTCTGTCAATACGTAACTAGTTTCTCCAAGCATAAATGTAGCCCATCCTCCCTCAGCTTCTTTCCGCACTTATCGTCAGCGACAGAAACAGCCCATCGCATGGCAGTAACAGGAAAGGAACGATCTAAAAAGAAAGCGAAAGCTATAATTTTCAATACAAAGTTTGTGACTATTTTCATACTATGACAAACAGTCCAAAAAAAAAAATTAAAAGAATAAATGGGTCTGTGAACCGTTGAAAAGAAGACTGATATACTCCATGTTAATTTATCCACTAGAATCCGATATCCTTTGCGGCCAAAAATTTACTAGTACCGTGTGGCGGGAAAACTTTCGAAATGGAAAAAGGAAATGTCACCAAATAAGAAATTACATTTGAAAAATTAGACGTAACTGTAATCTCTGGCGACAGGAGGGTCATTTGAGTGATGTTAAATGTTGACTTCGTAAATCCAGATGCCACTGCTTATTGAATAAATGCTATTGAACCGACCTGCGTCCAGCTAGTTTCATCATTAAGCTATTTAGAGATACTGTTGTGACACCTAAAAGACTGTTTCATTTTTACAAGTAATAAAGGTTAATTTCCATCACAGTTTGCACAGGCTTTGGACTGTGAAAATGATAAATAACCATTTACCATTTTGTCGTGTGTAAAATTAGCCTAAATAGGCTTCGTCATTTTTATAACAGATCTACAGTAGACTTTATTTACAACTGTAACTTAATATTAGCACCGATAATGCTGCTGCAGTATACTTAATATTTTTAATTAAATAATCTGCAAGGACTCAGTGTTCGTAGATTTTTAATACATTACTTTTTAACATATCTTAGTCCGGTTTCCGAATAAGGGCAATGGCTTCCAAGCAGGCCCTAAAGTTGGCAGTCTGTTTCTAATTCTTTTACGATTCTCCATGTGTACCGTCGTTCAGCTTCAAGGATTTCATCTTCTTCTTCCCTTCAAGATTCATCTCCAGCTTCATGTACATGCAGTTTGTGACCTCCACTCTTTTCTTCAAACACTCCCCCAAATAGAAGATTTTAGGGCAGGGGTATCCAATCATATCATTTATTTTGTTTTCAACAGCGTCCGTCGTTCGGTCTCTTTTTCCGTAGCAACACCACATTGCCTCGTTCTGTAGCCAGTCGCCCGCATAATAGTCAACAAATTGAGAGAGCCTTCCGTTATCAGGAGCTTGTGCATGAATCTCCACCACTTAAGTCCTCCGATCGTATAAATGCCAGGCTGCCCACACGCTGACGTGAAATCTGAAACCTCCGTTCCGTGCCGTAATCATCAGTTAGACCAAGATATTGAAGTCTTCTCCATTATCTCTTGTTCATATGGGAATAACATCCATTTCTTTTACTTGAGCGGAAAACTTGACGAAGGGTCTACATCACAGCTACCACAAAGTCAACGTTCACTTCCGTGGGACACCACTGAGGAACTGCTTGTTTAATCAGACGAAACAGGGTAACATTGTGTCTTTCTTCTTGTTAGGGAGCAGTGCAAATACAACAGGAAGAATGGTTATTTCGTCACTAGTGCCTCCTAAGTCAGCGTGTATGGTACAGATTTGTGTAAACGACTTCCTGCAGCTCATGAATGTGCCATACATAAGAAAGGAAAGATGTTCTTAAGCTTTCTAATCCTTTGGTTCCACTAAAAACGATTACCCCCTCCTCTAATCTATCGTTTTCTAGAAGAAAACTACTGTCATCCACCATTTTAAGAGATCCATTTCACCAGTGTTCTTACGCTTTTGTTAGTTCCCCCGCACTTGACTCCGCTGATGACGCAAGGTCCGTTTCACAGATTCTGAGGTACGCACCACTGTAACAAAGTCGTAACCCTTATTACGAAGGCTTCCCATTTCATCCACGTATATCTCGGACAGCTGCGTATTTTCTTCTTGAACTCTCCTCTTCGCCCTCTCCACTTGCTTCTTCACATCCAGAGCTGCATCATCAGGTGGTTCACAGAGATGTTTCGACACGTTAAACGCTTCTCTGTTCTTCTGGCGCATCCTTCTCGTGCAATACTCCTTTTTTTTAAATTTTATTTTTTATAAGCAAACCCGCATCACACAACCTTCTTTTTATTTCTTCACTATACGATACGCGTAAGGACAAGAGCTGCCCTTGGTCGTTGTAATAACTTCCATACTCGTGGCTACCAGAGAGGCGTTATCCCTGCGTAGCAAGCGTCTGCACACCGTACATGGGAATTCCAGGGGCCGGCTGGTGGGAGAGGAGAATACGGTAAGGGTAGCCAACCCTTCGGTGCAGGTAAAACCGGAAATGTCCAGGATCGCAAGAGTTCGCGTTCGCAAGTGTCCGGACACGGAAGTGGAAGGTGTAGCAGGGCTGTGACTACATGACTACAATGTGGGGTCCCTCCCTGGCTGCATCGTAAAGATGATAAGTCTCTTATGCGGGAAAATGTTCTTGAACCGGCCCTGAGAACGTATCTTGGTCAACAATAGTACTGCCGTAGTTAGGTAATAACAACGATCTGTTAACTGTTTACATTATGATGTAGCGTTGGAGAACCTTTAACTGACGCAAACTAAAACAGCTGTCGAATACGAAAGTGAAAGAAAATAGGTACCTAATTGCATAGAGAAAACTTCAAAATATATATAGGACTCTCTGGGTCCTAAAAACTAGTTTTAGGGGATGCCAGGCTGTTAAGTACAGCAGTTTATCAAATTGCTGTTACGAGTTTAGGTGACTCCTTCCGAGACGTTGGAGCAGCAAGTTAATAACCCATCTTCGTCATAACGTACAACTACAAGGGCTAACGAAGAGTTGGTACAGATATGGCATTGATATCAAATGGCAGATGAAAAGAAGTGATTGATACTGGTGAGATTATTTTCTTCTAACGGCACATTTCACGCAAAATGTAAGTGAAGTTTCAAAGTGATGTTTAGAACAGTTTTATGTATGCGCCCTTTTAAAACGTTGTTGTGTCCTTGTGTGAATAAACAGGTATATTATGCTGTCGTAGACTTCTCTAGTTGTGATGGCTTTTCAATAACGGAAATACGTGCGGAGATGGTGTAGGTTCATGAGCGTGCGTGACGGACGCCTCATAACTACAACGATTGATGAAACCACCGAGAAAGTGCGCAGTACTGCACTTGACGAGCGACATGAAAGTTATATGGAACAGCTGACTCTGTAAGGTAAATCTGAAGAAATTGTGGGGTATGCTATACGCGACGAGTTAACTGTGAGGAAGATGAATGCCACATCTGCCTAAAGTAATACTGACAGAATGCAATGTCTTGGACTCTTGTAAAAGAGGTCGGCCGGCCGCGCTGGCCGAGCGGTTCTAGGCGCTTCAGTCCGGAACCGCGTGACCGCTACGGTCGCAGGTTCGAATCCTGCCTCGGGCATGGATGTGTGTCATGTCCTTAGGTTAGTTAGGTTTAACTAGTTCTAAGTTCTAGGGGACTGATGTCCTCAGATGTTAAGTCCCGTAGTGCTCAGCCATTTCAACCATTTTTTGTAAAAGAGATCGAATGATTTTGTTCGTCAACCTATTTGTGTGCATGAAACGAGGGTACAACACATTATACCAGAAAGAAAAGCAGTGGATAGGAGCCCTGTGCAAGAAAAGCCAGTATCTGTTTCATATGCAGAGTAGATTACCGCCAGTGTTTCCCTGGTTGCAGCAAGGGGCCTTCTTTTGCGAAGCAATAAACGGCAGATACTGCATGTGATGATATTACACACTCTTATGGCTGGGAATCCGGAGATACGTATTTGTTGTGTTATTAGAATTTCCATTATTATGTTGCGTATTATTATTATTATTTCTTTCTTTTCTCATACGTTATGTCTGGTCAAAAGTGGAAAGTGACGCGGACCTTGATCAAGCGTGACTTCGTTTTAACTGTACGGTATATGTTACATTGCATTTAGGAACTTTCGGGTAATTGAACATGTATCAATAATTACGGATTTCTGTAGTTGTATATATAAGTTTGGATTGAGCTGTATTGCATTGATGTACTGGTGGGTATTGTGTGGTATGACTCCTGTAGTTGATAGTATAATTGGTATAATGTCAACTTTATCCTGATGCCACATGTCGTTGACTTCCTCAGCCAGTTGGATGTATTTTTCAATTTTTTCTCCTATTTTCTTTTGTATATTTATTGTATTGGGTATGGATATTTCGATTAGTTGTGTTAATTTCTTCTTTTTATTGGTGACTATGATGTCAGGTTTGTTATGTGGTGTTGTTTTATCTGTTACAATGGTTCTGTTCCAGTATAATTTGTATTCATCATTCTCCAGTACATTTTGTGGTGCATACTTGTATGTGGGAACGTGTTGTTTTATAAGTTTATGTTGTAAGGCAAGCTGTTGATGTATTATTTTTGCTACATTGTCATGTCTTCTGGGGTATTCTGTATTTGCTAGTATTGTAAATCCGCTTGTGATGTGATCTACTGTTTCTATTTGTTGTTTGCAAAGTCTGCATTTATCTGTTGTGGTATTGGGATCTTTAATAATATGCTTGCTGTAATATCTGGTGTTTATTGTTTGATCCTGTATTGCAATCATGAATCCTTCCGTCTCACTGTATATATTGCCTTTTCTTAGCCATGTGTTGGATGCGTTGGATTATTATTATTATTGTTATTAGTATCAGAGTCGTTAATATTACTGAATAGTACCTGAGCTTCTAAGTTCCGTGTAATATTGTTTGTATTGTTAGGCTTGAGAGAGCCTTAATACTGGCAGGTAAAATAAACTGTGGCGATATCAGAGTACATTGGTTAAATATTTCATCACCCACAAACGTACAGACAACGGTTTGTTTACAGAATTTTGGAATGCACCGTGTCCCAGCGGGATTACGATTGGTCTCGCTGAAGAGATGTTTCTAAAGACTAAAATTAGTTTATTATTTATTCTCTACACTCATTCCGTCTCTAGATGATTGAAAAATAGCTGACGTTCTCCATCAACGAATTGTGGAACAATTTCCTTCTCCAAGAGGAAATTTGAGATATTTTACAGTATATTCAAGTCATGCTGAAACTGTTGTTAAGTTGACGCTGGTTTCACCCATTCTTACTTTTCTCAGCATGAAGTTCTCTGCACGAAAGCACTCTGAGGTGGACTACATCTCATGACGTTGAATTCTCGTCGCGAGCGGTTTGGAGACGTGTTCCGTGACCGTAATCTTCCAACTTCCCCAGCGTTGTGGTGTTGGTCTCCAGGAGGGGCGTCTAACAGATGAGTTATCTGGTACTCAGGGATAAAAGATCCGAGAAAACATCGCTAAGGAAAAGCGCCTTATCAACATTTTAACAGCAGTAACTGTTCTTTCATTATTGCCTAAACGAGCGCATTTATTGTTAGGGGTAGCTGGACAGTTACGCCGTCGGACCTGCTCCAAATTTCCATAGCACTGATGATTAAGACGAGTTAGCGAACGGAATAAAGCGTGCTGTCGCAGTGCGTCGCGTCGCTCAAAGAGGCTTTAGGATACCTGTGAGAGACTTTGGACTTAGAGTTTTCCTCAAGAAGTCATTTTAAACATATTTCTAAACCTATTATAAGACATACGATTTCATTGCATGACGTAGAAATCCAAGGACTCCGTCTGTTATCTCCCGATGTTTGAGAATTAACAAAGAGAGGTTGGGAGTCGCTCGGATGTTTCAGCAGATAAATAAAATGTTCGCGATTACTTGGGTGGCCCGCACGTTTAATGGGCGATAAAAGCGTGTGTTCCGCTCAAGAGTAAAAGGTCTGTTCCAGTTTCATCCGATGTTATTGCCTAACCTCAGGTTTTTCAGTTTTCTTAATATTATTTTTGCCTGAATGTGAATGAGGGAGTGGGAAGGTTGGATAATTTCATCCTCAGCGCTGGCTATTTACATCCAAAGCCGGCTGTGACGGGAGGAACCCAGCGATACTTTCCACTGACCAGCCTGCAACTAGGATTCATTGAAGGGTAGACAGACAGCATGCTATGCATAACATAATGGAAAAAAGATCATGACATAGTTTCGTAAGAAATACGGGCTCACATTGAGGCAGTCTTTGTACCTGATATATTTTCCTGTAAGAGCCATATCGTTCAGAAAGTCTTTTGCCAGTCCTGGAACCCAAAAGAAAATACACTCCTCGCTACGATAAATCCTTGTAACGAAATAAATAATTTTCAACTGCTGCATGCCTGGTCATAAATGTGTTCTATTGTTCTAATCTTGTGGCTAAAGAAGTCACAATGTCATACAGCATGAATACAGAACTAGTATTGAAAATTCTGTCGACAAATATTCAAATAATGGTTTGAAGATATTTAAAGGCATGACTCGTTTTATGGCAAAATAAACGAGGAAAAAAGCTAATTTTGTGCTTAATCATTTAACCAAAGAAGAAACTGGTGTTAGATATTTTTTGTTACCGCTATCAAAATGAATATGCCACTAAAACACATTACGCTCATCTGGACCTCGTGTATGATGGCTGATGTGCTATGCTGTTCGCGTTACGTCACCAGTATTTTGAGTATCTCGGAATGAGCCGACTTTTTCACTATTTTCATATAATTCTTTATTGATTCTGCCGCCGGGATTCGTGTTCAGAGAACGTCTGAGCAGCTGCACTCTGGAGGGTTACCGTAGAAAAAATGTAATTAAGTAAAATAAAATCAGTAAATAACGTGGAATATAGTTTCAATAAATACTTACCGAAATTTGAGGCCGAGATAGGTGCCGGCTCCCCGTCCAACCATTCAGTTTCAGATTTCCTGTCACTTCAGTGAACCATACGGAAAAAATGGGCGATGTTCCATAGAGAAGGAAGCATCCGATTCCCTTCTTTACCTTTCCCCCATCCGAGACTGTGCTCGGACCAGTGGCGTCGCCTACGACGGGACGTTAAACCCTAATCTCCCTTCATTTCTACTCTTCTTCGAAATTAGACGCTTGATTGATGCCTGGAAGACAGTCAATGATTTCATCATAGACGCTTACTATTATATTACTGTTGAGACGTACTATAATTTATACGTAAATTTAATTTTATACAACAACTGAAGATATTTCTCCACAAAATAAAAAAACCAGAATCTCTGTTAAATGAACAAACAGATTTCGCAAGCCACAGTTATTTGATTGATTTTAAAGACCTATTCTAAAGTTATTCCCAGAATATGTCAGTTGTTTAATGATGAGATCTTTGGCACTACGGGGAAATTCATCTTTGATCACACTATGTACAAAAACATCTGTGAAGTGTTTACAAACATGTGTGTGGAAATGTGCCTCTTGAGTGAAGTGATATGTACGAAAAGGATGGAGAAGAGAACGTATGATGGTGGTAAAACGTTGAAAACGCTTTTATTGAATTATGTGGTAAGTTTACATTGTTCATCTTTTCCACTATTTTGCACATATTTTCCGCGTTTGACTTCCGAAATTCATAACTTAACATCAAACCTTTTCATGACAGGAATATGCATTTCATCTCATTCAAGAGAAAAAATAAAGCTGTATTAAGACAAATTACACCGAACGATGGACCCAAAGGGTCCGAAATGCATCTTGTATTTAATAAAACCGGAAAAGTTGTGACTGAAGGCGTTTTTTAATTCATACTTCCATTATGTGTAAATACTTTCCTGTTGATGCGTTACGATCGTAGTTGATTACGATCTTTGTGTAACCATCATCTCTTGGACAGAAATTTTGGTCTCTACAAGAGGAGATAAAAGAATAGCCGTCTCCCCTCCCCCCTTCGCCCTCAAGAAAAAGGTTCGTGGCCGTGCCAAAACGTGAAAAACATCTTGTTACACACATGAAGTATGTGCCTGACTCGTGGAATTATAGCTGGTGGAGATTTAAATTTACGTATTGGTGTTAATACTTGTTTAAATATGGTGGTATGGGCATAAAACATAGTCCGACATCGTACCAAAATATTTTCACCGAAAATTATTGGTAAGGAATCCAAACGAAGCGTAAATATTTGTGCTAACACATTTAATAAACCTCATAGTGACAAACAAATCTGAACAAATAATGAGCGCCTTGGTGGATACAGGAATTAGTAGCCACAGGGTAGCTGTAGCGAGACTGATTACTGTAGCATCCAAATCCACAAAAGTAAACGCAAAATGTCTTTTTTAAAAAGCAAATAAAAACTTAGTAGACACCTTTTTCCATACTAATTATGTAAACATCGAATAAATATGGCTGAAATTTAAAGAAATTGTGTTGACGGCATTGAGACTCTTATACCACGTAAACTATAAAACAGCATGGCAGATTTAAAAGAATGCAACATCTCCAAGATTGGTAACGGCTTACTAGATGCTGGGAACTACGATTTGAAATACGTTTAATAGATCCATAACGAAACTCTGTCTCCGAATCTGGCAGGAAATCACACCTACAACCAAACTCTATCTCAGAATCTGATAGCAGACCCCAACAGAATCTGGTCGTATGTAAGGTATACCAGTGGCAAGACGCATTACCTTACGTGCTCGATAGCACTGGTAATGTTTCTGCTGACAGCACCATTAAAACGTAGTTGCTAAAAATGGTCTTGTGCTATACCTGCACCAAAAGCGACGCAATAAAATGCATTAGAATCCGAATCAATAACAACTGGCTTCATGAGTAAATCGGAAGAAGATACCCTCGGTATAGTGAAGCAACTGAAATTATTTGATTTATTCTGGTCCGGACTGTATACCAGTTAGATATCTGTGGGAATGTACTGCTGAAATAGCTCAATTTTTAGGAATTATATACAACCACTCGCTGTGCGAAAGATCCCTAGACTGGAAAGTTGCACAGGTCACACCATTACACCAGAAGGAAACGGAAGAAGGCTGAATTACATACCCATATCTTTGATAGGGATTTGTAGCAGACCTTACGGCGTCACATAATGCCAAGAAAACGATCTGTTGACACATAACCAGCAAGAAAGTACTGACAGCCGTTCCATTATTGACATTGTTTCCATTACATCCGCCTCATGTTCTACTCGAATGATCAAGCTATTTACTGTGTACGTAAGGGTACGTGCTTCTTCTTAGTGCACAGAAATATCTTTCTCAGAAGACTGCGAGACTGTCTGTTAGTTTTTCCCAATTACCATTGTTGCTACCGCCGGTGTGAGAGTGAAGTGCGCTCTCTTAGTGGAATGAGCGAACCTCCACGCGAAGCCGGGAGTTCGCCGAACTCATTACCACAAATTAGCCCTGAGCGCGCTTGCGTGGTCCCGCAGTGAAGCCGTATGAGCCCATTACTCAATTACTGCCGGCTTACCTCCGCCTGTTCCTGTTCTCGTCTGCCTGCCTCTCTCTGCTAACAGGACTCTCTGTGCCGAAGGATTTTCTGTCACATGCACGCTGTCGAGCCAAGTAAACAATGTGGCCGGCAGTTAAAAGAAGTCTCCCACAGATAACGAACAAAATCAAAAACTAAACACTGGGAGCAGAAATAGCTGTTAGCAGCACGAATTTCACACGCATTTAGCCGAATGTCGACTTGATTCGCCGTTTCCACTTCCCACGTAACTAATTTACGACAACGAACGTGACACCCATAGACTAGGCATAGCGTGTAGACCAGGTAATCTTTTGAACAAAATTCTTTTATTTTGTTTAATTTTATTTTATTTTTTACCTAAGGTCGCGCAAACTGTAAATGAGGTTGCGATCTGATGTAAGATCACTATCAAATGACCTGTTTAAAAAGCTGGAAATTTGGAGACCAGTAAAATATTATGAAACAAAACTGAATATCCCAGAGGAAACAGAATAAATTTTACAAGAGTTTTAATAAAAAATTAATTAATAAATAAGAAATAATTCACATACTATTCATATTCTGTTCTCGAAACCTTCTCTTGTCCTTAATCATACATACCTGTGAGAGTAATTGTTCTCGTTTTATTTTTAATACGAGTGGAAACTAATGTGATATTGTCCTGCTCAGGAGCGAGAGAGGCAATAACGAATTGTTCACTGGAAACCCGAATAACATTATTTAATATTTCAAAATTGTTAGTACATCCCCCTTAATGAAACGAATACGTCACTCATGTGGTAGTGATAAGTAACAATACTGACCTTCTGGAGAGTAAAATACGTCAAGTTTCTATGAGACTGAAAACTTCGCAGGAGATACTGGAAGAAAATCTAAATCAAATATCACTCGCCGTAAGCTCTAATGAAATGACAATGGTAAGTGTGAAAAATTGCAGATATGCCTTTTTCTGCATTTGATTCTTATACTGATATACACTTTGAAGATGCAGAAATGGAGATTTCGTTCATTTGTTCTCGAAACCACCTTGTTTTTTTGTTGTCGTTAGAGAAGATATCCATGTTTCATTGTATAGCTCTCGATATGTGGCAAAATAACCAACACAATGCAAATAAACGTATGTTTTGAGGCTAGGACAGAAGTGGTGAATAAAACAGCTGTCAGTTTAAAACAAGTGGACCCTTTCAGTGAGACACTTACAGACTTGCCAACTTCTACCTGCAGGAATGGATTTGTCTCCTTTCTTCCCTGTACATGTATATTACAACAGTCAATATTTTGTGGCTAACTCCTTTCATTGTTAAAGAATTTGAAAGTCTTCACTGCCTTACACCGAAAGGGATGCATAATATAGGAGACGTAGCCACTAACAAAATGACTCACCTTTGAGAGTGTTTTAATTTCCCACGAATACAGATACCTTAGCTACGGGAATTAAAGTCTGAAATTGGAAAAAAAAATTCTCGATATAAAAAAGACAGGTGAAGGAAGTTACGTATTTATAATGTAACAATCGGTTCTCTTAACTGTTGAGCGCCAATGAAAATGGTCATTGGACGAAATGAAACTGTTTCACTAGTACTTAAATCGAAATCTGAGACTGGACGTTCAGAAAATTCATCATCGAAACTGGACATGTAAATACAAAGACAGAAAAAAGTTGCAAAACCAAAAAATGATTTATGTAGAGTAATCAAAGTTCAGGAACAGTTTGGTCTGGGTAACATATCTAAGTGATTAACATTTCAAGGTCACAGGTTAGTGAAACCGCAAGATAAGCCATTGCAAATGTGAAGTGCTGGTACGTTAATAGCCGGTGTAAACTCCAGAATGTTGAGAGAAAGCACTCACACGTGCGTGCGTTGTACTGTACAGCTGTCATGTGTCAGATCGTAGGATTCAGTTCCGTGCCTGTTGCACGTGGTCGGTCAATACAAGGACGCTTAAAGCTGTTTGTGGATGACACATATGTCGTCGGTTTGAGATGGATCCGGTTTTAGAGCGGGACTTGGCGATATGTTGACACTCTGTAGAGCATGTTGACTTACAACGGCGGTATGTGGGAGAGCAATATCCTTTTGGAAATTACCCTTGGAATTTTGTTCATGAATGGCAGCACAACAGGTCGAATCACCAGAGTGACACAGAAATTTGCAGTCAGGCTGCGTGGGATAAACACGCGAGTGCTTCTGCTGTCAAACGAATTCGCACCCCAGACCACAACTCCAGGTGTAGGTCCAGTGAGCCTAGAGTGCAGACAGATTGGTTGCCGGCCCTCAACTGGCTCCTACTATCCAACACGCAACCGTCACTGGGTTCAAAGCAGAACCAGCTCTTATCAGAAAAACACAACAGATCTCCACCCCGCCCTCCAACGAGCTCTCGCTTGGCGTAACTGAAATCCGAAATGGCAGTGCGTTGGGGTCAGTGGAAAGCATGCTACATGGAGTATGGCTCGCAGCTATCCTTGAAATAGCTAATTTGTAACAGTTTGCTGCGTGACTGTGGGCCCAACTGCTTCTTAAATTGGTGCTGCAGATGCAGTACGAAGTGCCAGAGCCATACGCCGAATACAGTGGTCTTCGCTCTCGCTAGTGTCACGTGGCTGTCCAGAGACCGGTCTTCTTGTGACCGTACATTCTCGAGACCACCGCTGGCAGCAATCATCTACAATGGGTACACTCCTATCAAGTCTTCGCGCAGTATCACAGAAGAAACACTCAGCTTCTCCTAGACTTATTATAGGACATCGTTCAAACTCAGCGATGCGTTGATAATGGCGTCTTTGTGACGTTAAGACATTCTCGACTAACGTCAACTCACCACGTTCAGTCTCAAATGGAACGAACGCTCACATCCGTAACAGCGAGTGTTTAAAGCAAACCTAATTTTCATCCTCATAGAGGCGCCACGCTACCACCGTTACTCTTATGCGAGTGGCGCCAAATGTGAACAGACATCTTCTTTCAGATGTAGAAACACGCCTACCAACTTTCGTTCATGTTGCACAACTCCTTCTTGTCGTTTCGATGCTTTTTCTGTCCGTCTGTATATATTCCTGCTAAGACTTACACTAGCCTACGACGGACGACACTGTCACAAGGACAACACTTTGCTGCAAATGGACACTCGCAGTGATACTGCTGTGTGTCTTCTTCTTTTACCACTGCAGAGAGATGTTGTTGTTGTTGTGGTCTTCAGTCCTGAGACTGGTTTGATGCAGCTCTCCATGCTACTCTATCCTGTGCAAGCTTCTTCATCTCCCAGTACCTACTGCAACCTACATCCTTCTGAATCTGCTTAGTGTATTCATCTCTTGGTCTCCCTCTACGATTTTTACCCTCAACGCTGCCCTCCAATACTAAATTTGTGATCCCTTGATGCCTCAAAACATGTCCTACCAACTGATCCCTTCTTGTAGTCAAGTTGTGCCACAAACTTCTCTTCTCCCCAATCCTATTCAATACCTCCTCATTAGTTACGTGATCTACCCACCTTATCTTCAACATTCTTCTGTAGCACCACATTTCGAAAGCTTCTATTCTCTTCTTGTCCAAACTAGTTATCGTCCATGTTTCACTTCCATACATGGCTACACTCCATACAAATACTTTCAGAAACGACTTCCTGACACTTAAATCTATACTCAACGTTAACAAATTTCTCTTCTTCAGAAACGATTTCCTTGTCATTGCCAGTCTACATTTTATATCCTCTCTACTTCGACCATCATCAGTTATTTTACTCCCTAAATAGCAAAACTCCTTTACTACTTTAAGTGCCTCATTTCCTAATTTAATTCCCTCAGCATCACCCGATTTAATTTGACTACATTCCATTATCCTCGTTTTGCTTTTGTTGATGTTCATCTTATATCCTCCTTTCAAGACACTGTCCATTCCGTTCAACTGCTCTTCCAAGTCCTTTGCTGTATCTGACAGAATTACAATGTCATCGGCGAACCTCAAAGTTTTTACTTCTTCTCCATGAATTTTAATACCTACTCCAAATTTTTCTTTTGTTTCCTTTACTGCTTGCTCAATACATTTATACTAAATTTGAATAGAAAACTGTGAATACGTAAAACAAATACAATGGATGCGTTTTTCAACAGAAATGGTAAATATGTCCACAGTTTTCACGTTATCACATCCAATTTTACTGCAGCCTGCCGAAACGTCATTACAACATCGACTTAAGTTGTAGGAGGTATGTAGAAGATTAGGTATTAAATTTCCGGAATTTTCCGTCGGTACTAGGAGAACACAGACGTATTAAAAACTAAAACATATAGCATTAATCTTTCATAATAATATTTATTTTTTATTTTATTGTGAACAGGCTTTCGTGTTTCTCATTCATTTTCAGACAACTTAAGACTGAACAGACAGTCCATATTAACATCAATGATGGTTTGTAGCTGTACAAACACTGGTTTACAAATATGCGTGGCCATTTGAAGCTTATACATCTGTATGGATAACGCGGATTGGAGTGCTGCAGTTTGACACGAGTACAAATCAAGAAACATTATGTAACGCTTGAACTGTATGTTTTAGACTGTAAAGATGTGACTGACCTAACCATATTCTACTACACACGTTGCATGGATGTCAGTCTCTGAACTTTAGACAAAGTGATAATCTGCTATAAGCACATTTAATTATGTGATGTCGTCCGAACAGTGAGGTGCAAAAGCAGTGATGGTAACTGGCAATGTAACCACAAGAGAAGGTAGTCGCTGAAAGCCACATCGACGAATGAGAGCCACCAGCATGGTCACACCAAGGAGAGTTTCGCTACTACGCCGCCACAGCCGCTGTTCTGCTTGCTGGCGAGCGCAGCGCAGCTCAGCCCAGTCCGCGATCACCGAGGAAGACGACAGCATCCTCTTCTGGTAGTCATCTGTGTGATCAGTGCATTAGGCAGAACTCTACATGACAGTCATTGTTAAGTGTACTCTGACTGAGAGGCTTGTATTTTGTCTATGTTAAGTAATAAGTTAATGCTCAGAGACAGTTGTAAATTGTTATGGCATTTCCTGTGGAAATAGATTGTACAAAGTCAAGTAATTCTTATCTATTTTATAATAAAGTCAACTAATATTTTATGTGTGATAGTATCCACTCGGCCTCTTCCCTGAGAGAAGTAAATAATCCACCATTGTACCGGCGAGTGTGTCTTTGTCCGGTACAGCAAAACACAGGGAAAGAAAATATCCACAAATAAACTTTACATTACACTCTACTCAAAGATTAAAGCTATGTGATTATAAAGCCCAAAACATTACACCTAGCTGTTATTGGCACAGATTATTCAGAGTTGCGGCCTATAAAAACTATGTTAGGTAGTTTTAGTACGCTACATAAATGACGTAGTAAATTATAGGCTAACAGGCAGCATTGGTGGCAGTGGTAGAGAAAGAAACAAAGTAGTGTATGAGGCTGGGAACCGACTACTTCTCACTGTTTTTTCTCTCTTTGTTTGTTTTGCACGTAATTAGAACCGCGCATCGTTCAGTGATAGTTCATTGTGTATTTTATACCCTTACAAAACAGATTACATTTTAAAAGTAAGGAAAACTAGTTGATCACGTAACTTCTGCGCTTTTCTGTAACCAAAGGAATTACTCATGATGCAAGTACAGGCTACATGCACAAACATAAAGAACTGTGTAATTATTATTATTGTTGACTCCATGAAACGATCTTCATCATGATCAAACCAAGGGTTTTCTGTTATTATTAATAAGTGTGAACGTCGTTTATAAATAACAGAAACATGTTTTGTATAAGCTTGACACAGTGTTGAAGCGATATTTGATATTTTTCTCTTTTGGTTTTTATTATAATTTTACTTTTTTTTTAGGGAAATTGCGTTTTACAGCATTCCGTGATAAACCTGTATTGCTTTTTTTAAATTTTTGCTACCTTGTTTCACTTTGCAAATGAACAATTTTCGAATATAATCTCGTTTAAATATTTCCAGTTTCAATTTTGCTGTGAGCACCATTTATTTTTAAGTAACGGGCAGGAGGGTAACTGTGTGCAGCAAATGTGTTCCGTAGATTACACAGCCCTTAATGTATTCTCACTCACTTTCTAGACAGTTCACCGCATCTGGTCTCTAGTGGAATACAGTAAGACATTGATCGCATACGGGAAACAAAACGGTCGATATGAAGTACTGGTATGCGAGACACCTAAAATACGGGTAACGCGTTTAAGATCATAACTGACGACAGCTACCAGGAAAACTATCGTAGTTCTATGCTTGATCACGATAGTCTACTGTCTGCTGCTACTTCAGCAACAGTACAGCAGATAATGGAATTGTGTTTGATCGTTAAGGATTAAGTGAGTATTCTGTGACTGGTGCTTACTGATAGCCGGAATTTACATTAATGTAGTTTTCTGCTTTTATTTGATCTACGGACAATGTCACTTTTAATATCATAAGAATGGCATTCATTCAGAGCACGCTCAACAAAGATGGCAATATTCTTTTTTAGTCTCCAACTCGTTTCATGTTCAGTCAGTCTAGAAGTTCAGGCCCTACGTGATTGACATACATGTAATTTGCCACACACAAAACAACGTCCTGCTTGAACTACAACCACCACACATTGCGCTTGATTATATGCTCTCAGTGTGCTCGATGACTCGTATCATTAGAGAAAAGGCAAAGTTGCAAGTCGTCGGTCCACACTACATACCTGCAGTGAATTACTGTTGGTTTTCTGTGTTGTTTGGCCCACTGAAGACGTGTGACTTTATATATCACTGTGAGCAGTGGCCTTTTTCGAGGTACCCGACTCCAAACGACCACTGCATGCAGTTGAAATTTCAATATTTAAAATTTCTTTACTTAAACTGCTGAGTAATATTCAACACAAGTGTCACTTTGCTAGTCTTTATCATTTCATATCTGACCTACAGACTCTGCCCTGAGTAACAGAACTCAAACTTTTCCTCTTCATTAACAACCCACAACGGTAACGCGATCTGACTGCTTTAAAATTAACTCAAAAGAATGGCCCTGAATTACTAGAAATCCTAACAATAACCTATACATTTCATAAGTCACTTACCTCATAAAAATCTTCATTACACGAACTACTGCAATACAGCAAGCGCCAATACAGCCAGCTAAATAAGAGATTCTAACTACTGAAAGCTCTAACTATTAATAGGCATGTGGTTATCAAAGGAAAGATTTTGTTGCAGAGCAACCAATGTATTTACCTTAAGAATGTGATAACCAGTTCAAAAATTATGTAATCATGAGTAATAAATCTCAGTGACGGATATACATTCAGACCGTCCTCTCGTGCTAATACTGCAAACCTCACCTCTAACTCCCATCACCGCTGATTACTCTCTCTATTCATTTCCAGCTTCCTTCACTGCTGGCTGTTCACCTCCCACTGCCAGTCCGACCAGCCACAGAGCCTCTTACAGAGTGCGCATAACTCTGTCAGAGTTATTAATGCAGAGCGCTACATAGCGCTGCCAACATACAAACACATAAACAGCCTACTTACACACTTCCCTAAGTAATGTCCGATCGTAAACCAGTTGTACCTGCATTCACTGCCTTCAATAATTCCTCAGAGGTTTGAAACGAATTGAGGGACTCGGAGTACAAGTGATACAAGTGCTTCTTGAAGAAAACTGAGTAAATAACAGCCAAAGTTAAATGGGCTTAAATTATGTGCGTTACTATCGAAACATCAGATATTTTCCCTTAATGGCCAGTCTGTTTCTATAGTTGTAGTTAAGGTTAGAGACTGTAATGCCCCTGGATTACTTTTTGTAGCACATTAAACATACTTATATTCCTTGTGCCTTAAAACAGGCACGGGACGAACACATTTTATTTAGTGTTTTATATTTTCAAGATTTTTCGGTATAACACACACGATATATGCAGTACAGTACATGTTCATCATAAAACAAGGTTATGTGCAATTACCATGAAATTAATACAACAAACTGAAAAATAATGAGTAAATAGTAAATAAAATTAAAATACCAAATCTATAATTTATCGGTGTGGTGCCAACATATATCAGGGATCATTCATAGTCATTTTTTATAATCCCCTCACAGCCAGTGTCCCTAGAATCTAAATCATGTCCCTCTGCGGTATTTCTTCTCGGGCAACACTCACGATGCCGCATTATTGTGTTTGTCATTCACCAGTATTTGTCCCCTTGTTTGATCACAGCCTCTTCTTTCTCCACTTCCTCTTCTTACATCCACAGTAGTTACTGGACCACCTACGCAAATATCTTAATACAAATTCCTGTAACATATGGCATACAAAACAGATTAGCCTCACATGGTAAAGCAATAAGATATTTTGGGTAAAATGGCATAAATATATCAGCCATGTTCACACCCTATTGATAACAAGATCGTCTTCTGTTCAATGACAGCCGCGCGGGATTAGCCGAGCGGTCTGGGGCGCTGCAGTCATGGACTGTGCGGCTGGTCCCGGCGGAGGTTCGAGTCCTTCCTCGGGCATGGGTGTGTGTGTTTGTCCCTAGCCTAATTTAGGTTAAGTAGGGACTGACGACCTTAGCAGTTAGGTCCCATAAGAGTTCACACACGTTTGAACATTTTTCTGTTCAATGACACACATAAAATCAACAATGCCTGCAGTGTACAAATAGCAAAATCGTTGAGGCTTTCAGAAAGATCCACACCGGCCGGAGTGGCCGAGCGGTTCTAGGCGCTAGAGTCTGGAACCGCGCGACCGCTACGGTCGCAGGTCCGAATGCTGCCTCGGGCATGGATATGGGTGATGTCCTTAGGTTAGTTAGGTTTAAGTAGTTCTAAGTTCTAGGGGACTGATGACCTCAGAAGTTCATAGTGCTCAGAGCCATTTGAACCATTTTTGAAAGATCCACATGCACAGCATGTCACTACATGACAACTATAAAAAAAACTACACTGCACGTAAGGACATTCTGTGTGTAATGATTACTGATCATCTGGTACACTTAACCGTCGGCCCCTAAAGCGTACTGTATGTGCTCCCCTTTTAATCTGGAAGCCCCTGTCTGCATCTCCACTACAATCGCCAACCTCTCGCCCATAGAAAGCCACCAGTCGCCCCGCTGGGTTGTTTGTGTCCACGCAGCAGCCACGCCGTACGCTGAGCAGGTACGTCCCGTGGACAGCCCCACGGCGAACCAACTTGACGAAGCACTGCCGTTCCCGACTCTCCACCAACCGTCTGCACTGCGGGCAACCTCCGGACAGCGTGGAAGTCCCTGTTTATGGGGCGCAGGTCATCAAGAACAGCCCCCACCGTCCACAAGACAACTCCGGCCGACCGTCCCTTGACGTCACCGGAAACAACTTCACTGTGCTCCGCTACTCGCGCTGTCCACGGCCTGGCTGCTCTCTCCGCCTCGCCAGCTTGTCAGTCCGAAACGCCGACTTGCTGGCGAGCCAAGGAGTCCTGCTTCCATCTGGCACTCCCCCATTGAGGCTCGGAGCAGTGATGTCAACGCGACACGCCGCCGCCTATTCGTGCGCCAACGAGGCCGGTTGAGCGGATTAGGAACCAAGACTTACAGCAAATTACGAATTCACGACACTCAAGGAACGCTACCTATACGACGCAGTAGCCTGTGACTTACCTACACAATAAAGTAGCCTGTAAAACTTTTATCCATTGTGGATGAGGAACACTGCGACTGTGATGAATACAGGTTTATTGAAATTATTGCAACCAGTCGCCTTTTGTACTACAATTTTTTTTATTATTCCATTACCAGTTTCTAACCGACTAGTGATTTATCGTCAGATGGAACATACATGAATTGTCTGCAGCAGTATGGGAGACGTGTAGCGGTAGCCTGTATCTCAACAAGTATTTGTTCCGTCATATTTTACATGACCACTTTTCTAGTTTTGACGAGCGCCACTTCGTCTAACAATATGGAACACTTCAGCTCTGTGTGTATTGAATATGAATTTGAAACTTCCCTAATAAAAATAAGCTATCTGTCAGTTCGAGCCCCTCTTTGATTTCGGAGTTAGTCTCCTCAGTGAAAATAAGGCCGTATCCATATTCACTGAGGTGGGATAC
Organism: Schistocerca nitens; assembly: GCF_023898315.1. Lineage (NCBI taxonomy): Eukaryota > Metazoa > Arthropoda > Insecta > Orthoptera > Acrididae > Schistocerca > Schistocerca nitens. The sequence continues at coordinate 5,942,688 of NC_064619.1, read as the reverse complement.
TCCCACTATCGTGTCGACCCTACTTTTGCCCGGCGCCGATCAGAAATTCGATGTGGCATGGGCTCAACATGTCGTTGGAAGTCCTCTGCAGAAATACTGAGCCATACTGGCTCTATAGCCGTCCATAACTGCGAAGGTGTATCCGGTGGAAGACTTTGTGTACGAAATGAGATCTCGATTATGTCCCGTACAGGTTCGATGGGATTTACGTCACGTGATCTGAGTGGACAGAACATTCACTTGAACTGCCCAGAACGTTCTTCAAGCCAATCGCAAACAGTTGTTGCCCGGTGACATGAGGCATTGTTGATTGGAACATGAAGTCCACGAATGGCTGCAATGGCCTCAGTGTAGCCGAACGTAACCGAGGTCCCAGTTCAGTCCACGAAAACACAGACCACTCCATCACTGAGCCACCACCAGGTTGCACAGTGCCTCGTTGACAAACCTTCGTCCGTGGCTTCGTGGAGTCTGCTCTGCACTCGAACCCTACCGTCGGCAGTTATCAACGCAAATCGGGACTCATGTGACCAGGCCACGAGTTTCCATTCGTCTGGGGTCCAACTGATACGGTCACGAGCCCAGGAGAGCCGCTGCAGCCGATGTCGTGCTGTTAGCAAAGGCACTCGCGTCAGTCGTCTGCTGTCGTAGCCAATCAATGCCAATTTCGCCGCCCTGTCGTAACGGATACGTTCGTTGTACAGGGTGTTTCAAAAATGACCGGTATATTTGAAACGGCAATAAAAACTAAACGAGCAGCGATAGAAATACACCGTTTGTTGCAATATGCTTGGGACAACAGTACATTTTCAGGCGGACAAACTTTCGAAATTACAGTAGTTACAATTTTCAACAACAGATGGCGCTGCAAGTGATGTGAAAGATATAGAAGACAACGCAGTCTGTGGGTGGCCATTCTGTACGTCGTCTTTCTGCTGTAAGCGTGTGCTGTTCACAACGTGCAAGTGTGCTGTGGACAACATGGTTTATTCCTCAGAACAGAGGATTTTTCTGGTGTTGGAATTCCACCGCCTAGAACACAGTGTTGTTGCAACAAGACGAAGTTTTCAACGGAGGTTTAATGTAACCAAAGGACCGAAAAGCGATACAATAAAGGATCTGTTTGCAAAATTTCAACGGACTGGGAACGTGACGGATGAACGTGCTGGAAAGGTAGGGCGACCGCGTACGGCAACCACAGAGGGCAACGCGCAGCTACTGCAGCAGGTGATCCAACAGCGGCCTCGGGTTTCCGTTCGCCGTGTTGCAGCTGCGGTCCAAATGACGCCAACGTCCACGTATCGTCTCATGCGCCAGAGTTTACACCTCTATCCATACAAAATTCAAACGCGGCAACCCCTCAGCGCCGCTACCATTGCTGCACGAGAGACATTCGCTAACGATATAGTGCACAGGATTGATGACGGCGATATGCATGTGGGCAGCATTTGGTTTACTGACGAAGCTTATTTTTACCTGGACGGCTTCGTCAATAAACAGAACTGGCGCATATGGGGAACCGAAAAGCCCCATGTTGCAGTCCCATCGTCCCTGCATCCTCAAAAAGTACTGGTCTGGGCCGCCATGTCTTCCAAAGGAATCATTGGCCCATTTTTCAGATCCGAAACGATTACTGCATCACGCTATCTGGACATTCTTCGTGAATTTGTGGCGGTACAAACTGCCTTAGACGACACTGCGAACACCTCGTGGTTTATGCAAGATGGTGCCCGGCCACATCGCACGGCCGACGTCTTTAATTTCCTGAATGAATATTTCGATGATCGTGCGATTGCTTTCGGCTATCCGAAACATACAGGAGGCAGCGTGGATTGGCCTCCCTATTCGCCAGACATGAACCACTGAGACTTCTTTCTGTGGGGACACTTGAAAGACCAGGTGTACCGCCAGAATCCAGAAACAATTGAACAGCTGAAGCAGTACATCTCATCTGCATGTGAAGCCATTCCGCCAGACACGTTGTCAAAGGTTTCGGGTAATTTCATTCAGAGACTACGTCATATTATTGCTACGCATGGTGGATATGTGGAAAATATCGTACTATAGAGTTTCCCAGACCGCAGCGCCATCTGTTGTTGACAATTGTAACTACTGTAATTTCGAAAGTTCGTCTGCCTGAAAATGTACTGTTGTCCCAAGCATATTGCAACAAACGGTGTATTTCTATCGCTGCTCGTTTAGTTTGTATTGCCGTTTCAAATATACCGGTCATTTTTGAAACACCCTGTATGTCCCACATTGTTTTCTGCGGTTGTCTGTTAGCAGTGACAACTATGCGCAAACGTTAAGGCCGTTGGCCGCTGCGTTGTCCTCGGTGAGAGCTAATGCTTGAAATCTAGTGTTCTCGACGCGCTCTTGACACTGTGGATCTCGGAATATTGAATTCCCTAACACTTTCCACAATGGAATGTCCCATGCTTCTAGCTTCAACTACCATTTCGCATTCAAAGGCTGTTAGTTCCCACCGTGCGGCCACAATGTCGTCGGAAACTTTTTCACTGAGTACAAATCACAGCACCGCCAATGCACTGCTCTTTTATACTTTGTGCAAGCGATACTACGGCCATCCCTTCCTCACAGCTTTACGTCTACCAGTACCTCGTCAGGAGTGCTAGTTCTGCAAGGTTCGCAGGAGAGCTTCTGTCAAGTTTGGAAGGTAGGAGGCGAGGTACTGGCAGAAGTAAAGCTGCGAGGACGGGACGTGAGTCGTGCTTGGGTAGCTCGGACGGTAGAGCACTTGCCCACGAAAGGCAAAGGTCGCGACCGAGTCTAGGTCCAGGATACAGTTTTAATCTGCCAGGAAGTTTCATACTAATGTAGAGGCTTTGCCCAGCAAAATTTCTTTCGCAAATTATAAATAACTTGAATAATAACTTGCAGTTGTTAAAACTTGTACGGCACCTGAGCCGTGATATTCCTCAGACATTATTACATAGCAAGGTCCCTTTCCTTTCCATGCAGTCACCGAGTGTCGTGAGAGTATGAAAAGTCATTAACTATTTACTGCCAATTAGTGTTTTTGCTAAAATCCCGTTCCAGTCTAAATTTGCTGCCACAGTAACTGTTCATTCTTGTATTGCATAACAGAGGCAACTTAAAGTAAAGTAAAATTTCACTGGCAAAAGTAATAACTAAAGATACAGCAGAAATTAAGAGTGCGCAGTTTCATTTATTCTGTGTTTAGCTTAGCGAGTGACATCTGCTGGCTTGGTATGTGTTTTATTGTTAATATTTTATACGTAAAACCAGTTGCTCAGTTGCTTAAAGTAAATTCAGTTCAATCTAATCTTTCAATAAGCAAAAGAAAATTGCTTGGCTTTTTGTAAATTTTGCATAACATTACAATAATGTCATTGAAATTTATTTTTTCTACGTAACAAAGTTTAAGTTAAGCCAGTCATGTCTTTAACCAGTAATTTCATTAGACGTTACTTTTGAAATATAGTATTTCAGAAGGAGTAACTGCAAACTCAGCGCTACCTGAGTCACTTATTTTCTCGTGAACTGTTGTGCTGTGAAAAAGCGAGATAACCTTCTGTTGCCGCGCCAGTGGTTATCTGCTTAAATTTCTTTGCCGTTACCTTTCTTAACATTCTGGAGAGTCATTGCGCTAACGGGCTGGCGACCGTTTAATTATCCCTTTTCGTAGCTAATCAGTGTTTCCTTTGTGTTGGCTGTGATTTTCTTAGTAGTAAATATTACGTGGTACCATTTTTCCACCCTGTGCGTTTCGTGAGTGATTGCACTGTATGCCACCCATTTGAAAATTATCATCAGTATTTAGCTGAAGTTTAGGATAGATTCTTCCGTCAGAAGGGTCTGTTATACAGTTTCCTCCAAGTAACCGGCGTTATTTTCCTTCGGTAACGATAGCCTTACTAACTGTAAACTTTCATTAGGCATATGCGATCACGGTCACTTATATCACAATCCAGTAGGTCGATTAGGAAGGGGGAGGCTACATGCTAAGTGTAGATATCTTCACAATTCCTAGCTGGTAGAGCGCTGATCAACAACTGAAAGTCCGGACCACCGTCTGGTTAGCACGACTAACCTCTCCTCGTTACATATTACGTCTGCCAACGTGTAGTACAAAAGTTAAGGAACAGAAAAGGAACTGCTGCACGTCAGGCGTCAGTAGAAAAAGTTTCGATGTCTGACTGACACACGTGTCGTACGTAACGTCCTTTGTGTCTCCATGTCTGATATTTCCTCGCTCTGAGGCATTACCTATTAATTGTGCTGCGACAACTGACGGCTGCCCGCACGGGCCCCCTCCCCCGCCGCTCACAGCCGCACACGAGGACTGCTGGCACGACGGACGCCGCGAGGTCCGTGTCATTAGGGTGCGCTCGCAGGGCGCCGCGTTTTTTCGGCCGCCTCCGCAGATCTGGACTCACGTCAGCGGCGCACCTGTCGGTCGGCGGCGAGCATCTGCCGCCCGGCCCCGTGCCTCTGCTGGCCGCCACGCGTGCGCCGCCAGCAGCCGCCAGCCGCGTCTGCGAACGGGCGTCCTGAAAATGATTTAGCAAAGACTTTTAACAAAAAGGGTTCAAACGGCTCTGAGCACTAGGGGACTTAACATCTGAGGTCATCACTCCCCTAGAACTTAAAACTACTTAAACGTAACTAACCTAAGGGCATCACACACATCCACGCCCGAGGCAGGAGTCGAACCTGCGACCGTAGCAGTCGCGCGGTTCCTGACTGAAGCGTCTAGAACCGTTCTCCCACAGCGGCCGGCTGACTTTTAACAAGTTAAGTTCTCGTATACACACCGTCAACGGCTTTTCCGGGGAATGATCCAGATGAAACAAAAATTAGTGCCTCAAACCTCCAGTGAATAGTAATGGCGGCAGACGTGTGATTGTGCGTCATTAAGTACATATTGTAGTTCCCAGATACGCGGCGTATTTGCTGCCAACTGAATCGGCCTTTACGATTCGGGTATGTAAAGTGATAGTTCTGATGTTTAATTCTCAGCGTACACCGCTCTTAACTTCTTGACTATCATGGTAGAACCAAGAAATGATCAAATGACAGTGGAGGGCTGGTATCAGTTTTACCGAGGTCTGCTTCATGTACTTTTTAATTGCTGTTGTTGAGGTCTTCAGTCCTGAGACTGGTTTGATGCAGCTCTCCATGCTACTCTATCCTGTGCAAGCTTCTTCATCTCTCAGTACCTACTGCAGCCTACATCATTCTGAATCTGTTTAGTGTATTCATCTCTTGGTCTCCCTCTACGATTTTTACCCTCCACGCTGCCCTCCAATACCAAATTGGTGATCCCTTCATGCCTCAGAATATGCCCTACCAACCGATCCCTTCTTCTAGTCAAGTTTTGCCACAAATTTCTCTTCTACCCAATTCTATTCAATACCTCCTCATTAGTTATGTGATGTACCCATCTAATCTTCAGCATTCTTCTGTAGCACCACATTTCGAAAGCTTCCATTCACTTCTTGTCCAAACTATTTATCGTCCATGTTTCACTTCCATACATGGCTACACTCCATGCAAATACTTTCAGAAACGACTTCCTGACACTTAAATCTATACTCGATGTTAACCAATTTCTCTTCTTCAGAAACGCTTTCCTTGCCATTCTCAATCTACATTTCATATCCTCTCTACTTCGACCATCATCGGTTATTTTGCTCCCCAAGTAGCAAAACTCATTTACTACTTTAAGCCTCTCATTTCCTAATCTAATTCCCGCAGCATCACCCTATTTAATTCGACTACATGCCATTATCCTTGTTTTGCGTTTGTTGATGTTCATCTTATATCCTCCTTTCAAGACCCTGTCGATTCCGTTCAGCTGCTCTTCCAGGTCCTTTACTGTCTCTGACAGAATTGCAATGTCATCGGCGAACGTCAAAGTTTTTATTTCTTCTGCATGGACTTTAATTCCTACTCCGAATTTTTCTTTTGTTTCCTTTACTGCTTGCTCAATATACAGATTAAATAGTAAAAAAATGAAGTTCATCAACGGTACTGGCGCGTAACGTCCACCAGTTGTTGGTCGATGTATGGAAGGCCTCTTCACCCAGCTGATTGGCGGAGGGCGGTGGGTTGCCATAACAGATGCTCCAACGTGTTTCCCCGGGAAACCTGAAACTGTCACCGTGAATCACAACGCCGACTTGGTGACAGCTCAGTCGCGACTGATGATCGATACGGCATTTAAGACCACGCAATATTTTCAATACTACATAAATGTAAAATGACCTGTGCATTCACTTAGAAACTAATAGGTACTGTTTTGAGACCCAGCCCAAAACTTGCAAGTGCAACTGGCCGGCATAACAGCACATTCCTTTTAATTGAAAACAACCAGCCAACTTAAGACCGATAGTGATTTCTTCAGACGGAACTTTAAGTAAACATATGTATTAAAATCATAAAAATTAACCATTAAAATATTAACCTCCCCCCCCCCCCCCACTGTCCGCTCACCCAAGAAGGCAATAAAATAGACTAGAATAAGGAAAATGTTTCAAATACGACCACTAGGTCTGTTACAGAAAATCGCCGACATAGGTAAGTGGTGGAAGTGGTTTCCGACGCAATTATCTTTAATATTAAGCTGCACCAAGTACTAGATTTCCACGATCAAGCGCCAGCACAATGCAAATCACCCACAACCTGCAGGCTTTTTAGTATAATGGCACGGCCACGCCGCCTTAGCACACAACTTCACAGAGCGCAAAGTTTCACAACACGCCGTTTAGCAACCACAGATACCTTTCCAACAGTAACAGCGATTACGTAACATTATGTCAAAATTCATTATGGAGCCTTACCCAGATCAGTAATTATGGTCATTAGATAGCTTACATTAAATAACTACAGTGGTGCACCGCCACTGATCCACGAGAAACTAGTAACTACTTCTCGAAAAAGTTCCAGTTATTGCTCTCCAACGATGACGGTACATTTGTTCTGTATCTGCACTTATACATCCGTCAACCAAACGAACACCAATCAGAGACAACCGTAATGCCTCTTTTGCCAGCCGCTGTGGCCGAGCGGTTTTAGGCGCTTCAGTCCGGAACCGCGCAGCTGCTACGGTCGCAGGTTCGAATCCTGCCTCGGGTATGGATGTGTGTGGTGCCCTTAGGTTATTTAGGTTTACGTAGTTCTAAGTCTAGGGGACTGATGACCTCAGATGTTAAGTCGCATAGTGCTTAGAGCCTTTTGAACCATTTGAACCTCCTTTTGCGGGCCGGTGTGGCCGAGCGGTTCTAGGCGCTTCAGTCTGGAACTGCGCGACCGCTACAGTCACAGGTTCGAATCCTGCCTCGTGCGCGGATGTGTGTTATGTCCTTAGGTTAGTTAGGTTGACCGATGATCTCAGGTGTTAACTCCCATAGTGTTCAGAGCCATTTGAACCATTTTTTTAACCTCTTTTGTAAAACACGTTTCCACTTCTGAAAACTTCAGAGCATCCATCAGCCTGTTCGAGAAGCACAACAATCATTCCAGACTATACTGTCCGCTGGCTCTTAATTCTTAACTTGGCAGTTTAAACCTTCCTAACCACTCTGCCAACAATGGTGTCATGGTCTGCCAACACCCAGTGAACTTTCGGAAGAGACATCATCACTCGACGAATTACACGGGCATGTACGTTCTCTGTGGTCGACAACGTGGGTACCACAAGTACCGGCGTCTAAATTACACAACTGAAATCTTTTACAGACTCTGGGCGACCGGATTACGACCACTTCCAACCGAAACAAGACAATTACTGTACAACGCCCTCGACAGAGCTCGATATCACCTCTGCAGAGCCCCTAGACAATGCTGTTACTGCACTAGCCGCCGGTCACACACTGAGTGCTCGCCAAGCAGTCCTTCTCGCCTTGTGAGCACTCCGGCCGTCCACTGCGCCACCCGATATCAGCGTGCAAAATACGCCTGACAAACGAACGACGAAGCAGCAGAGGGACTACTTCCACCGGTGGCTGCAGCACGAATTCAGATGTGCGCGAGCGAAAAACAAGCGGCACACGGTAATGGCTCTCTGTGATCCTCTTCCTTTTTAATGGTGCTTATTTTGTTTTTATTATCTTTCAAAAATGTTCAAATGTGTGTGAAATCTTATGGGACTTAACTGCTAAGGTCATCAGTCCCTAAGCTTACACAGTACGGAACCTAAATTATGGTAAGGACAAACACAAACAGCCATGCCCGAGGGAGGACTCGAACCTCCGCCGGGACCAGCCGCACAGTCCATGACTGCAGCGCCTGAGACCGCTCGGCTAATCCCGCGCGGCTATTGTCTTTAGTCCGAAGACCGGCTTCACGCACCGCTAATCTGTCCTGTGCAAGCCACTGGCTACTGCAACCTACATCATTTTAACCTGTTTACTGTATTCATCTCCTGGTCCTCCCCACTTCCCTCCATTACCAAACTGACTATTTCCTGGCGCTCCGTGTGTATCCTGTCAATCGATACACTCGGTTACCAAGTTGTGCCGTAAATCTCTTTTCTCCTCAACTCCATTCAGTACCACCTCGATCCCTCGCCAGCACAAAGTCCCAAGCAACTGGAAAAAAGCTCAGGTGACCACCGTATATAAGAAGGGTAAGAGAACAGACCCACAAAATTACAGACCAGTATCCTTAACGTCGGTTTGCTGCAGAATTTTAGAACATATTCTGAGTCTGAATATAATAAATTTCCTAGAGATCAAAAAGATTAAGTTCACGAATCAGCACGATTTTAGAAGGCATCGCTCGTGCGAAACCCAGCTTGCCCTTTACTCACACGATATACTGCGAAGTATGGATGAAGGGCAACAGGAAGATTCCATATTTCTACATTTCCGAAAAGTATTTGACACGGTGCCCCACTGCAGACTGTTAACGAAGGTACGAGAAAATGGAACAGGTTCCCAGACATGTGAGTGGCTTGAAGACTTCTTAAGTCCACTATGTTGTCCTCGACGGCGAGTGTTCATCGGACACAAGGGTATATTAATATGGGAAAGAAAATGGAAATACTTTCAGTTGAAAACCTGGTTTATAAACCTGTGTCTTACCATAACATAATCTCTCTGAAAGCATTCAATGTCTTCCGGTCTCTTCCATGTATATAGTCTTCATTCATGATTCTTAAATCTAGAGTTTGCAATGATTAAATTGTGCTCAGTGAAAAATTCTACCAGGCTGCTTCATCTTTCTTTCCTTTCCTCTATTTCGTGTTGTCCCACTCTTTCTCCTTCTCTTCCTTTTCCTAGTTCCAGTCACCCACCAAAATTCAATTTTTGTCGCTCTTAAACAACTGAAAAATTTCCTTTATCTCGTTACACATTGTTTCATTTTCGTGTTCATGTGCGTAGGTAGTGACGTATCAACTTTACTATTGCGATGGGCCTATCTTGTCTATGATAATGCGTTCATTCTCCTGCTATAAGTAGCTTACCCACATTCCTATTTTCTAATTCATTATTGGGCCTACTCCTGCAGTACCCCTATTTGATATTGTGTTAACCCTGTATTCACCTGACCAGGAGTCCCGTTTTTCCTGCCACAACATTTCACTAATTCCCACTATATCTAAGTGCAATGTATTGGCTCACGTTCTGCACTATTTGTTTCGCTTCTTTATATTAGTTTTATGCAGACACATTGAACCATTGTGCTGTGTGCACTTTGTTACTGAAACTCGCAAACAATGCTATAGGCCTAATAACCTTCTGAAGAAGGGAACTAAGTGCCCGAAACCGGCCAAGAAATTGGAAATTCTTTTATGCAGCTGGTTGGTTATTATACAATGCATCCATTCTTATTTTCAAGTTCCCATAACTACCTGCCCGATTAAGGGATCCAGCATTCCACGCTCCTATCCGTGGATTTCCAGTTTTGTTTTTCTTCATAACCAGATCCTCCTGAGTAGTCACCGTCCAGGGATAGTCCCCGTCCAGAGACGCGAACGAGGCGCTATATCACCTGTGCAGTTTTCAAAACTGAGCCCTACAGAAGAGCCGCACGCTCTCGGGAAAAAAAGCTTAGTTTTCCGTAACATACGGCTACCTGTATCGTTACGAAATAAAATGTTAATAGCTTGCCTTTTAGACGCAATGCATTTAAAAGAGTATGCTGTGAACATGATTTTGGACTGCGGCTCTTTGGATCGTTGAGACATGAAAACCACTCCACATAGGCAAGGTCTATGATTGAGCGGGGTGCTTAATCTTCTCGTTTAAGTGCATATTTGAATGCCTCGGGGGACACTAATCCTACTTGTTTCAGGTCATTTCTCGGGAAGAAAACTGATGTTAGATGGTTGACACTGTCACTAACGGAAGCGTCTACGACTCTATTACACATATCAACCCGAAAAATAGAGGAGTAAGTCATCGATTCAAGGGAAACAAATTAGAGCAGCGGGATTTGGAAAGTAGACATAGCTCATGTTTTTTGCTACTTCTCCTTTGTCACCTTCCGACCAGCTACCGCCACGTTGAAAACCACTTTATCGTCTCGACTTTAAGGCTGCCTACCTTGTTTAATGCTGGACATGAGTGATATTAGTGGCCGGTTCCTTTCCCGTGATGACACTCGATTCAACTATGTGACAGCCTTACTTTGGCTTCCGCTCCAGCATCGCTACATTCGTTCTGCTTTCATATTTGTCATCTCCCGTTCGAGACTTCTTTTCGTTACAATGAATACGCCAACAGTGGTTCCTGTTAAACTATATTTCGGGTATTCAGAAACCTGGTGTAAAGTCTTACAAGTATAGTAGGCTCAAGTACACACTTGCATCTGACTTGGTGGTGTAGCTTGGTCAGATGAATTACATGGGTTAGTCTGTTAAGATCACAACTGTAAACGCCCCCTTGCCGTGTCGTGCTTGCTGTAATTACATACACTGAAGCTTATTAGTGCAGACTGGCAGTAACTAGGTATACTGTTTTCATTCTTGTCAGATAACGGAGTTTAACCTTGTGTCAATGGTCATGGGCCAAGCGCCCCTTTAAGCAATTCAAGCTTCCGTGTGTCCAACTATTGCTCCTTAGGTATGTTATAAACTTAGTCTGTTTTAGTGCACCACTCTTCGGGTCCTGTAGTTGGTTTCCTTTCTCTCCACGTTGTTGGGCAAGCAATTCAAGTTGTTTATCGCGGTCCAAATGGTCTGGGCCAATCAGCTGACGGAGGAAGGAAACCTCATAATCCAGTAACCGCATTTGTAATATTGCTGTCACGAAGAAGAGCCTGTCGGCGCCTTGGCCTCGGATATGTACATAAGTGGTGTTACAGATCTTATGTTCAAAGGTCTGTTAAAGTGCCTCTCTTAATTTTCTTGCCACTTGGCAACTGAACTGTGTTAAGTGCGTGGATAGCAGTATTTCCTTACATTCTGTGCGAGTGCATGAAATTCATCTAATCACGTTTTAATCTATGTAAATTATTACTAGTCAGTTATTGAATGTGGGTTTTACGATTTTAGCCAGTTGTCTGTCTTGAGCAATGATTGCTGTGTGTCTTGAGAGATGATTGTTTCTCAAATACACTGACTAATGGTCTTATTTGTGTCGGTATCCTTGATGTTATAAATTTAATCAGTCATTTTCTTAACGCCCCTCAAATGAACTGACTAATGGTCTTATTTGTGTTGGTATTCTTGATGTTATAAATTTAATCAGTCATTTTCTTAACGTCACTATTTATTAGCCTCAAGTTTTAGCACGAATTCAGGGAACTGCTAGTGGTTCAAGATGTCGATTGCCTTAATAATTACTAAATATGTAAACCAAATATCTTACTTTATCTTTTTCTTAGCATTTGTTAAAGCTGGATTTAATTTTTGTATGAGATAATTATTTTAAATGAATCTGAGATTGTTCAAGCTGAGCGAGATCTGAAAAAAAAAGAAAAAAAATCTCTCAGATTTCATCATCGGAAATACATGCTATGTCATATTAAGTTTGCCAACTTGTTAAATAAATTTTCTGTTAAAAAGTTTTTAACTATCAGTTGTGTTGCTGATGTTGCCCTTGGGTTCCCCTTCCACACCACAGCCCTTCCCCTGGTAAAGCCCTTTTCAATTAATTTCATTGTTTAGCGTTTTATGAGTTTTTATGTAAAAAAACACTCAGATGGATTTCCTTGGGTATTGCAGACGATGCTTTGCATTCAGAGTATTTTCATAACCAATAATGCAAGGAATGAATCGCCGAGTAATTGGTGTCTTACGGTAAAGTATATTACCAATAACATACGTATAAGTTGATTAACTAGCTTTCTCATTAAATACAAGTACTAAATGAATACAGTTAATTAGTAATTCAAATTTTGGGTTCAATCATTAGTAACTAGAAAATTTGTCTGAAGTGGACTACCGACCATAAATATACTTTGTTACAACTCGTAACTACAGCTTCGTGAGATATAACAGAAGCGAGTTGCAGTCTAGATTGTTTTATACACACCTACATCTACAAGACTACTCTTCATTAACACTTCACTTCCTGACAGAGGCTTCATCGAACCACTTTCACCCTGTTTCTCTAGCGTTCCAATCTCGACCAGCGCACTGGAGAAAACGAGTATTTAGTTAAATCTTTCCGTCCGATCTCTGGTTTTCTTTTATTTTATTACAATAACCATTTCGTCCTGTGTAAATGGGCGTCAAAAATTTTTTTTCAGTTCCGAGGAGACAGCTAAAGATTGAAATTTAGTGAAATGATCGCCCCGCAACGAAGAATAGCGTTGTTGTAATTATCACCACCCCAACTCTCGCATCATATCCGTGACACTCCCCTATTTTCTGATAGTGCAAAACTTTTTCGATGTCTTCTGTCAATACTACCTGGTAAGGAACCCATCTGCACAGCAATACTGTGGCAGAGGACGGACAAGCGTCATGTAGGCAGTCCCTTTACATAATTTCCGCACAAAAATTTTCATTACAGGATTTGCATTTGCTATCTACAAACTGGGCGCTGCAGCATGTGAGTACATTAATTATGTCAGCCACGAAGGTGGACAGTCCCGGGTGTTCATAAATCTCCAGTTACAAAAAATGGCTCTGAGCACTATGGGACTCAACTGCTGAGGTCATTAGTCCCCTAGAACTTAGAACTAGTTAAACCTAACTAACCTAAGGACATCACAAACATCCATGCCCGAGGCAGGATTCGAACCTGCGACCGTAGCGGTCTTGCGGTTCCAGACTGCAGCGCCTTTAACCGCACGGCCACTTCGGCCGGCTCCAGTTACACAGTAGGTATTCTACCAACAGGGATTTTAGTTAGTGACTCTTGTAAACGCAAGCGAGTCGGGTATCTAACTTTCACCAATAAAAATGGAGATGAGTCATTCACTTACACCTTTATTGGTCGGAGAAAAGTAAGTGGCTATTTATTTCCAGCAGGACCTACGCACGGGCACAAGGTTGGCACTGCAGTGCGGTCACCTCTGGCAGTGACTCAACAAGTAGACACTCCTTCAGCATTGATTCCATGTTTGGAAACTCTTATAAGCTGAGTTGGAAGTTTGTAGACGTAGGCCTACCTATGTACAGTTAAGGTAGTATTTTCAAAGTTGTAGCCGACTCAGGAGACGAGAAGAGAGGTGTCGTACTCCGTCCGCGGGTGGAGTGGAGTGCGCAGTGATGAAATATAAAGCACACTGCTAATGTGTGTGATGACTGAGCGGAACTGAAGGAGCGGCTCGGTACTGACCGCAGGACGGGCGTTGGAGGAGCGTGGAGGGGCCGTACGCAGCAGGGCAGGAGAGCGTGCGCCTGCCACGTAAGGCAACCTGCCGCTCAGCAAGGCCCAGCAAGCTGGCGTGAGGCGCTTGGAAAGCACGCCCAGATTTTGACATCACACAGCTAAGGTAGCATTTCTGTGGTTTTAGTCAAGCTCCATGTCTCTGACGCTTTTCATATATTTAAAAGCACACCTTATGTGCTAAGCTATTTACAAAAGCTTCACTATACAAAATTACAATAGCCCTCCCTAGTCCCTAGCGAGCTAGTATAGCATGAATATGAAAGCATTACTATCAAAAGTCATTCTAAATCTACATAAATACTCCGAAAGCCACCATATGGTGCGTGGCGGAGGGTACCCTGTACCACTACCAATCATTTTCTTTCCTGTTCTACTCGCCTCGCAAATAGAGCGAGGAAAAAACGACTGTCTATATATGCCGCCGTATGAGCTCTAATGTCTCGACCCTTATCTTTGTGGTCCTGTAAGGCGGCAGTAGGATTGTTCTGCAGTCAGCTTCAAACGCGGTTCTCTAAATTTTTTCAGCAATGTTCCTCGAAAAGAACGTCGCCTTCCCTGCTGGAATTCCCGTTTGAGCCCCTGAAGCAGCTCCTTAATACCTGAGTATTGTCCTAACCTGCCGGTAACAAATCTGACAGCTCTCTTCTGAATTGTTTCAATAGCTTCCTTTAATCCGACCTGGTGCGGATCCCAAACACGTGAACAGTATTTAAGAACAGGCCGCACCAGCCTCCTATATGCGGTCTTCTTTACAGATGAAACACACTTTCCTAAAATTCTCCCAATAAACCGAAGTCGACTATTTATCTTCCCTACCACGATCTTCATATGCAAGTTCCATTTCATATCGGTTTGCAACGTTACGCCCAAATATTTACGACGTGATTGTATGAAGCAGGATAATATCAACGCTGTAGCCGAACTTTACGGGTTTGTTTTTCCTACTCATCCGCATTTACTTACATTTTTCTACATTTACGGCTAGCTACCATACATTACACGAACTAGAAATTTTGTCAGTCATCTTGTATGCTTGTACAGTCGCTGAACGACGACACCCTCCTGTACATCACAGAATCATCAGCAAAACGCCGCAGATAGCTGCCGGCGCTCTCCGCCAGATCATTTTTAGCGGTCCTATCGAATTTCCCTGGGGCACTGCTGACTATAGCCCTGTGTGTGATGAATAATTGTCGTCGTGGGCAACATGCTGGGTTCTATCATTTAAGATGTCTTCGAGACACTCACACATCTAGGAATGTGTTCCATATCCTCGTACGTTCGCTAGCAGTGCGCAGTGGGACACCGTGTGAAACGCTTTTCATAAATCTATAAATATGGAATTTGCCTGTCGTGCTTCACAGTTCGCAGTATATCATGTGAGAAAAGGACGAGCTGAATTTCGCTCTATTGATGCTTTCGAAAAACGTGCTGATTCGTGGACACATGCTTTTCTCTCTAGTAAGTTTATTATATTTGAGCTCAGAATATGTTGTAGGATTCTGCATAAAACTGATGTCAAGGATACTGATCCGTAATTTTTCGATTAATTCATTTACCCTTCTAATATATTCTGTTTATTTACTTGAGTGTACTACGGGCAACTTAACTCTTTTGATTGGAGATGTTGTGTTAATAATTCGACTAGAAGATCACAGTGCTATCAAAAGCAGTCATTGATTAAATTTCACGATACTGACTCTCTGGCTCTACTCATCGGCCATGTCTCCCTCTTTCAAGCACGAAGAAGGCATGGAGTACCTGCAGGAAATACATCGAAACGTAATAATAACACACTACATTAAAAGTTTAATTTCCTCAGATTCTACAGTAATGACCTGCTGAGCGTAGATCTACATCTACATCTGCACCTACACCTTGCAAGCCATTTTAAGGTGTGTGGCGGAAAGTACGTCCGGCACCGCTATTTTTCCCTGTTTCTTGTTCCATTGGCGAAAGGCGCGAGGGAATGACGAGTGTCTGGAAATCTCCGTATGGCCGCTAATTCCTCTCGTTTTCTAGTGTCACTTCGCGAGACTTTTGTAGGAGGAAGTAGTATGTTGGCCGTCTCCTCCCGAACGTAAATTCCGGAAATTAAATACTAAACCTCTTCGTGGTGCACGAGAACTTTCTGCCAGAGGAGTTGCATATCACTGACGCTGTCGCAGCGAGTAAACAACCCCGTTCTTCGTTGGATCTCCTCTCTCTCTCTCTGTCTAATCCAATGTGGTACGGGTCACGCACTAGTGAACAGCACTCAAGAATGCATCTGAGGAGTGTTTTGTAAGGTACATTTTTTCGTGGAAGAATTACTTTTGCCTAACATTCTTCCAAAGAATCTCAGACCGAGAACTGAATTTCCTACAGTTTGTTTTGCACGGTCTTTCCACTTCAGATCGCTCGGGTTGGTTACTCCTAGATATTTTAAGGAAGTAACTGTTTGCAGTGATTTATCGCTAGTAATGTAATCGAACAATAGTGGAATATTTCGCCCGGTGCATTACACTTATAGAGGTTCGTGTGGAACTGCCAATCCCTCCATCGAACGTCGACCTTCTGCAGGTGTTCCTGCATATCGCTAGAGTCTTGAGGCTGCGAATCTATTCACAGACGACAGCATCGTCCGCGAATATCTTTATGGAGCCTCCAGCGATATTCACTGGTTTATTAAAACCTATAGTAAATACACTGGTGTCCAAACTGAAGGACGAAAGTAACTTTCGCGTGATGTGTCACTGCCCAGTAACATAGCTCGTTGAAACTTGGACCATACATAGAAAGAACTCCTACAGTATACTACAGAAGTTAACTGATAGAAATACGTAATGAGACGAACAGGAATCCTACTTCTATTCAAAAACATTAATTACACTAATGTCCGCGTGATTTATGATGGTCTCCGGGACATTACAAAAGGCGGGACATGTTTCTTAATAGGGTGTGTGATCAACACGTACGGCAATGTATGCTCTGTAACGCGCTCCAACTCTGGGGACGAGGTTGGCAACGATGGTCTTTGGTCACGTGGACGTGGCACAGAACGTCTGCCCAAAGCATCCCACTTACGTCAGTAGGATTTAAGTCGGGGGAACGGTAGGACAGTTCATGGCGCCGAATGTCCTCTAGTTCCCGGAGCTCCTCCACCTTTGCTGTTCAATGCGGTCACGAATTTTCATCCACAAAAAGAAAGGCAGGGCGGAATGCACTCCTGAAAAGACGCGCATTGGGAAGGGGTACTGTGTCACAGTGACGTTGACCGGTAAGTATAGTGGCCCATGCAACATTGTGCGTCCCCACACCATTACATATGGACCACCCAAACGATCCTGTACTGCAATGTTCCAGGATGCATTACGTGTTCCCACCGATCGCCATATGATGACACGTACTGCACCCGGGAAAGTGTTCGAATATCAGCAGAACACTATACCACAAAAAGTTCTTACCAACCTTGTGGGCAGCATGGAGCACGTTGCCGAGTATTCGTTGCTATCCCTATTAGAGACCACGTCCCGCCTTTTGTAATGTCCAGCGGATAATCGTGAACTGCGTTGACCTCACTGTAATTGTTTAAGCTGTTGTGGTCTTCAGTCCAAAGACTTGTTTGCTGTAGCACTCGGTGCTACCCTATCTTCACCTCCGAATGACTACTGCGACTTACTTCTTTCTGAATCCACATACTCTGCCCATCTCTTAGCCTCCCACTACGACTTTTATCCTCCTCCCCCCCCCCCCCTCCTTCCCATCAATCCTAAACTGGTGATCTCTTGCTGTCTGAGAATGTGTCCCATCAACAGATCCCTTCTTCTAGTCAGGTTGTGCCAAAAATTTGTTTTCTCCACAGTTCTGTTCAATGCCTCCTCGTTGGTTACGTGATCTATCTGTCTGATCTTCAGCACGGTTCTGCAGCACCATATTTCCAAAGTTTCTATTCCCATTTTCTCTAAACTGTTTATCGTCCATGTTTCACTCCCATAGATGGCTACACTCCGTACAAATATACTCCACTAAATCTATATTCGATGTTAGCAAGTTTCACTACTTCAGGAACGCTTTTCTTGACATTGCTAGCCCACTTTGTCTTTCAGTAAAAATGTACCCGCCAGCGTAGCCGACAGCGCTAACGCGCCGCTTCCTGGACTCGGGTAGGCGCGCCGGCACCGGATCGAATCCGCCCGGCGGACGAACGAAGAAGGGCCGGTGTGCCAGCCAGCCTGGATGTGGTTTTTAGGCGGTTTTCCACACCCCACTAGGTGAATACCTAGCTGGTCCCCTGGTCCACACGTAATGCCTCAGTTACACGACAGGCAGACATTTGCAACACATTCGCACTATTCCATGGATTACACTCGCTGCAGATAGTTGGGGTACACATATTCCGTCCGGGGGGGGGGGTTACGGGGTAGCGACAGAGCGACAGGAAGGGCATCCGGCCACCCCTTAAAATTAACACGCCACATCCGGTTAACCTGGCGGCCGCTGTGGCCGAGAGGTTCTACGCGCTTCAGTCCGAGCCGCGCTGCTGCTACAGTCACAGGTTCGAATCCTGCCTCAGTCATGGATGTGTGTGATGTCCTTAGGTTAGTTAGCTTTAAGTAGTTCTAAGTCTAGGGAACTGATGACCTCAGATGTTAAGTCCCGTAGTGCTTAGAGCCATCCGCTTAACCAAATCAGCAGATCCCGCAAATCGGGATTAACGTTTGGAAAGAGAGATTGTCTTTCATTAAAAATGTCATTTGTCTTCATCTCACTGGGCATTTCTTTCACGTATCTTCTGAACCACACTGTAGCAGTTCCATGTATGGTCCAACTTTCGCAGAGGTATGTTACTTGCCAGTGACTCAACATGCGAAAGATACTTTCGTCCTTAAGTTTTGCACATCAAGTGAGACAACGGCCCTATCATAGTCGTTTAGGAAACTCTTGAAATGAGATGCGAGCTCTAGCTGCCGCAACAGTGAGGGTCCTGGGTCTGAGGGACGGCTGTCACCCGCTGCCGGGTCAGCGCCTTCCGCGGTGACAGGTGCGCGGCTGCGGGGGCGCCGCCCGCAGCCCGCCGGCGGTTGACAGGGCGACAAAGCCCCAGGGCGGCCCTGGGAGACACGACGGCCTTCGCGTCACAACAGGTCCTGCGCGGCTCTGATTTCGGCGGCAGGCTCCGCCGCTGACCGAGCTCCCAGCACAGCCGTCCAGACACCCACCTGTGTTTACCTCGGCGGGTTTCCTCTCTGTTTATTAGGAGTAGGTGTGGCCTCCCGCATGTCAGTCAGCGTGGATTCCGAAAGCATTGACCATGCGACGTCCAACCTGAAATTTGTAACTTGGCTACTTTGTTTAGCAACTGAACTACTAGCACAGCTCCTAGAATATAAGGTAGGGGTCACGCGCAGGCTGTGACGTCACCGTGAACCCTTTCGCCACACGGCACTGCATTGGGGCTTATGAGCACACGACGCATACATGTTTGTCTCATACGCGGATATGAATGTAATCGAGATTTTACATGTTTTAGTGTATTATCATTATTGTTATTACTAACCTTTATATTAGTTATACAAGTTTTTTGTATGGTCGGTTAAATGCTAGTGTAAAGCCCTCGATGGACGTCAACTTCTTTAACCATCTCGGAGGGCACTACACTTCTCTCTGGGAGAAGAGGTTCACACGCCTTAGACCACACAGACCTGTAGTAGGGAGAAACCTCTTAAAATGTATTATAGAAATGGATTGAAGACAGTCTCGACCGCAATAAAGTATGTATTTACAGTGCTGACCGGTTTGAGTCAGGATGTCGCCATCTCCAGACCATTTATGCCATGGTGGTAGGTGGCGGCGGTGAACGGAGCAGGTGTCGTGGCTCTACGAACGTCAACTACTGTCAATAGTACAGTACTATTAAGCTGGATACTGAGCAACCATTTTCGTCCCATTGGATCGTAGTTGCTCTCATACAATGTTTCGTTTATTAACTGGAGTTATCCTTTCCTCACGGATTCTCTGGTTCTCAGCAGCACTGAATCTTCCCTCTGTTCAATGCAAATATCATTTAATGAACTGATGACTGAGATTTCATCCACGTTGTTGTGTTCTGCCAAATGATCGTTCGAAAGACAGACGGCACCCAAATGTTTGGGTCCATTTTTGTACAACGCTGTGACGTCATAGTCCTGAAGCCTCAGTGCCAATCTCGCCAGTTGACTTGACTGATCCTTCAGCCAGCATAGAGAGTGGTGGTCAGTCACACGGTGAATGGTTTACCAAAGAAAAACGGCCGGAACTAGCTGATGGCCTAAACAACTGCAAGGCACCCTTACTCGGTTATATAGTTCATGAAGTAGGAGACTACTCTGAAAACATAAGCTGTAACCATTTTCAGCAGCTTACTCAGATTGCAGTAGAAGTGTACCTATCGAATAACCTCGAGTGTCGGTGTGAAGTTCTGTCTCGGCATTCTACTCACACATTGCTGTTGTTGTGGTCTTCAGTCCTGAGACTGGTTTGATGCAGCTCTCCATGCTACTCTATCCTGTGCAAGCTTCTTCATCTCCCAGTACCTACTGCAACCTACATCCTTCTGAATCTGCTTAGTGTATTGATCTCTTGGTCTCCCTCTACGATTTTTACCCTCCACGCTGCCCTCCAATGCTAAATTTGTGATCCCTTCATGCCTCAAAACATGTCCTACCAACCGATCCCTTCTTCTAGTCAAGTTGTGCCACAAACTTCTCCCCAATCCTATTCAATACCTCCTCATTAGTTACGTGATCCACCCACCTTATCTTCAGCATTCTTCTGCAGCACCACATTTCGAAAGCTTCTATTCTCTTCTTGTCCAAACTGGTTATCGTCCATGTTTCACTTCCATACATGGCTACACTCCATACAAATACTTTCAGAAACGACTTCCTGACACTTAAATCTATACTAGAAGTTAACAAATTTCTCTTCTTCAGAAACGATTTCCTTGCCATTGCCAGTCTACATTTTATATCCTCTCTACTTCGACCGTCATCAGTTATTTTACTCCCTAAATAGCAAAACTCCTTTACTACTTTAAGTGTCTCATTTCCTAATCTAATCCCCTCAGCATCACCCGATTTAATTCGACTACATTCCATTATCCTCGTTTTGCTTTTGTTGATGTTCATCTTATATCCTCCTTTCAAGACACCATCCATTCCGTTCAACTGCTCTTCCAAGTCCTTTGCTGTCTCTGACAGAATTACAATGTCATCGGCGAACCTCAAAGTTTTTACTTCTTCTCCATGAATTTTAATACCTACTCCGAATTTTTCTTTTGTTTCCTTTACTGCTTGCTCAATATACAGATTGAATAACATCGGGGGGAGGCTACAACCCTGTCCCACTCCTTTCCCAACCACTGCTTTCCTTTCATGCCCCTCGACTCTTATAACTGCCATCTGGTTTCTGTACAAATTGTAAATAGCCTTTCGCTCCTTGTATTTTACCCCTGCCACCTTCAGAATTTGAAAGAGGGTATTCCAGTTAACGTTGTCAAAAGCTTTCTCTAAGTCTACAAATGCTAGAAACGTAGGTTTGCCTTTTCTTAATCTTTCTTCTAAGATAAGTCGTAAGGTTAGTATTGCCTCACGTGTTCCAACATTTCTACGGAATCCAAACTGATCTTCCCCGAGATCCGCTTCTACCAGTTTTTCCATTCGTCTGTAAAGTATTCGTGTTAGTATTTTGCAGCTGTGACTTATTAAACTGATAGTTCGGTAATTTTCACATCTGTCAACACCTGCTTTCTTTGGGATTGGAATTATTATATTCTTCTTGACGTCTGTGGCTATTTCGCCTGTCTTATACATCTTGCTCACCAGATGGTAGAGTTTTGTCATGACTGGCTCTCCCAAGGCCATCAGTAGTTCTAATGGAATGTTGTCTACTCCGGGGGCCTTGTTTCGACTCAGGTCTTTCAGTGCTCTGTCAAACTCTTCACGCAGTATCTTATCTCCCATTTCATCTTCACCTACATCCTCTTCCATTTCCATAATATTGTCCTCAAGTACATCGCCCTTGTATAAACCCTCTATATACTCCTTCCACCTTTCTGCCTTCCCTTCTTTGCTTAGAACTGGGTTGCCATCTGAGCTCTTGATATTCATACAAGTGGTTCTCTTCTCTCCAAAGGTCTCTTTAATATTCCTGTAGGTAGTATCTATCTTACCCCTAGTGAGACAAGCCTCTACATCCTTACATTTGTCCTCTAAGTGCTTAGCCATTTTGCACTTCCTGTCGATCTCATTTTTGAGACGTTTGTATTCCTTTTTGCCTGCTTCATTTACTGCATTTTTATATTTTCTCCTTTCATCAATTAAATTCAATATTTCTTCTGTTACCCAAGGATTTCTATTAGCCCTCGTCTTTTTACCTACTTGATCCTCTGCTGCCTTCACTACTTCATCCCTCAGAGCTACCCATTCTACTTCTATTGTATTTCTTTCCCCCATTCCTGTCAATTGTTCCCTTATGCTCTCCCTGAAACTCTCTACAGCCTCTGGTTCTTTCAGTTTATCCAGGTCCCATCTCCTTAAATTCCCACCTTTTTGCAGTTTCTTCAGTTTCAATCTGCAGTTCATAACCAATAGATTGTGGTCAGAATCCACATCTGCCCCTGGAAATGTCTTACAATTTGAAACCTGGTTCCTAAATCTCTGTCTTACCATTATATAATCTATCTGATACCTTTTAGTATCTCCAGGATTCTTCCAGGTATACAACCTTCTTTTATGATTCTTGAACCAAGTGTTAGCTATGATTAAGTTATGCTCTGTGCAAAATTCTACAAGGCGGCTTCCTCTTTCATTTCTTCCCCCCCAATCCATATTCACCTACTATGTTTCCTTCTCTCCCTTTTCCTACTGACGAATTCCAGTCACCCATGACTATTAAATTTTCGTCTCCCTTCACTACCTGAATAATTTCTTTTATCTCGTCATACATTTCATCAATTTCTTCATCATCTGCAGAGCTAGTTGGCATATAAACTTGTACTACTGTAGTAGGCATGGGCTTTGTGTCTATCTTGGCCACAATAATGCGTTCACTATGCTGTTTGTAGTAGGTAACCCGCACTCCTATTTTTTTTATTCATTATTAAACCTACTCCTGCATTACCCCTATTTGATTTTGTATTTATAACCCTGTAATCACCTGACCAGAAGTCTTGTTCCTCCTGCCACCGAACTTCACTAATTCCCACTATATCTAACTTTAACCTATCCATTTCCCTTTTTAAATTTTCTAACCTACCTGCCCGATTAAGGGATCTGACATTCCACGCTCCGATCCGTAGAATGCCAGTTTTCTTTCTCCTGATAACGACGTCCTCTTGAGTAGTCCCCGCCCGGAGATCCGAATGGGGGACTATTTTACCTCCGGAATATTTTACCCAAGAGGACGCCATCATCATGTAACCATACAGTAAAGCTGCATGTCCTCGGGAAAAATTACGGCTGTAGTTTCCCCTTGCTTTCAGCCGTTCGCACTACCAGCACAGCAAGGCCGTTTTGGTTAATGTTACAAGGCCAGATCAGTCAATCATCCAGACTGTTTCCCCTGCAACTACTGAAAAGGCTGCTGCCCTCTTCAGGAACCACATGTTTGTCTGGCCTCTCAACAGATACCCCTCCGTTGTGGTTGCACCTACGGGTACGGCCATCTGTATCGCTGAGGCACGCAAGCCTCCCCACCAACGGCAAGGTCCATGGTTCATGGGGGAAGCACACATTGCTAGTACCTCCTTAATAAGAAGAAGAGATCTTTCTTGCATCTCAATCTGGAAACATTTGGCGGTCCTAACGGTAGTTCTCGCAAGGAACGTACCTTGCTAAAGAAGTCATTTATGAATCGCCATTAGTAAGATCACATTCCGAGGAAACTTCTCAGATCATGAATGTTTCTAGGAGTCGAAAAAACCGTGACAGGCCTTATTTTCTCTAGATCGCTACGAATTCCATCGCCGTTTACTGAGTACCACAAGGTTTTTATTTCTTGCGGGGCGAAGAAACGCCTTTTAGGATTGATGTGAGGGCCTGAGTTTTGAAAACACTTCAACACGCTGTCTGGCAGTTTGGATATTATTTAGATATTCTAAAAAAACTGCAGTGTCATCAAGATATCAAAGACACGTCGTCTATCTAAAATGTCGATGCACGTTGTATGTCATACGTTCAAATATGGCTGGAGCGTTATACAGCCCAAACTGTATAACTTTAAACTCACTGAAGCCTTCAGGAATTATGAAGGCACTTTTTTCCCAGTTAGCCTCATCAACCTCGGTTTGCACGTCCGCAGTTCACAATCATTTGGGGGACTTATGACCACAGCAGTTGAGTCCCATAGTGCTCAGAGCCATTTGAACCATTTGAACAATCATTTGTTCCTCTGAAGCAGGATAGGTTGTCATGAGTATATGTCAGTGGATAGACATTTTCCTTTGATTTGTTCAGGCGTCGTTCTTCTCGACGGGGACCATAGGAGATGACCTGTGCGCGGCCGGCCGGCACGCAGAGCATTGGGAAGGTTTGCGCGGCCTTGTTGCGATTGTGACGGACGCCTCGCCCAACGACTTACCATGCTTTTGTTCGCTGCCAAGTCTATGTTACATTCTTCGTGAACGTCCCTCATAACTGTCAAATAAAAAAATTAGGTATGTTGCACCGTTTCCGAGTTATCATTGAAGTTAGCCAGTTAGGCCGTTGCACTCGCTGATTAAAGCGCCCCGAGACTGTGTAGGCCTTGGCTCGTGTCCGATCCTTATTACTGTCCCATGCCCAATTGTTTTATTGCCCTTTTGTTAGATTTTACAAAACCAAACGAAGCACACGTTTGTCGATACCGCCGCTGGCGGGCCCCTCGAATTTGCGGGCAACGGCCTGATTGGCTAACTTCAATGATAAGTAACTCGGAATCGATGCAACTTAGGTATATATTTTGAAGTACCCTGCGTCTCCACCAAAAAATCTGATGTCCTAATCACATTGTTAATACAAACGTATAAAATACTCCAGAAAACACGAACATTAAAAGCGTAAGATATTTCGACAACCTTCCAAAAGTAAACAATAGTAAATAACAAATAATTGCCGGTGGTCGGGTTTGAACTGGTGAGTCGGAATACGCCAGCCAGCGAAGCTGATCAATAAGGCGCACGGCGCGCACCACAGCTCGCTGCAGTATGTATACAAAAATTTTAGAGTTTATATTCTGCTGTTACGTAAATTGCAGCATAATATTTCAGTGATATGCATCAAGATATAAACCATCCCTTTTTATGAAATGAAATGGAAACTACATTCCATTGCTTTATACGTATCTTATTTCTAACACGTCTTGGTATCGACAGACTCAGATGAATACGTCTAGAGCACTCAGTTTTTCCTCTTTACCGCACTGTCTTCACTTGTTCCATGATGGGAGAACAGTCTAAGACTGCACAATATAACAAACTAATCATCATAAAATTTGGCTCATAATCACGTCTGTCATTTTGCTGCCTCCTATTTATAAGGAGAGACAGCATTGGTCGTATTTTTTTGTTTTATTAACCGCAAAATCGATTTTCGGTCACTTAGTGACCATCCTCAGTGCTAGAAGCTGGCGATCACAAGTCAACATATCCAGTTCAACAAAGAGTGTATCAAGAAAAATGTTATCCCACGGTATGTACAAAGTTACTTCAATAGACGAAGACAAATGTGCGCAGTGACAATGAAAAAATGCGAACTGGTTTTGATGAGAAGTGAAATTAGGAAACTGTTTTTTAAAAAAAGTGTTATTAATTCTCAGCTGTTCGAAGCACACGCCAATTTGGTTGAACTTGTTTCTCCTTTGACCTTAGATTTGTTACTCTCAAGAGTGAATGAGATTGTGTATAATGCAGTTAGCAAAGTAAGAGCTAAACATGTCAAAAAAATAGCTAAGCTAATGGGACAAGGGAAAAGACAAATGTTAAATGGCGAACATAAATATAACTTCTATCCTAGAGTTAAAAATTTAACCCATATAGTATTTAATCAAGAAGAAAATGAACTTTTGAGTAAGGGTTTAAAATACAACGTACATAAACAATTGGATAGTAGGGCAATTAAGAATACACTAGTGCAGGTAAAATTCGCGATGGATAGTTGTAAAATAAATAAGGTAGAACAGAATAAAATGGCTGTAGCGGTAGAAAAGCTATTAAAGAACGAGGTAGAAAAAGCAAATAACCAAAACAGGAGGGATTATTTGACAGTAAAAAGCTTGAATAATAAATTACAAGAAAGTAATGCAATTGTCACAAAGGCAGACAAAGGGAATTGTGTTATTACTGTTACAGAAGAAATGTATATAGAAAAAACTTTACAATTTTTTCAAGAGAACGGTATTACATCAATTGCCAGAGACCCAACGAATGAGATTCAAAGAAAGTTAAATGAGAAACTTAAATCACTTTCAAATGTAATAGCCCTTCGTGAGATACAGTATCTCAAGGTAATGAATCCAAAAATTCCTAGGCTACGATCACAATTCAAGGTTCATAAGGAGTATAACCACATTAGGCCTGTAGTTGATGGGAGAGGGGGCCCGTTGGTGAATGTTGCGAAAAAATGCCTAACTATTTTGAATAAGCATTATAAATTTGAGCAACAGTTCTCAATTAAAAATAGTGCCCAATTAGTAGAGAAAATAAAAGATATACCTATTACAGACACTATGACGTTTCTTTCGCTAGACATTGTTAATTTATATACGAATATCCCGATTGAGGAAACAATTCAAATTATTGACGCTAATCTCAGGAACCACAGTAATATGTCCAGCGTGGAAATCAATGACTTCATAGAACTGTTATCATTCTGCTTAAAGTATAACTACTTCACATTTAATGACAAAATTTATGTCCAAAAGAACGGACTCAGCATGGGAAACTCTGTGTCAGGGATTATGGCACACATCTTTATTAACTATCTTGAACTAAAATTACTAAAAGATTTTCCCACATTAGCTGAAAAGATCGTATACTACTATAGATATGTGGACGACACGCTATTGCTAATTAATGGCAGTCAATTTGATATTGACGAAGTCGTCAGTACATTTAATGGTTTACACAACAAAATTACTTTCACAGTTGAAAAAGAACAGAATGGAGTCATTAATTCTTTAGACCTAACCATTAGTGGGGAAAATGGAAAACATACATTTGACATTTACAGAAAATCAACATTCACAGATCTCATCTTAGATTATGGTTCGCAACACCCTGACCAACACAAAAAAGCGTTTTTCCATTTGCATTTCATCGTATGTTCCGATTACCATTATCTAATGAAAACCACGAGAAAGAGTTAAACATAGTCAAACAAATTGCAAGAAATAATAATTACCCGTTCAAATACGTCATGGACATTTATGAGATGGTATCCAAAAAATATAGCAAAGATAATTTAAGTCAGAATGAGACAAACGAAACTATATATATATATATATATATATATATATATATATATATATATATATATATATATATATATATATCACTTTGCCTTTCTATGGTCCCATTAGCAATAAAATTTCCAGAGTATTCCAGAAGAGGAATATTAATGTAGGTTTCTCGACGACGAACAGACTAGGCGTGCTTTTAAGGAATAACATTCATGTACGCAATGTCTTACATGAATCAGGTGTTTACAAACTTATGTGTGCCTCGTGTAACGCAGGTTACATAGGGCAAACCGGAAGAAAATTAGAAACAAGGTTCCGTGAGCACGTTGCACTTTAGAGGAAAGATATTGCGGAAAAATCGAATTTCGCAGCCCATCTTGTAGCTACTGGTCATACAACTCCAGATTTGACATCGCAATTGAAGTTGTTGCACAAGGGTAAAAAAGGACGCTTTCTCGACCTTATGGAAGAGATGGAGATCTTTTGCCATCATAAATCTCCAGATGTCGCCCTACTTAACGAACAAACGATATCGAGAAGCACACATTTTTGGGAATGCTTCTCCGATTTCCTATGAAAAAAGTCAACAACTTGTTGCCAATTATCACAATCAGCAATTCGTAGTCAGTTGCTTGTTATCCCTTATATACAACGTCTCAGTCATAGTTGCTACGAGAACACTTACAATGGCCGCTATTCCAACTATTTCAACACATAGACACACATGTTTCGGTTTGTTCTAATAACATCACCAGTTTCGGTTTTTAAAAAGTATGCTCCCTTTTGTTCCGCAATTTTCAGAACTTATGGACGCCTACTGAACATAATTTTACGACAGTCGACATCTCTTAGGCGTTGACACAAAGTAACATGAAATGATTATCACTTTACGTAATTATTTTTAATGTATGTTAACAATTCCTTTTCTGTTTGAATAAGTGCTGGATATCGTGCATAGCCTATGTTTAATTTCTCTAAAGTACGATGTATATTTCTGATATAAGTGGCACTATTACTTGTCCTTCCTCATGATGGTTTCTCGATGTTTGATGCATACTACTTGTTCGCAACCTTATATTTTTAAATTTATTTCAATAACACAGTTAGAATTATAGGTATTTCTTAAGTCTGCTTTTATTTCATATAGGTACCACTGCTACTATAAGCTTGCGAGGTGCCGGGGCTAGTAGTGTATTTATCACTAAATTCTACTAGAATCCACATGTGTAAATCATGCTCTAAGCCCCCCCTATTCTAACTCCGACTTTTGCTGTTGCACAAGGATAAAACAAATACGCGAACTGACTCTAATCAACCCTGCTAGTGGAGTAGAAGAGAGTTTGGCACCTGCAATAATTTAATTTGATAAATAAGTTAAATAAACAAAGGTTTCATTAGCATAGTGAGGAATGATAGGGTTGCTCTATTGATTAACAGAAAGAAAGTTCTGTCCAAAATAACAATATGATTTATTAAGATTAAACGCAGAATAGTAAAAGAGACACAGGAAATATAAAACATCAAATTGGCTAAAATTGGAGATTCATACAAACACAGTAAAGGTGAAGTTGTCCCTAACTTAGATCGTGAGGTTTAAGACGAAGTGGTATGTGGAGCCAATTCCTTTCCACTCAAATCTCAAGAGAGACACACAGATAACCCAATAGTAATTGCTGCTACTCGAAACTGAACAAAGTTAGAAAAGGATGAACAGGCGAGCTCTGCTGAGCTCTGATTATCACCTAGGAAAATCCCTATCTGCCGGTGCTGCGGACGTACATTACCAACAGTCTTCTTATCTCCCAGAACACGATCTGGCGTACCGCAGGCGAGGGCTGGTTGCTTCGACGACCTCGACCGAAAGGCGACTGCCGACTACCCAGAGCACCCGCACAGGCCGAACACCGAACATTCCCGCCCCCACGACAGTGGCCGTGGTTACGTTCCAATCAGCAACTCGAAAACCGGCGGAAATTCCACTCCATTGCCGGAGCACTACCATTCCACCAATGGAGATTCTTGGCGCCAATTTCTGTGCTGATTTTGCAGAAAGTGCGGGAATTTTCCCGCCACAACTGCGTGGGTACACAAGTCATTCCCACGCCTCGCTGGTAGCCCGCCAGAAAGTGTTTTCGCAAAGTTTCTCTGAAGTAACGGAACCTCTAGCCCAGCCGCTACTTCACACCCCAGCGGGCGTGTCTCTTGACAATGTCGGCGTCTGAAAAGCATTCACTCGACTGCCTCACACACGTCGGCTTAACTCTCTCCAGTTCCACAGAGCCCGCCTGTCACCGGCCCACCCGGGTGACGAGAGACGCTGCGTGGGAAGTACGCATGTTAAGGAAAAGCAACCCTCCACCGCATGCAACTAGAGAGGAGAATCGTAAGATAGAAATATGAGAGGGGGCTCATGCCACCTCTCATTGCCCCTACGCCATTTTAGATTGTAATTGGTGAGCGGTTGGCTCACTTAGGAGCAAGGTAGTGAGTCAATCGCCCAAGAACAATCTTACAAAGTGACTCCACATGCCGCACTCTATAAAGAAAATCACTGCAACTGAAAAATGCAGCTCATAGAGGGAGGATTATTTATGATGTAGCTAACTTCACCTTCTTAATATGGAACACTAACACTCACATCACACATCCATACCCAGGGAGCCCCTTCCAAACACCGATTCACGCAGACATTCACGCTCTAAACATGGCCCGGGCATCTGAGCCAAATATGGAGCAGTTTATTCTTTACAATCAGAGTTGGAGTGCTCCGCAATTAAATGCCCAAGATGTTACAACAATTTTAATCATTAAACTAACCTGACCTCACTCACACATGATAATATTTAAGTTAACAATCTCTTTGTGAGTTTTCAGAATCTAGTTACAACCTCCGATTCATTCTGTCTCCCTGCAGCAAGAATAACCTTTACAAAATGTTCCCTGAACTGATGGTCCATTCACAATGACAGTGGTGGTATCTGCTTCAGTTTATGGGGACTTCAGGCACACTGTTAGCATACACACAACAATAAACACAGAATACAAAAAAAACATGATGTGGAGAACAATACAGTAATCTGTAATAAGAATTACAGTGTAAAACACAAACGCATACAAGGTATAACATACATTACAGAAACAACATAAGAGAAAGAAATTTAAGAAAAACAAAAAAAACAAGGTTCATGGGGCATCAAATTGTGCGTGCACATTGCACAAAGTTCACGACTGTGCTGAGAATGAGGCACTAAATCACATTGTTAGAAATATCCGTGGCACTTCACAAATTCCACCGTACTGACATCACATAAGGCTAAACGTCGGGTGTAGTTGCTACGTTGTGGCAACAACAATAGGGAGTTCTGGAGTGTCTGCAGTACGCTGTTGAGATTGTAGTCAGACCCACGCATATGATCACGGCAGTACGGTAGGAAGACACAGTGATAGGTTCTCCTCACGTCGATTAATTGTCTCTGAGATCTCCTTGTTGGGATACATCACTAGTCTAGGTCTCTTCTCTCGCTGGACAGAACTTTACGTTTCCCAATATTGCAGTTCGACGAGGGATGATGGCACGTGGAGTGACTCCACAAGTGTGTGAGGTCATCCATACAGGATCGAACTAGGAGCGACTATTGTTAAAAACTGCTCTCTAATAGAGAGGAGAAGTAAGACATGAGACCATACATTTGTTAGTGTGGCACGATACTGCTTTGTGTATGCAGATCGGCCAATGCTAGTGAGTTGTAAAAACCCAAACAGGTGAGTATAGAGCGTCCCTTTCTGTCCTGAGGCACATGAGGCGCAGGTTCTGACACGATATGTGATGTTCTTCGTGTACTCACGACAACGTGGTCTGCCGCAGGGAATCCCTCCAAGCGGCTGCCGCGTCCGGAGAGCTAGCAGGCTGTCGCGTGTCAGGGTCAACGGCCAGCCCCACTTTCGCTTGTGGCGGGGCGAGGGTCCCGTGTAATCCCTCAGGTAGGCAGCCGGGTGACTGTCAGCGTGTAGGACGGGACGCTCGCCCTCTAGCAGGTAGCCGAAGACCTCTTGTTTTTGCGCTGGCTGGCCTCTGCATTGCCACGTTCCTCGTCATCTGTACAATTCTTACAAAAGTCTTATGCCTAACTTTTTCCCATGACCTTCTATGTTATAATAAATTTACATAATGAAACATTGATGGTCTGTCATTTCAGACACTCTTATTTTACTTTTATAGTTATTAATCTATGGCAATCATTATAACATCTAATCTAGACATGGAAATAATTTATTTTGATATATGTGTAGAGACCGATCTCAGTATGTACATGGTGTGTGATAACTGATGCTTTGTAATGGATGAACAACTAAATGTGCGGGCCCGCACTAATATTACTATTAATTATATAGATCGACAGTAGACAT
Organism: Schistocerca nitens; assembly: GCF_023898315.1. Taxonomy (NCBI): domain Eukaryota; kingdom Metazoa; phylum Arthropoda; class Insecta; order Orthoptera; family Acrididae; genus Schistocerca; species Schistocerca nitens. The sequence continues at coordinate 5,911,051 of NC_064619.1, read as the reverse complement.
GCTTCAAGAATTAACTACCATATCCCAACGATCTACATTCTACGTCTTTTAATTAAATTATGTTGTTATGCAGGTCTAAGTTTTACTGTGCTATAAAGAACATGCAACTACGCTACTTTCGCTCGCCCGTCGTCCCTCCATCTCGGGTCTGTGGTTTGGTGACCTGAAAAATAGCAACTCAACAGGCGCGCGCCACACTTGTGGTAGAAAACCCCCACAATATTAATCTAGTTATTGTTAAATCCTACAGTTTAACTTATCCTAGTATCGTACTTTCCCTTTTATTTATTTATTTATTTATTTTATTTTATTTATTTATTTATTTATTTATTTATTTATTTATTTTTTTTATTTACCTTATACAATACCCTTACATAGTTCCTGTTACGCTGAGATGTCTTGCTGCTCGCCGCTATTGACGACAGTGATGTGCGCGCCGTACGACATGACCTCCGAGTTTTCATTACGCCTCACTGAAACTCCAGAGACTGGGTTAGCCATGGCTATACACGACAATAAATTTATAGTTGCAACTTCCTTCTCTATGTGAAGCGGTTTTCGCGATCGAAGTACACCTTTCCAGAAGCAATGTAATATGACCAAGCCAGGACTGGTTCCTGTTGAGGATTCAGACACCCAACACACGCCAGCTACACAGTATGTCACGAATATCCAAGTACAATTCCTTGGTGATTCATCTGTGACAAAAACGAGCAGCACGCTAAATCCCCAACCAGCACATTAGCATGGTAGGCTTTTATGCCCTCATTTCTCTCGTCTAGGGCACCATTAGAGTCAAATGCTCACAGGTTCACCCCGACTTGCAAGACAACGATACCGGCGCAGCTCTGCAAAAACTATACTGCCCATATTCACCCTCGAAATCGCGCAATATACCACAATCGTGCAGTGCACTGACGCGTGCCTGCAAGCATTGGTATGAACGTCTCACGAACTGGTTGTGGCCGCTATGGAGCGTATCACGACCTCTCAGAACGCTTCTAAGAGCACGTTCTTGTATGCGCCCGTTTGTGCGACGTCTCGTCACTCATCCTTATCCCTTAACATGGACACCAGATAGGAAAGGACAAAAACATTGCTCATGAAAAGGTAGTGTCTCCTACTCCATCGACATTGGAGATCGCAAACATAAACAAAAAGAGGATAGCAGCAGTAAATTCTTATGCAAGACAACGCAGCGTGTTAATACTTTAGCAATCTTAATCTATTAATGTAACGATTATTGTTCCCCGAACAAAGGTTCATATATTTGCCTATTCTACTATGTACATTTCTTACACTACTACTATTCTACGAACTCCTTTATGTGAGATATGTGGTGGAGTCCTATGGACTTCTTTCCTTTCAGCGTCTCCAATTCATAAGCATTGTGGTGAGCTGCTCTCCTTATACGGTACGGGCCGTTGTAAACAGAATAGAATTTTTGGCATTTCATTTTTTGTTTGTTCGAAAGTCGGAAAGACTTAACGAGCACCTTTTGTCCAACTTGGAAGTGTCGTAGACGAGCTCCCCTGTCGGCACGTCTCTTCCTGACCTCTGCTGCAGCCCGTATCCTCTTGAGAGCCAAATCCACTATGGCTTGGTGCTGCGTTCGCGCCCTTGGTGGGAAGTTTACGACCTTGGTTATCAAGTCCTTAGGAATCCAGTTTTTTAGTACTGTAATGGGTGCCAATTTTGTTATCCCATGGGGTGCCTCATTGATCACCTCCTGGAAGTCTTTAAGGAAAACGTCCCATGTCGTGTGCTGTTTGTTACAGTACAACCGGCACAAGTTTCCGAGTTCTTTAATAACCCGTTCTGCAGCATTCGAGCTCGGATGGTGTGAAGATATAAAAATGGGATCAATTTTACATCGACGCAACGTCTCCTTCCATGTTTTTGACTTAAACTGTGGCCCGTTATCAGAAATGATTCTACTCACATGACCAACCTGTGGTAGGAAATCCCGGATGAGGGCTCGTGATACAGTTCGTCCTGTCGCCCTCTTCAGTGGCGTAAAGGTAACGTATTTGGACGTTAGTTCAACAAACACTAATACGTAAGTATATCCTCTTCTTGTTCTTGGCAAAGGTCCCATCAAATCTGTTGCTGCTAATTGTCTTAATTTGGTCGGTACGATTGGGTATAATGGTGCCTGCATGCTCACAGTGGTGTGCTTAGCCTTTTGGCAGTCTTTACACACCGACAGTACCCTCCGAATTCGACGCTCCATGTTTCGAAAGTAACACATGGTCCTTAGCTTGAGATTGCACTTGCGTGGTCCGAAGTGTCCATAGCTAAGGTGAGTATGCCATATAACCTTGTTTATTAGGTGTTCAGGGATGCATACCCCCCATTCAGTGTCATTGGTATAATTTCGGTGGAAAATTATGCCTTTACGCAAGAGGTAGAACTGCCTGATGGTGGCGTGTCTTCTGTCTATCCATTTCTGCTTCAATAACACTAGGGCAGGGTCCTTGTCTTGCTCCTTCTTGATGTCCTGCATACTACAGGTAATAAAATTCTCAAAGGCTACTTTCTGCATATAGTAAAGGCAGTAGTGATTTTCCTCTAGATCTTCTTCCATGTTGTGCTCAAATCCGATCGGTGACCGTGATAAGGCGTCTGCAATAATGTTCTGACTGCCGGGGATATATTCTATCGAAAAGTTGTACTGCTGTAGATATGATGCCCACCTAATGAGCCGCCTGTGATTAAGCTTTGCAGTCATCAAGAACTCGAGTGCCTTGTGGTCTGTGTAGACTTTCGTCTGGCGACCAAACAGAAGGTATCTGAATTTTTCAAACGCCCATACAATAGCCAGCGCCTCTAACTCGGTTACTGAGTAATTCCTCTCACTCTTGGCTAGTACTCTGCTAGCAAACGCAATTGTCTTCCACACCCTGTTTCCTTCATGTACATAGTCTTGGAACACCATGACACCCAGACCGGAGTATGAACTGTCCGTTACTATGCAAAGCTCTTCAGCTAAATTAGGGTGTGATAGGATGGGTGCTTGTAATAATGCGAATTTTAATGTTTTCCATTCGGATTCGGCCGCCTCATCCCATTCCCAAGGAATCTTCTTTCCTGTAAGTTGATGCAACCGAGGACTGCTCTGAGTTTTGACATGTATAAAGCGGTTGTAAAAATTTATGATCCCCAAGAACCCCCTTAACTGCTTCTTTGTCGTAGGAATGGGAAACTTTTCAATCGCTTCGATCTTTTCGGGATTTGGCGCAATGCCCTCACCCGTGATGATATGTCCTAGAAATTTCACAGAGGACGTCCCAAAATTCGATTTTTCGATATTGATAGTCACACCGTATTCCTTGAATGTCGCTAGGAGTTCACCGAGGACCGCATTGTGCTCTCCCCAAGATTTCTCCGCGATCAGCAAATCGTCCACATAGCTGGTGACATGACGTTTCAAATTATCGCTTAGTATGCCGTCCAGCCCCCGAATGAATGCGGCAGATGAAACGTTCAAACCAAATGGTAGACGACGAAACCGGTAACATCTTCCAAATGCTAAAAAGGCTGTGTACTGTCTGCAATTTGGATGGAGCTCGATCTGCCAGAAACTCGATTTTAGATCAACTGATGAGAAGATTGATATTCCATGGAAGTTTTGTAAGAGTTCCTCTAATCGTTCCGGTCTGTCTGTTTCGGGTTCTATTATGGTATTAATTTGTCGCGAGTCCAAGACTAAACGAATACTACCATCTGCCTTCTCGACTACTCTTAACGGGTTATTATAGGCTGAAGCCGTAGGTTCTATTATTCCTTCACTCAGCATTCGCGTAATTTCAGCTGCTACTTTCTGTCGATATGCCAAGGGGATTGGATAGGGTGGCACACGAAACTGGTTGTGCGGACGTACACGAAATTCATATTGGAAGTTCTTTATTGATCCTGTCTTGGGAAGGAAGACCTCCGCATGTTCTACTAGTAATTTATGAAGTTCTTTGCGGTGTTCGCCCCTTATATTCTTTATTGCTTCCACTTTTTCTCCTATTTTCTCCTTTATTTCTCCCATTATTCCGACTTCCTTCTCATCCGTGTCCTCTCCCCTATCCGCAACGTCGTCCTGTTCTTCCTTTCTGTCTTTCAGACACGCATAGTTTATCCGAACACAGTTAGACGGTAGTTGAGCTGGGATCAGCTGATCGTCGAACTTAATGTGGACGGGATTCCCTTTCCTCAAAACCACTTCACCTCGTCCTAGATCAACTATCGCTTCATGTTCATTTAGGAAGTCCGTTCCTATTATCATGTCGATCGCCAGATTTGGCACGATCCAGAAGTTAGACTCTATTTTGTGTCCTTGGCAGGAGAATTCCAGTCTTGTTTGTTGGGTGACCTCCGTACATTTACCCGCTAATGCCCCTTTTATTTTGGTTTTCTTAACCGATAGGACAGGCCAGTCCATCTCCTGAGAGCACCTCTTGTATGCTGCCTCAGATATTGCTGTTATGTAGCTTCCACTATCTATTATCGCATTCAGACTCTTTTCAGCTATTGCTACTGTGATAAGAGGCTGCCGATCATGTCGAGGAGTTGCTTTATGTTCCTCGAGCAGGATTTCTGATAAATCTTCGTAATGTATCATCCGTAGTTGGCCAGGTCCGAGATTACGTGCGAAATTCCGGCGGCCTGTGTTCGCACTAGTCTGGCGTCAATCCCTAGTTAGGCTCCCCCTCCTCTGACGTGCATTAGGATTTGCGGGTCTGGTTTCAATCTCCTGGTTCCACCGTTGTCCTTGGTTTCGCTCTCTCCAATTACGGTCGCTTTGCCGTTCGTTATTCCTTCTATCCCAGATTCCTTGTCTAGATTGACCCTGCTCCCTGACGTTCTGGTTTCCGTGACTTTGGTTTCCATAACCTTGAATAGCGTAACCTTGACTTCCGTAACCCTGGTTTCCTAACTGACCAGTGCGATTATGCAATCTGCTATCGTCTTCTGTTCCTGGCCGGTGGTATTTGTTACTTTGCCCCTTCTTCCTGTCCTTTGCGTCTTGTTTATCAAAGACTACTTCGAGTTCGCGCAATAGAATCTTGAATGCTTCTATGTCAGCTCCACACTTGCCGACAAGTGTCTGTTGGTACCTAACTGGCAATTTGGAAAAGCAAAATTTAATGATTTCTCCGTTACTATATGGACTATCTAAAAATTGATTCTTCTTGAGTAAATCATCAAGAAATTTGGTTGCGCTCCTATGCCCGGACACTTCCAGTTCAGGACAAAATATTATTTCCTCTTTAATCCTATCTTGCGTTTCCTTTGACCAGTAGGTCCGCAGGAATGCACCAACAAATTCCTGATAAGTCCGACACGTCACTGCCACACCCCGCATCTTTTCCGCGGCTTGGCCTTCGATGTGTCCACACATGAATTCTAATTTTGCCTGGGTTGGCCATGATGCCGGTAATGAATTTGTAAACTGCATCACCCAGCTCTTCGGATGCATTGACCCTCCATTTTCTTTGAACTTCTGGAATTTCAGTATCGACAGGAAGTGATTGTGATCAAAATCCTGTCTGATCCTCGCACTGGTGTTGTCACTCGTTTCCGATACTTGCACGTCTGCTGAGTGTCCTGTTCTATCTTGCTGATAACTGTGATGTGCAACCTCTGTATCACAGTGGAAGTGGCACTCAGAATTCACTCTCCTAAGTGGGCTATAATTATTGGAGCTATTACTTGCTGTTTCTGCGTGTGCATTGTTAGTTCCGCACTCTGTCACTGGGCTAGAGCACGGCGGGCTTTTCCTCGGAGACACAATTCTGTGTACTCCATCATGGGTATCCGAACGCGCAGTGCTCGTGTGCCCGTTTTGCTCTAGTTTTGCTATCCGACTCTCTACTTCTTCCATTCGTTTCGTGGAGTTCGCAACCGCGATATTACCTTGAGTTTTTAAGAATGCTAGGGATTTTGAGTGGGATTGTGTTGTACGTCGCAAGCGCCCTGCGAGTTTAGAAGTTGCTTCCGCGACTTTCATTGCCCCTGTTGCTGCAGTTTTGGCAAGGCCTGCTACTTTTTGTGCTACCGTTGACATTTGTTTTGCTTCTCCACATTCTTTCTTTATTGTTAATAATTCCCCACGAATTTCCCCTATATGCGAAATTATTGCCTCCGTGTCCTTACGCTGTTCGTCAGCTTCTTCCTTCTCCTTCTTACGTTGTTTCTCCTCTTCTTCCTTCTCCTTCTTACGTTGTTTCTCCTCTTCTTCCTTCTCCCTCTTACGCTGTTCGTCAGCTTCTTCCTGCTTCTTACGCTGTTCGTCAGCTTCTTCTTTCATTGATCGTAGGAAGCTCAGTATTGGGTTTACGTCATCTTCTTGATCCTCTTCAAACATGGGCGATGTAACTCTGGACACCTGGGCGCTAGAGCTCTGACGTGACCGAGCTGGCCTCTGTCTGCACTCGTTCGTTTGACTATAAACTTCTGCTACCGTCTCGACCTGTGTGCCTGTCTCTGTTTCATCCTCTACTTCACTATCATAATCACGGCCGCAACGCTGCTCTGAGATCGCGTCCAAATCACCTTCCTCATCAATGCCCCTGGCGTCCTGTCCTGCTAAAAATGTGCCCATCTCATCTCCGAACCTATTCCCGTCAGTAAACTGCCCCTTATCCATTATGCTATCCTCTTTTGTTTTAGCTTCGCCCGATAATAGTCGTGCCTTACTTCTCGTTATCATTCATAAAGACAAATTCATCTAAAATGCACAATAAAATTAATCTACTCCATATATTTTTTACACATAAACATAAAATTTCAACAACGCTGTTCCAACGCTGTAATCACAAACACAATTTGATGTGGTACAGAAACCGCACACAAATCCGACAAAGTGCGATGCGGTACAGACACCACATCAGCGAAACACAAAAAAAACAATGAACAAAAAATATATACACTGAAAACAAAAACTGTTGTCATGCGCCGCTACTTAAAACTAAACGCGGAACTACCAAAAAAAACTTGGGTATTAATCATTAAAAAAAATAGAGAGAAAAAAAATTGAATGTTCCTACTAAGAATCCTGTTTGTTTATCAGAGATTCACAGGAAAGATCCGAGGCCAAGGGTCGCCATATTATGCGAGGTGCCGGGGCTAGTAGTGTATTTATCACTAAATTCTACTAGAATCCACATGTGTAAATCATGCTCTAAGCCCCCCCTATTCTAACTCCGACTTTTGCTGTTGCACAAGGATAAAACAAATACGCGAACTGACTCTAATCAACCCTGCTAGTGGAGTAGAAGAGAGTTTGGCACCTGCAATAATTTAATTTGATAAATAAGTTAAATAAACAAAGGTTTCATTAGCATAGTGAGGAATGATAGGGTTGCTCTATTGATTAACAGAAAGAAAGTTCTGTCCAAAATAACAATATGATTTATTAAGATTAAACGCAGAATAGTACAAGAGACACAGGAAATATAAAACATCAAATTGGCTAAAATTGGAGATTCATACAAACACAGTAAAGGTGAAGTTGTCCCTAACTTAGATCGTGAGGTTTAAGACGAAGTGGTATGTGGAGCCAATTCCTTTCCACTCAAATCTCAAGAGAGACACACAGATAACCCAATAGTAATTGCTGCTACTCGAAACTGAACAAAGTTAGAAAAGGATGAACAGGCGCGCTCTGCTGAGCTCTGATTATCACCTAGGAAAATCCCTATCTGCCGGTGCTGCGGACGTACATTACCAACAGTCTTCTTATCTCCCAGAACACGATCTGGCGTACCGCAGGCGAGGGCTGGTTGCTTCGACGACCTCGACCGAAAGGCGACTGCCGACTACCCAGAGCACCCGCACAGGCCGAACACCGAACATTCCCGCCCCCACGACAGTGGCCGTGGTTACGTTCCAATCAGCAACTCGAAAACCGGCGGAAATTCCACTCCATTGCCGGAGCACTACCATTCCACCAATGGAGATTCTTGGCGCCAATTTCTGTGCTGATTTTGCAGAAAGTGCGGGAATTTTCCCGCCACAACTGCGTGGGTACACAAGTCATTCCCACGCCTCGCTGGTAGCCCGCCAGAAAGTGTTTTCGCAAAGTTTCTCTGAAGTAACGGAACCTCTAGCCCAGCCGCTACTTCACACCCCAGCGGGCGTGTCTCTTGACAATGTCGGCGTCTGAAAAGCATTCACTCGACTGCCTCACACACGTCGGCTTAACTCTCTCCAGTTCCACAGAGCCCGCCTGTCACCGGCCCACCCGGGTGACGAGAGACGCTGCGTGGGAAGTACGCGTGTTAAGGAAAAGCAACCCTCCACCGCATGCAACTAGAGAGGAGAATCGTAAGATAGAAATATGAGAGGGGGCTCATGCCACCTCTCAAGCTATGTAAAATCAAATTATTTTATTAATATTTAAAACCAGTTGCTTGGCAATTTTATTACTGTTCTATCAACCTGTGAATGTATGTATGGGTTCTGCCCCAGTGCTTATGCGGAAGCGTACAACCAGCGATGGGACGAATGATATGTACATTATCACGTCCTTAAATGTGATAACAAAATTGTTACTCTGCAACCTCAAACCTTTTTTGTTGTTGTAATGAATATTGTTTAATAGCATTTCAATTGTTACTTAATGGCATTTTCGTACTATTACTATTTTTTATATTTTTTTATATATTTGACTTCTCAGTTTTAACGTATTATTTACGTAAATCAAGAACGATATACTTCTAACTTCCCACGCCAAATGGTGGGTGCTATGTTTTACAGTAAGCAACCGTGTCTGTTTGATGTCATGTATGTATGGGTTCTGACCCAGTGCTTATGCGGAAGCCTATAACCACTGTTATAACAATGCTAGCTTGTCCAAAGGGACAAACGAGACGTACATCAGCATGTCAGTTAAATATGATAAAAAAATTGTTTATCCACACCTACAAACTTTTTTGTAATGAACATTGTGGTTCACGGAATTTTAATTATTACGTAATGGCAGTTTCGTACTATTACTGTTTTTTATACATTTGACTCCTTGGTCTTAACGTAACATTTTACGTAAATCACGAACGTTGTACTTCTAACTTCCCACGCCAGATGGTGGGTATTATGTTTTTTAAAAACCTGTGTTATACCTCATTTCATGTTATTCATATATTTATTCTTTTTTATTGTCTTTTTCTCTTTTGCCTGTCCTGCACTCTGACAACTTATTATCGATCTGTTTTATGTTTTATAAGTTTGTTTTTTAAAAACAATACGCCAATGTATTTTAGATGTTTCCTTCCCCCTTCGTCTGCTATGTGTTTTACGTACATTTTAAATTTGAATTACTTCAAGATTCACAAATGCACAAGAGTTATTTAGTGTTAATATCTCGCAAAACCAGTAATATTAAGTCTTCGCGTGACACATGTCACATAGAGGGCGTTCCAAGCCCTGTCACACCGAGGTCTGCTGAACAAGTGCATGTAAACAGCGGCCTCAGTTTATGTAATCGCTCTAAGCTTGTTGACCCCAGTGCCTACCAATTTAAATTATATATTACAGGTATGTTCCTACCAACTGTTATGTTCATATGCAGATGTAGTTGTGATTTTCTGTTTTATACTCTCTGATCGTTATGTGAAAATTTTTTAACTTCTAGCACTGAGGATGGTCACTAAGTGACCGAAAATCGATTTTGCGGTTAATAAAACAAAAAAATACCAATGCTGTCTCTCCTTCCAAGTATATCCATTATCTGGTCGTGGTGCACGGGAGACTCCATGGAGTTGCCAATCAATCCTATTTATAAACTTAGTATTGCATTAACATATAAATTTTTTATCCTGATGACAAAATCAAACATGTTATTACTTCGTATTACATGTCTGAGCGCCACTTCTTGGTATCAGCGTAAAAGACTTGTAAACCTAGCTTAGCACTGCAAGGTCACTCCGTGCTACAAATTTCTACTCGCTGCATCTTTGATGTGATAGTATTCGGAGTTCTATTTTCTCGCGACTGTAGCAGTTTTCTGCATATAATATCTTTACATCAGTGAGTTTCTACATCTACATCATACTCCGAAAGCCACGTAATGCCTTTCTTGAGGCAAACAAGGAGTGTCAGGCTTTAGATGTGTTCCCTGTTTACACACGTCTTTTGCAAGCCTCAAAATTTCCTATTGACCCTGGGAATTGGCTAGAAGTTAATTTTCTAAAGTTGTTGGTCGTTTTTTCATGTTCTTGTGCACAATTTATTTGTCGATCACTACTTTTACAGAACATTACTACAGCGTTTCAGCTATTCTGTTCCTGTGAAAACGTATATTTAGCCACATAATCCTTCAGTTATTATTGCTGTTATCAACTTCGTGTTCTCTCATCTTGTTTGATTCCCCCTCTTTTTCCCGATATTACCGAACGAGATGGAGCAGTGGTTAGCACACTGGACTCGCATTCGGGCTGGAGGACGACTTTTCAAACCTACGTCCGGCCATCCTGATTTAGGTTTTCCGTGATTTCCCTCAAACGCTTCAGTCAGATACCGGGATGGTTCCTTTGAAAGGGCACGACCGATTTCCTTCCCCATACTTCCCTAATCCGATGCGATCGATGACCTAGCGGCTTGGCCCCCCAAACGAACTAACCAACCAATCCTCGATCTTAAGCCGTAATTCTTCTTCCTGTCTTCTTTCTTCTCAGTTTCTCTGTACCAAGTCCACTGGGTTTCATTGCTTAACTTTCCATGTGTTCTTGTCAGGTACAGTTCTAATTCGTTCGATGACACCTTTTGATATATCTTGACTTACCAGTCACATCTGTCAGCATTATATTTGCAGTTGAGTGTCCATGATAGTATTCTCTGGCATTCAAAATGTCCACAATCAAATATAATACTGTTTCTTTTTTAATCAGTTTCATGTACTTAAGATAATTCTCATTTATTGTTCCGCCTCAGTTTCACATTTTTAAGTGGATTACATGTTTCGCTCACTCTGGATCATCTTCAGATCTAAGTAGTGTTGTCTGCTCAGAAGCACATATCAGAGTATAGTAGACAAGACGGGCTACTGACACGACTACTTACATCTGAAGATGCTCCAGAGTCGTCGAAACATGTAATCTAATTAAAAATGTGCAACTGAGACGGAGCAATAACTAAATAGTTGCCGAATCTCACAAAACGATTATATCGACTATACTGAGCCTCGTGTAGGTTGAGTATGGCCCGTGATCAGTCAGTTTACTCCCGAAATGTACAGATAACATCAGCAGTCTTTGATGTGTGTTGGAAAATACTTCGGAAACACTGTACCCCGTGTCGCAGTTATCCCACGCTTCCTGCCACTCTCGCATTAACTTGTCTCTTCTTTCTAATTTGCTTATCGGAGAGTTAGTTTGGTACATGTATTCAAATAAGTCAGACGGGAAAGTCTCGACATGGAAGTCCTTGAGGAGAACATGTCGTGGT